>NW_025421889.1:0-386220 GCF_011764305.1 Mustela putorius furo | reverse complement strand
ATGTTGGAAGTGCTCTTACATCAGAATAACAATCAGTTTTGGTTAGTGACACTCAATCCTTAATATTTAGAATTAAACTACATATTTTTAGGGACATAATAGGAAAAAGCACACAAGTAAGGATTTTAATGGTTTCATTCCATTCCAGTGTGGTTTGGGGAATAAAATAACAGAAAATGAGACTGTTCTGCTTTAAAAAATCAACTTGTAGCAGGCAAATGTTATTCCAATGACGTCAATTTTTTCCTATCTCATTTTTCTTTTTAAAGATTTATTTATTTATTTGGTAGACACACACACACACACACACACACAGAACACAAGTAGGAGAGCAGGGAGGGAGGAAGCAGGCTTCCTGCTGATCAGGAATGTGAGCCTTCATCCCAGGCCCCTGGGATCATTACCTGAGCCAAAGGCAGCTGCTTAGTGACTGAGCCCACCCAGGTGCCCTCTATCTCATTTTTTAAATGTTTAATATTTTCAACACCTAGTTAATAAAATAAATATATATATTGATAGAAAAGTTTATGATTAAAAGTTCAGATGTCCACTTAAAAATGTGCAAGGTGTGTGAATTCTCATAGGGCGGTCCATGCACCCATACTAGATGCCAGCAGCACCCCCCCACCCAAGGAGCAAAACTCCTTGCCTCCCAGCCCCAGTTTTAAAAACCACTGCTTGGCCGATTCCATTCAAGCATCATTGATTTCAGTTCTTGTAGAAGCTGAAGGCTCTGAAGTTAACGTCTTTAATCCTAAACGCCTACCCTATGGAGCTGAGATTCACATGGCCATGCCTGCAGCATATTTCTCCATGAATATGTAACAGGGAGTCTTATTTTCACCTCCATGATTTCTATCCTGCTCCCCTCCTCAACCTGCTCCCGTGTCCCAGTCTCCCCATCTTAGTAAACATCATCCCCACCTCCTACTGGCTAAAGCCTCAGCCCGTGGATAAATTCCCCCTTTTCCCTTTTCTCGTATCTAATCCATCAGCAAAACCAACTGATTTGACCTCCAAAACAGAAGTCAGACTTGCTCACTGCTCTTTATATCCACTGCTTTCCCATTTTCAATCCAAACCCTGAATTTTTTTTTTTTTTTTTAATTTTTTTTTTTTTTTTAGCACTTCAGACACTGTTAACAGTCATTGGGTCCCCACGACTACACCTACACAGATATTTTACAAGATAGCTAATCACTGCCAAGTTGCCAAATCCAATGATTAACTTTCAGATCCAAATGACTCAACCTGTCAGTCCTATAGACAAGGAACTCCCTCCAGTTCTCTGGAAATATTCTATCTTTTTCATCGTGATGTTGGCTCTCCCTTCCTCTTCCACAACCTGGGTCAGTGATGATGGCTCCTTTCCTGGCTGGGTTGTGTTGAGCTTCCTGAACTTTTAGACATCAGTCCTGTGCTCTGGGACTCGGACCTTCTGCTTGAGTTTTCTGTTGTGTTAAAAAAAAATTCAGCTGAGTACATTTTAAGAACCTATTGGCTTTATTCAATGATTCACGAAATGGGCAGCATCCTGCTTGCAGACTGAAAGGAGCGCGGAGGAGCAGTACAAAATGAAAGACTTTTATAGGCAGAAGATAGGAGGAGCAAGGAAGTCACGTCAGGCAAACAAGGCAGGTTGGTTATGGCCAGGTGACTTGGCTTCTGGGGATGGCAGGGGTCCGAGGGAGTGGGGATCAGGTGGTGTCTGCTTGCCTGGGCTCAGATTCCATTTCTGGGACAGCTGAAATCATAGTTAAGTCTGGTTTGGGGGGACATGGGGCTTTAGCATAAGCAACTCCATTTTGGGCCTCTTGTTTTGTTTTTAATAGTTTACTTCATAACAAATAATAACAAGTTTAGTAACTTTAAAAACAGCTCAGTTTACTATCCTACCATCTCTAGCTGTCAGGAGGCCAGAAACAGCTTAACCAGGGTCCTCGGCTCTGGGGTCTCACTCAAAGGAGGAGAGAAGGCACCCACCAAGCTGTGTTCTCACCTGCAGGTTCCACTAGGGAAGGCTCTGCTTCCAAACTCACTCGGGTTGTTGGAAGAACTCATTTCCTTGTAGCTGTGTGATTTGGGGGGCAGCCCATGCTGGGGCGGGCCAGGGAGATTCTCCAGGCTGTTAACTGGAAACCATCCTCAGCCCCCAGAGGCTGCTTGCGGTTTCCTGCCATATAACTCTCTCCCACAGGTGATTCTGAACTTGGCTCTTTGCTTCTTCAAGTCCAGGACAGCCTCTAACTCCTATCAGTAAAACAGTCTGATTTAATATAATGAGATCATAATAGTGACATCTTTCTTACCTTGCCAAATTCTACTGGTTAAAAGCAAGTCCTAAGTCCCATACACACTCCCATCCATACTCACAGGACAAATACCAGGGGACAGAAATCATGAAGCTGCCTTATCATGTTGCCAAACACACCTCTGTCCATACTCACTGCGTAGGTAAGCCCACTTCTTCTCAGAGCTTGAACCCTATGTCCTAACGGTGCTCATATTTGTGCCTCCAGCCTGGACCTCACCCATGAATGCCAGACTCGTGTGTTCAGCTGCTGGTTGGGCATCCCCATGTGGATTCAGCCACCATCTCCAGAAACAAACACCTGTTGCCCATCAAACTTGCTTCTCCCGTCATCTTTCCCATCTTAGCAAGTGGTAACGTCACTGTTCCAGGGCCTCAGGCCCCCAAAATTGTAAAATCATCCCAACTCTTGTCTTTTCCGCACACTCCACACTTAATATATTTACAAATCCTGCATGTTTTGTCTTCAATATACACCCAGAATCTCCCCCCTTCTCCCCACCCCTGTATCTACTGCTCTGGTCTGGGCCAATACCCCTTCTCACCCAAATAAGTGGTCCTCAACCAGGAGAGTTTTGTGTACCTGCTCCCCCCCAGGGGATTTTGACAGGGTCTGGACACACTTTTCGTTGTCACAACTTGAGAGTGGGAAAGGGCACTCCTGCGATCTAGTGGTCAGTGCACAGGACAGCTCCCCATAACAAAAATTAATGTGGCCCCAAATGTCAGCAGTATAGAAATCTCAGTCTACATTAATGCAAGTAGCATCCCCATCCCACAACCCCACAAGTCTGTTCTGCACACAGCAGCCTGAGTGATTCTTTTCTTTTCTCTTTAAGATTTTATTTATTTATTTGACAGAGCGCGAGAGAGAGATCCATGTAGGCAGAGAGGCAGGCAGTGGGGAAGGGAGAATAAGGCTCCCTGATGAGCAGAGAGCCCAATGTGGGGCTCGATGCCAGGACCCCGAGACCATGACCTGAGCTGAAGGCAGAGGCTTAACCCACTGAGCCACCCAGGCACCCCGATCCTTTTCTAATCTAAATCAAGTCAAGCCTCTTCAAAACCATCCAAGCTCTTCTCATCTGTTACAAAGTTAAAGGCAAATCTTTACAATGGCCTTGAATACTTTATGTGATCTGACCCACTACCTTCCTTACCTACCTCCTACTGAGGTAGGTAGCCCTTGCTAAAGGCTTGTTTAAGTAACCTGATGTCCCCACAGCACCCCCTCTCCCCTTGCTGAAGGCTTGATTGTCCCCATAGCCAGATGGCAACACATACCAGGATGTCTATTGTCTGTGATCACCCGGTCTGTCAAAAGAAAAGACAAATGAGGAATAGAGTGTACCTGGGACTTTCCAGAGTGCTGAGGCAAGGCCCGCCAGAACAAATGGCTGTGTCCTTGCCTTAAACCCAACGCCTGACTAATTAACCAATCAGATCCCTGTAACCATGCATCTGCTTCTGTAAGCTTTCTTCCCGCCACCCCAACCCTGCCCTATATAATCTGCTCCCCAACTTAGCCCCAGCGCGCTCAGCCCACAAAGTCTGATGCGTCTGCAGGCGCCTGTGTAACCAATAAACCTCTTGCAGTTTGCATCCAGTGGAGGCGTGCTGTTTGATTCTTGGGTGCGGCTCCAGGGTCTTTCATTTGGAGGTCCCACCGAGATCTCTTGAAGTCCCACCCAAGACTCTAGCCGGTCCCCACCAGGAGGTAAGCTGGCCAGTATCCGTGTCTCTGTCATTCGTGTCTCTGTCTCTCTGTTTGTCTGTTTTTCTGTTCCGTACAACAACGTTGTTGCTCCGTATTTTTGGGGGCAGGCTGAGAAGGAGTTGACGAACTCAGACTTCTCCCCTGCTGCAACCGAGGGACGCCTCGGGGGTTTCAGTTTACTCCAGGGTATGCCTTGGGGTTTCCGAAGAGGGCCATTATCTTGGGCCACCTGTCGGTCAGAGAGGATCTTGCGTTCCTCCTGACCATAACCCGTAGTCTCAATTTCTGGACCGAACCCGCACAGCAATTTCTATTTTTGTCTCTTGTGTCCAGGCTGTCCTGTCGACGTCCTAAGTGTCTATATGTTCTTTGTTTCAGTTATGAAGGTAACATTCTGTTTAGGAAAAAATGTCTGATCCGTTTGAATCTGAGGAATGCCTGACTGTATGAATGTTTATGTGGCTCCACTGCCTTTGGCTATGGAGTCTGAGTGGGCTGCACCCTGAGTCTCGCGGAGCGTCATACGGCATAACGGTCATCTACTCCATGGAGTAGCCTGGTCCGGGGTTTATACGGATAGACCTTAGCTAAGATGCTCCTAAGTTCCCGCGAGGGACGCGAGCAGGACAGCACCTGAAAGGTCCCCCTCCCCCCTTGTCTGAAACATCATACATATCGGAAGGAAATATAAAAGATAGGTATTAAGAACTAAAACCAGATTCAATGAGTCAGCTAGTAAATTTCCTCCTGACATATTGGATAATAATTATGTAAATAAGCCTTCTTCTAGTAAACCCAGGTTGCTGGGCCATCCCTAGCAAAAGGGGACTCTGGCTTTATTTCTCTCTGTTTCTCCTAATAGATGTGGGAGCTTCTCCCTCACTCACTTCCTATGTTGATGGCTATAACTGAAGCCAACTGGGGTTGGTCTGACTCGGGACAGAGACTATAGGGAATATTCCCAAGCAGCTGCCGAAACTCTTTGTTTCGGGGAGGTTTCCCTGTGTTCTCTGGCCTGACTTGGACTGCCTAACCCCTCCCCCCTGGCTAATGAAAAAGCATGGCATCTGCTCCTCTGTTGGGGCTTAGGAGCTCCAAAACTGGGAATCCTTTCTCTGCCTCCTGGCAGCACTTTCTTTCTTCTGTTTCCCTTCTTCTCCTATTTCTATACCAACGTGTGTGCAGCCTGCATGACTGGCCTCTAGATCATGCACCACAGCTCCTTCTCTCTTCACTGTCAAGGAGCAAGGAGAGCACCCCCTGGACCTAACACCCCCCCTCACTCCAGATCTTCCCAACCATGTCTCAGGTCCAGATGGAACGTAAATCAGTGTTGGAACTAAGTTAAGTTTGTTGGTTTAATTAAAATAAGACCTGTCTTTTAAGTTATCAGCAGTAAATGTAAAACTTCGAAGTTTACTGAAGGTCAAATAAGCTCATGTTATTTATTAAAATTTGTTAGCAAAGAAATAACTAAACTGGTGGTTAATTGTCTGTCTCAAAGTTCTAATGGGTAATTGCTGAAGTCGCTTTCAAAGTCTTTGATAATCTGAAAGCTTTAAAGTTTTGCTTGCATGACAAATAAAATTGAATTATAAACATCTAGGTCTTAACCAAGCAGGATAAAATGCTAGGTCATTAATTACTGGATATAGGTTTGTGCTTTTGACTTCTTACTGCAAAGAAACTAAGAGTATTTAAATCTGTTGGTAAACTTGTTTGCCACTTAACTGATTCATAAATTTGCCACCTGAAGAATTCTGTTGTAACAGTTCACAATTGGTTAATACTTAGTCTTCACTAGAGATTAAGGGGTTTCTAAGAGTATCAAATTCTGCTTAGTGTAACTAAGACTGATGGAAATAAGGGAAACTCTGTAGGAAAGTAGATGATAAGTAAAAAAATTTAAGGAATGGGAATACATTTTGTTGAAGGTAAGGGAAGGTAATTTTATCCTAAATGAGATGGTTGCTTAGTAAGAAATGGCTTAGGACAAGACCTGAATGCAAAGGAAAGTTATAAAAGATTTATAAAGGGAAATCTTCAGAAAAGGAATTTTAGCTATGGTCAGGACGGACTAAAATAGACTAAATAAATGGGTTTTAAAAGTACATTACATTAGTACAAGACTAAAATTCTCTGTTCAAAGGACAAAGTTTTCTTAGATTAATTGATCTCCTGTTACGAGAATGTAAGTGATTTTCTCTTTGCCTGCCCAGAAAAACCAGTTTCTATGTTTTGTTTTATCAGGTGTTTAAACATCCCTAATTATATTTAGGCATGTGCTTCAAAACTTTTCTGAGATCTTAGCAAATGTTGACAAGATTTAAATTGTAAAATCTCTTTAACTCAGGCTTTTCCTTAATATATGAAGTTGCTCATGAAATACTACTGAACCGATGATAAACCTTGGATTACATTTGGGAAAATACTATAACTATTCTAGAGATTCTACGCACTTCCTAAAGTTTTAATGTTTTGAGAGATCATCGCTTGATACTGTAATTATGGAAATGTTATGTATCACAAAAATAACCTGATTTCCTTGCAGCTAAATTGTAAACTCCCGTGTCTCCTTAGCTTTAACCATATCCATTCTGAGTTTTTGTCATTTATAATTGTTTTAATTCTCTTATAAAATGAGTTTTATTTTCAAGGAGATTCCTATAAAGGACTTTCAGGACAAATACAGATATTTGATATACTTGAAAATCCTAAAACTGAAATGGGTAAAAATTTCCAAAACTGACTAAAAGCCGCATTCACTAGATTTGGTAACACGGGACTAAATGAACTAAAAAATTATAATGTTATATCTCTTAATGTTTTGTCTTACTTTAAACATTGCTGGTTCTCTCTGATGTTTGCTCTTCCAGACTAGGGATACTTCCTCCTAGTTATCTGTAACTTATAGAGATGTAAAAGTGCTCATTTATAAAAGAGCTCAAAGCATTCAAGCTTTTCTCTCTATCTGAACCCTCTGAAACCAAAAGGTCTCAGTAAGTAAACATTCTTCCATGACAATCAGTCATTTGCATAAGTCCAATAAGAATCTGTTCTCCTTGTAACAGGAAAGAATTGGAAACACGGTTTATTTTACCAAGGCGTTGGCTGGAATGTCATATTTTAAAAGACTCGGATATAACCAGACAGTTTAAAAGGAACTAAGGTTGACTTTATAAAACCTAGAGCCATAAAGCCCCTGGGACTGTTGGCCTGATACATTGCTTACAGAGTTCCCAGCAGCCTCACCAGGTGAGTAAAGAATGTCACTCCTTGGTAGGTGCGGTCTCAGAAGAGGAATTCCCCAATGAGAGATTCGCCCAAATCGACAGGTATTGCAGGCATGCCTGATGGCCAGTACAGGGCTTGGCTTCTGGCCCAGAGAGGCTACTAAAAGTTCAACCTAGAGATTCCTTATTAAAAGTTCCAGCAAAGCAGATGCTAAAAGATCTACTGATCAAACTTATTGTTCTTGCTGAGCTTATGTAAAGAATAGGCCAAGTTTGTCAAAACTAAACTTGTTTCACAAGTGAATTAGTCCTGATTTGGCTATCTCTGTAAATGAGGGTTATTTTAGAGAAAAAAATTCTATTTTAGTAAAACACCTTTATGGATGTTAAATTCTAGATTTGATTGTCTTTAAATGTTTGTTTACCTAAGCTAAACAATTTGAGGTAAACTTCAGAGAACTTGTACAATAGCTTCTTTATTCAATCTTATTATTTTGTGGGGATATTAGCAGACCCCACGGCACATGATTAAAACGACTGGAATAATGAAATTGCCTAAAAGCCAGCATACCGTACTCTTCTCCCACTTGACAATGATCCTCTGTAATTAGGATATTTTTAAGGCTGGACCACTCAAAGGTCTTCTTATTGGTTTCATCCCTTAGTCATATTTATCTAGAGGCCACCTCCATTGAGGTGCAATTGCAAACAGATGCTTTAGCAAAAGCTAAAACAGCCCTCATAAAAGAGCCTCAAAGCTCACTATGGGACAGTCCCTAACTGTAATAATGTCACATCAGGTCCAGATTTGTCTTAGTAGCCAAAGGCCACCAATGGATGATGGAGGCCAACTTATTAAATACTGGGCTACATTAACAGAGATGCCAGAAATAAAACTTAAAATTTGTCAAACTTTAAACCTAGTTACCTGTATGCCTGAACCTGACCACTGTACTTCTTTCTCTATAGAGATTATTAATCTAGCTTATTCTATATGGCCAGGTTTAAGATGCCCCTGTTAAAATTACAAATGAAAGTTGGTTTTTTGATGAAAATAGTTTTCATAGAAAGAAGAAGAAAAGTTAGGTGTGCCATAGTGCTCACTAGCACTTTGCAATTGCCAAAGCCTAAGAATTAACATGTATACTGACTCCAAATATGCCTTCCTGGTACCACATGCCCATGGAGCTATTTGGAAGAAAAGGGTATTTTCCTGGAATCATGGGCGCATTACTAAAACCCATTACAACTCCAGCTAATCTCCCCTACTTGAGACAAAGATGGACGCGATCTGTTTTTAAATGGTATGATCACTTAGCATCCATTTTTGTTCCATCTGCGGGACTAGGGGATATCATGTGGCATGAAGAAGCCTTTAATAAATATACTACAAAGGCACTCAATGATTCACTAAATAGCATCTCCCAGCTTAATACCGAAGTGTCACAGATACGCAAGGCAGTCCTACAAAATAGGATGGCCTTAGATGTCCTGACAGTAGCCCAAGGTAGCACATGTGCAATTATCAAGACAGAATGTTGTGTGTATATCCCAGACTATCACAAAAATGTCACAGGACTAATAAAAGATATGAATACCCAAATTAAGGCCTACAAGATCCTGCTCTCTCTCTCAGTGAATGGTTAAGTTCCTGGTTTGAAGGAGGACTATGACCGAATCTCCTTTTCGGGCTTCTCATTCTTATCGCCTTATTAACCTTAATATGTTGCTTTGTTCCATGTTTCTCTACTTGGTGTCGAGACTCCATTGCTACAATGACTACACCACGACAGACGATCCTTGTCGCGTGCAAGGACACCTCTTCATTGTCAGCGCTGGATTCAGCTGCCTCCACCTTTCGAAATTCCCTTATACATTCCTACCCTGATCAATATTAACCCCAGTAGGTAGGGACAGCTCTACACCCCTATTCAGCACGAAGAAGTTATAGAAGATGCGACCTTCCACCTTCAACCACCTTAAAAATTTAAGGGTCTTTAAAAGCTGGCGCCTTGCATCCCCCCTTCACCCGCTCCCCTCCATATGTGTAGCATTCCTCAGGCACCCCTGACTGCCATAAAATGATAAATAGTTGACTTGCTAAGATCACAATCCTGCAAGATAGGAGCCTCCCTTGGTTTGCAAATGTCCTTGAGATTACAACAAAGAAGTTACCTTATCAATAGCCCAATTTTCAATCGGCCCTTGTATCTTAAATAAACTCGTACAGTAAAAGATCGCTTGTCAGTAATCCAGACAATGGTACTGACACAGCAATATCAACTAATTAAACAAACCGGCTCTCAAACTGACTTACTTCATAAACAAAGCGAATGGATATAGGATTCTATCCATGATAAAGAAAAAGGGGGGAATGAAAGACCCCTCTCCCCTTGCTAAAGGCTTGTTTAAATAACCTGATGTCCCCACAGCACCCCCTCTCCCCTTGCTGAAGGCTTGATTGTCCCCATAGCCGGATGGCAACACATACCAGGATGTCTATTGTCTGTGATCACCCGGTCCTGTCAAAAGAAAAGACAAATGAGGAATAGAGTGTACCCTGGGACTTTCCAGAGTGCTGGGGCAAGGCCCGCCAGAACAAACGGCCCTGATATGTATGTATATTTATTTGCTTCATTTCTCACTCAACAACTAAAATGAAAACTCCAAGAGGACATCAAATTTATTTTGTCTCTTGTTAACTATTCTGTCTTTAGGGTTTAGAACAGTACCTGACACATAGTAGATGTTCCGTAAATATTGGAGAATGATTTGTTACTATTTTTGCCTTTTCTCTATCCATTCTTTACACAGCAGCCAAAAATGACATTTTAAAAATGCAAAAGGAATCCCATGACCACCCTCCACCCACCAGTGTAAAAAACCCTTCAACGGCTTTTTGTTGTGCTTAAGCCGCAGCTGACATTCTACAGCCCAGGCCAGATTAAGATTTCAGAGTTCTTAATCACTGGAAAGACGATGGTGTTGTCACCACCAGAGATATTTAAATATTTTTGAAGATTAGATCCCAAAGTAAGTGTGCTAAAAGCCTAGCAATATCCGATTTCACAAACTCAGATTTCATAAAGTCTCATTAGTCTTCTCACCTTGTGTAAGTTTAATCTTTCGTCGGCCCCCTTTTCTCTTCTGTTTCAGGCACTCACCATACTTTGCCAGAATGACCATAACGGCCTTCCAACCTGTCATCTCATCTTCAGGAATATGCCCCTTTCCCTCCCCTCCTCACACCAATTCATCCTCTAAACTTATTCTAAGATGATCACTCTAAAATGTGCATCTCACTGTGTCCTTCCCCTACAGGAACTTACTCAATAGCTCCTAAGGACGTGTGAATTTCCTTGGTGTGGTATTTTTACAAGACCCTTTGCTTGCAAGTGGCAGTAATCCAAAGGAAACTGGAGGAACAAAAAGGGAAAAGCAAGCAAACAAACAAAAAACAAAGGAATGTCCAGGTTCCTGTAGGGATGGATACCACAGAAGTTCATAAAAATCCAAAAGAAGATGGGGCACCTGGGTGGCTCAGTGGGTTAAGCCTCTGCCTTCGGCTCAGGTCATGATCCCAGGGTCCTGGGATCCAGCCCCACATTGGGCTCTCTGCTCTGCAGGGAGCCTGCTTCCTCCTCTCTCTCAGCTTGCCTCTCTACCTACTTGTGATCTCTGTCAGATAAATAAAAAAAAAAAATCTTTTTAAAAAATCAAAAGAAGAGCTGCAGAACTAAAATTTCAGAATCAAGAACAGGGACTGGAACCCGGCAAAAACAGTTTTCTATTTGTCCTTGTCTCATGTTTACTCGTCTCCATATGGCTGCTTTCTTCTCTGGTCAGACTCTTCAAGTGTCCAGGAAGATGGCCATGGCCAGCTCCTGAATCCCATCCAGCAAGGCCAGTCACTCGCCTAAAGAGAGAACCTCGTCTTCCTGTCATTTACATATCAATCCCAGGGAGACTCTGATTGGTCCTATTGGTGTCAGGTGGACTAATCACTATATGGGTTTATATGTGTGCCCATCCTCCTCCAGACTGCATAAAGCACAGGTGAAATTTTTTAAAATTAACATATAATGTATTATTTGCCCCAAGGGTGCAGGTCTGTGATTCATCTGTGTTACACATTTCTCAGAACTCACCGTATCACATAACCTCCCCAATGTTCATAACCCAGCCACCCTCTCCATACACCCTCCATCCCCGCAAACCTCAGTTTGTTTTGTGAGATTAAATCTGTTATGGTTTGTCTCTCTCCCCATCCCATCTTGTTTCATTTTATCCTTCTCTACCTCCCATGACCCCCTACCCTGCCTTTCAAATTCGTCATATCAGACAGATCATATGATAATTGCCTTTCTCTGATTGACTTACTTCACTTAGCATAATAAACTTTAGCTCCATCCAAGTCATTGCAAAAGGCAAGATTTCATTTTTGATGGCTGCATAGAATTCCTGTGTGTGTGTGTGTGTGTGTGTGTGCCTCGTTGTGTCTGTGTTTCTGTGTGTAAAGAGGACCTGGCCATGCCATCGTGGGTGGAGATGCCCCAAGCAGGATCAGGCTGATGAGGGGTTAGATGTCTGGTGGGCAAGACATGTTCACACCACAGTTTAAGGCTGGTTAAGTGGGATCGGGTGGAGGGTTTACACCCTTCTGCCCAGGGTTTATCCTGAGACCATGAACGGATGGGTACATGACCCAGGAGCGGGGCTAACCCTAAGAGAAACCACTAACCCTGACCCTGAGCATGACTGTGAGCCTAACCCTAACACTAACCTAATGGTAACTCTAACCATGACCCAAATACGGACCCTGAACCTAAACCTAACGATGACCCTGTCCCTAACACTAACCCCTACCCTAAACCAAACCCTAACCCTGACCTTACGCTGTCTAAACCTAACCCTAAACATAACCCTACTTCTAACTCTAACCCTAACCCTAATCCCAAACCCTACCGCCAAAATCTAACTGTGACACTGAACCGAACATTGACCCTAAACAAAAGCCTGACCCTAAACCAGACCCTGGCCCTCACCTTCACCAGACCCTGACCCTGAACCAAATCCTAACCATGACACTAAATCTGACCACTACACAATCCTGTCCCTGACCCGAATGTGGACTTTAAACCAATACCTGAACCTGACCCTAAACCTGACACTGGCGCTAAACTTCACCCTAACCCTGACCCAGACCATGACCATAAACCTAAGGCTGACCCTAACAGTGACCCCGACCCTGACCTGAACACTAAACCTGACCCTGATTGTGAGCCTGACACTAACTCTAACTCTAAATGTAACCCTGACCCTGACACTAACATGGGCCCACCCCCCCGGCGAATCCTATCACTGACCTAACCCTAAGAGTAACCCCTAATCCTACCACGGACACTGATCCTAACAAGTTCTAACCCTAACCATCAACTAAACACTAACCCTAAACTTTAACAATAACCCTGACCCTATACCTGACTATGATCATAACCCTAACCCTGAACTTTGCCTATACCAGACCCTGACCCTAGCCCTGAGCCTAAACCTAACCATGACCCTAACACTGACCACTACATAACACTGTCGCTGACCCGAATTTGGACTTTAAACCAATACATGATCCTCACCGAAAACCTGACACTGGCGTTACACTTCACCCTGACCCTGAGCCAGGCAAAGACCATAAACCTAACCCTGACCCTAACAGTGACCCTGACCACGACCCTAACAATAACCCTGACATTGAATGTGAGCCCGAACCTAACTCTAACCCTAAACGTAACCCTGACCCTGACACTAACACGGGCCCTGACAGAAATCTAACGCTGAACGTAACCCTAAAACTAACCCCTAACGTTATCCCTGTAACTGACCCTAACCCGGTCTAACCATCAACCTACCTCTAACCCTAACCCTAACCCCACTTTAACAATAATACTGACCCTCTGCCTGACCCTCATCATAACCTTAACTCTGAACTTTGCCTATGTCAGACCTTAACCTTAAACCTGACCCTGGCCTTGACCTTAACACTGACCCTAACCCTGACTGTAAACCTAACTCTGACCCAATCCGTGATCCTAAACAGAATCATAACCCTAAAGCTAACCCTGATCCTGAACCTACTCATAAAACAGAACCTAAACATAAAGCTGACCTTACAATAACCATGAGCCTAACGCTGACCCTGACCCTAACCCTGACACTAGACCTGTCCCAAACATAACCCTGACCCTGACATGACCCTTGCCCCAAAACCAAAACTTGAACCTAACCCTAAATCTGACCATGACCCTGAAACTGACCCTAAACCTAACCGTCACCCTAACACTGACCCTCACCCTGACTCTGACCATAACCCTAACCCTGACTCTATGTGAGCCTGACCCTAAATCTAACCATGAACCTAACCCTAACCCTGACCCCTACCCTAAGCCTTACGCTAACCTTGACCCCAATGATGTCTAACTCTAACCCTGATCCTAAGTCTTTGTTAAACCTAACCCTAACACTAACCTTGACTAAACCCAGCTCTGTTGCCTCCAGCGGGGACAACAGCTGCACCCAGGTCTCCCAGGAGCTTGAGGGAGTCTGTATGGGGGTCATAGGATAGGCACTGCATTGAGTGGAGAGTGAGCCTTGAGCAGGTTGGGGACTGGCGGCTCAGGGAGCTCTGGTGGAGCAGGAAGTTCGGTAAGGAGCCCCCAGGCAGTGGTGACATCACTTTCCTGATGACAGAGCCCAACAGAATTGGAACCCACGTATCCAGGCACCCCATTACAGAGAAAACCCCCCTGCCCAGCTCATTTCTAGGCACATCCTAAAGGAAGCAACATGTTCTTCTGCTGTACTGAAGCCGAGAGGATGCAGGGAGAAGAGAGCTCTCCCGCCAGACACGTAACCTCCCTGGCATGTCATATCAGGTTTCCCCAATGCGTCAGGCCCTTTGGCTACTAAAATCAAAAGGTGACACCAGGGGGCTCAGAGTCAGAGGGTCCCACAACTTCTGATCCACGGGTGTAGCCCTAGGTCTCATCCCCATCTCTTTCTGTGTGTGTGTGTGTGTGTGTGTGTGTGTGTGCCTCTGGGTGTTTGTGAGTCTGTGTGTAAAGAGGACCTGGCCATGCCATCGTGGGTGGAGATGCCCCAAGCAGGATCAGGCTGATGAGGAATTAGATGTCTGGTGGGGGCAATTATGTTCACACCAAGTTTAAGGCTGGTTAAGTGGGATCAGGTGGAGGGTCTACACCCTTATGCCCAGGGTTTATCCTGAGACCTTGAAGGGATGGGTCCATATCCAGGAGCGGGGCTAACCCCAACAGTAACCACTAACCCTTACCCTGACTCTGACTGTGAGCCTGCCCCAAAACCTAACCGAAACCCTGACCCTGACCCTGACCCTGTCTGTGATCCTGACCTGAACCCTAAACCTAAACCTAAGCCTGACACTGACCCTGATGTGGACCCTGAACCTAAACCTAACGTTAATATTACTGTAAGTAAGACTCATTCCTAACCATGACCCTGACCCTGACCCTAATCCTATCCCTGATGCTGACCTAACCCTGACCCTAATCCTAACCCAGACCGTGACTGTGAGCCTGACCCTAACACTAAACCGAAAGGTAACTCTAACCATGACCCTAATACGGACCCTGAACCTAAACCTAACGCTGACCCTGACCATAACACTAACCCCTACCCTAAACCAAACCCTAACCCTGACCTTACGCTGTCTAACCCTAACCCTAACCATAAGCCTACTTCTCACTCTAACCCTAACCCCAATCCCAAACCCTACCGCCAAAACCTAACTGTGACACTGAACCGAATATTGACCCTAAACCAAAGCCTGACCCTAAACCTGACCCTGGCCCTGACCTTCACCTGACCCTGACCCTGACCCTAATCCTAACCATGACACTAACTCTGACCACTACACAATCCTGTCCCTGACTCAAATGTGGACTTTAAACCAATACTTGAGCCTGATCCTAAACCTGACAATGGCGCTAAACTTCACCCAGACCATGACCATAAACCTAACCCTGATCCTAACAGTGACCCCGACCCTGACCTGAACACTAAACTTGACCCTTACTGTGAGCCTGACCCTAACTCTAACCCTAAATGTAACCCTGACCCTGACACTAGCACGGGCCCTCCCTCGAATCCTATCGGTGAACCTAACCTTAAGAGTAACCCCTAAACCTACCACGGACCCTGATCCTAACAAGTTCTAACCCTAACCGTCAACCAAACGCTAATCCTAACAATAACCCTAAACTTTAACAATAACCATGACCCTGTACCTGACTATGATCATAACCCTAACCCTGAACTTTGCCTATACCAGACCCTGACCCTATACCTGACCCTGGCCCTGAGCCTAAACCTAACTATGACACTAACACTGACCACGACATAAACCTGTCGCTGACCCGAATGTTGACTTTAAACCAATACCTGATTCTGACAGTAAACCTGACACTGGCCCTAGATTTCACCCTGACCCAGACCCAGACAAAGACCAGAAACCTAACCCTGACCCTAACAGTGACCCTGACCTTACCCTAACAATAAACCTGACATTGAATGTGAGCCTGACCCTAACTCTAACCCTAAACGTAACCCTGACCCTGACACTAAAACGGGCCCTGACAGAACCTAACGCTATACCTAACCCTAAAACTAACCCCTAACATAATCGCTGACACTGACCCTAACCCGGTCTAACCCTAACCCTCAACCTACCTCTAACCCTAACCCTAACCCCACTTTAACAATAATCCTGACCCTGATCATAACCCTAACTCTGTACTTTGCCTATGTCAGACCTTACCCTTAAACCTGACCCTGGCCTTGACCTTAACACTGACCCTAACCCTGACTGTAAACCTAACTCTGACCCAATCCGTGATCCTAAACAGAATCATAACCCTAAAGCTAACCCTGATCCTGAACCTACTCATAAAACAGAACCTAAACATAAAGCTGACCTTACCATAACCATGAACCTAACGCTGACCCTGACCCTAACCCTGACACTAGACTGTCCCAAACCTAACCCTGACCCTGACATGACCCTGCCCCCAAACCAAAACTTGAACCTAACCCTAAATCTAATCATGACCCTGAACCTGAGCCTAAACCTAACCGTCACGCTAACACTGACCCTGACGTGACTCTGACGGTAACACTAACCCTGATGCTACTGTGAGCCTGACCCTAAACCTAACCATGAACCTAACCCTAACCCTGACCCCTACACTAAGCCTTACGCTAACACTGACCCCAAGGACGTCTAAACCTAACCCTGACCCTAAGTCTTTCTTAACCCTAACCCTAACACTAACCTAGTCTAAACCCAGCTCTGTTGCCTCCAGCGGGGACAACAGCTGCACCCAGGCCTCCCAGGGGCTGGGGGGAGGCTGTATGGGGGTCACTGGATGGCACTGCCTGAGTGGAGTGTGAGCCTGAGCAGCTTGGGGACCGGCGGCTCTGGAGCTATGGTACAGTAGGAAGTTCGGTAAGGAGCCCCCAGGCAGTGGTGACCTCAGTTCCCTGATGACAGAGCCCAACGGAATTGGAACCAACATATCCAGGCACCCCATTACAGAGAAAACCCCCCTGCCCAGCTCATTTCTAGGGACATCATAAAGGAAGCGTCATGTTCTTCTGCTGTACTGAAGCCAAGAGGATGTAGGGAAAAGAGAGCTCACCTGCCAGACACGTCTCCTCCCTGGCAGGTCATATCAGGATTTCCCAATGCCTCTGGCCCTTTGGCTAATAACATCAAAAGGTGACACCAGGGGGCTCAGAGTCAGAGAGTCCCACACCTTCTGATCGACCGGTGTAGCCCTAGGACTCCTCCCTGTCTCTCTATGTGTGTGCTCGTGTGTGTGTGTGTGTGAGTGTGTGTTTGTGCCTCTGGGTGTCTGTGTGTCTGTGTGTAAAGAGGACCTGGCCATGCCATTGTGGGTGGAGATGCCCCAAGCAGGATCAGGTTGATGAGGGTTTAGATGTCTGGTGGGCAAGTTATGTTCACACCCCAGTTTAAGGCTTGTTAAGATTGATCGGATGGAGTGTCTACACCCTTCTGCCCAGGGTTTATCCTGAGACCCTGAACGGATGGGTCCATGACCCAGGAGCGGGGCTAAACCTAACAGTAACCACTAACCCTGACCCTGACTCTGACTGTGAGCCTGCCCCAAACCCTAACCGAAACCCTGACCCTGACCCTGACCCTGTCTGTGATCCTGACCTGAACCCTAAACCTAAACCTAAGCCTGACACTCACCCTGATGTGGACACTGAAGCTAAACCTAACGTTGATATTACTGTAACCAAGACTCATTCCTAACCATGACCCTGACTCTGAGCCTAATCCTATCCCTGATGCTGACCTAACCCTGACCCTAATCCTAACCCTGACCGTGACTGTGAGCCTGACCCTAACCCTAAACCTAAAGGTAACTCTAACCATGACCCTAATACGGACCCTGAACCCAAACCTAACGCTGACCCTGACCGTAACACTAAACCCTACCCTAAACCAAACCCTAACCCTGACCTTACGCTGTCTAACTCTAACCCTAACCATAACCCTAATTCTAACTCTAACCCTAACCCCAATCCCAAACCCTACCGCCAAAAAACCTAACTGTGACACTGAACCAAAATATTGACCCTAAACCAAAGCCTGACGCTAAACCTGACCCTGACCATGAACTTCACCTGACCCTGACCCTGACCCTAATCCTAACCATGACACTAACACTGACCACTATATAACCCTGTCCCAGACCCGAATGTGGACTTTAAACCAATACCTGAACCTGACCCTAAACCTGACACTGGCGCTACACTTTACCCAGACCCTGAACCAGGCAAAGACCATAAACCTAACCCTGACCCTAAGAGTGACCCTGACCCCGACCCTAACACTATCCCTGACCCTGACTGTGAGCCTGACCCTAACTCTAACCCTAAACATAACCCTGACACTGACACTAACACGGGCCCAACCCGAAACCTAACGCTGAACCTAACACTAAAACTAACCCCTAACATTATCCCTGACACTGACCCTAACCCTGTCTAACCCTAACCCTCAAATACCTCCTACCCTAACCCTAACCCCACTTTAACAATAATCCTGACCCTCTCCCTGACCCTGATCATAACCCTAACACTGAACTTTGCCTCTGTCAGACCTTAATCTTAAACCTGACCCTGGCCTTGACCTTAACACTGACTCTAAACCTGAATGTAAACCTAACTCTGACCCAATCCGTGATCCTAAACAGAATCATAACCCTAAAGCTAACCCTGATCCAGAACCTACTCATAAAACAGAACCTAAACATAAAGCTGACCTTACCATAACCATGAACCTAACGCTGACCCTAACCCTAACCCTGACACTGAAACTGTCCCAACCTAACCCTGACCCTGACATGAACCTTGCCCCCAAACCAAAACTTGAACCTGACCCTTAATCTGACCATGACCCTGAACCTGACCCTAAACCTAACCTTCACCCTAACACTGACCCTGACACTGACTCTGACCATAACGCTAACCGAGACCCTACTGTGAGCCTGACACTAAACCTAACCATGAACCTAACCCTAACCCTGACCCCTACCCTAAGCCTAACGCTAACCCTGACCCCAAAGATGTCTAACCCTAACCCTGACCCTAAGTCTTTCTTAACCCTAACCCTAACACTAACCTGGTCTAAACCCAGCTCTGTTCCCTCCAGCGGAGACAACAGCTGCACCCAGGTCTCCAAGGGGCTGGGGAGAGGCTGTATGGAGGTCATTGGATGGGCACTGCATTCAGTGGAGGGTGAGCCTGAGCAGCTTGGGGACCGCTGGCTCAGGGAGCTCTGGTGTAGCAGGAAGTTCAGTAAGGAGTCCCCCGGCAGTGGTGACCTCACTTCCCTGACTACAGAGCCCAATGGAAATGGAACCCACGTATCCAGGCACCCCATTACAGAGAAAACCCCCTGCCCAGCTCATTTCTAGGCACATCCTAAAGGAAGCATCATGTTCTTCTGCTGTACTGAAGCCGAGAGGATGCAGGGAGAAGAGAGCTCGCCCGCCAGACACGTCCCCACCCTGGCAGGTCACCTCAGTCCCTTTGGCTAATAAAATCAAAAGATGACACCAGGCGGCTCAGAGTCAGAGAGTCCCACACCTTCTGATCCACCGGTGTAGCCCTAGGTCTCCTCCCCGTCTCTGTGTGTGTGTGTGTGTGTGTGTGTGTGTGTGTGTGCACCTCTGCGTTTCTGTGTCTGTGTGTAAAGAGGACCTGGCCATGCCATCGTGGGTGGAGATGCCCCAAGCAGGATCAGGCTGATGAGGAATTAGATGTCTGGTGGGCAAGTTATGTTCACACCCCAGTAAGGCTGGTTAAGTGGGATGGGGTATAGGGTCTACACCCTTCTGCCCAGGGTTTATACTGAGACCCTGAAGGGATGGGTCCATGACCCAGGAGCGGGGCTAACCCTAACAGTAACCACTAACCCTGACCCTGACACTGACTGTGAGCCTGCCCCCAACCCTAACCCGAGCCCTGACCCTGTACCTGACCCTAACTATGACCGTGATCCCGACCTGAACCCTAAAACTAAAGCTAAGCCTTACGCTGACCCTGATCTGGACCCTGGACCTAAACCTAACTCTGAGATAACCTAGCTATGACTCATCCCTAACATTGACCCTGACCCTGACTCTAATCCTAACCGTGATGCTGACCTAACACTGACCCTAACCCTAACCCTGACCGTGACTGTGTGCCTGACCCTAATCCTAACCTTAAAGGTAACCCTAACCCTGACCATAATACAGACACTGAACTTAAACCGAACGCTGACCCTGAACCTAACACTAACCCCTACCCTAAACCAAACCCTCACCTTGACCTTACGCTGTCTAACCCTAACACTCACGATAACACTACTTCTAACTCTAACCCTAACCCCATCCCAAACTTTTCCCCTAAACCTAACTGTGAATCTGAACCGAACATAAAGCAAAGCCTGAACCTAAACCTGACCCAGGCCCTGAACTTAACCTGACCCTGACCCTGACCCTAATACTAACCATGACCTTAACTGTGACCACTACATAACCTTGTCCCTGACCCGAATGTGGACTTTAGACCAATACCAGATCCTGATGCTAAACCTGACACTGGCCCTAAACTTCACCCTGACCCAGACCCAGGCCATGACCATAAACCTAACCCTGACCCTAAGAGTGACCCTGACCCAGAACCTAACACTAACCCTGACACTGAATGTGAGCCTGACCCAAACTCTAACCCTAAATGTAACCCTGACCCTGACACTAACATGGGCCCTCCGCTGAATCCTATCGCTGAAACTAACCCTAACACTATACCCTAAACCTACCATGGACCCTGACCCTAACCAGGTCTAAACCTAATCCTCAACCTAACTCTAACCCTAACACTAACCCTAAACTTTAACAATAACCCTGAACGTATACCTGATTATGCTCATAACCCTAACCCTCAACTTTGCCTATACCAGACCCTGACCCTAAACCTGACCCTGGCCCTGACCCTAAACCTAACCATGAACCTAACAATGACCACTACATAACCCTGTCGCTGAACCGAATGTGGACTTTAAACCAATACCTGATCCTGACCATAAACCTGACACTGGCCCTAGACTTCACCCTGACCCTGACCCAGGCAAAGACCAGAAACCTAACCCTGACCCTAACCATAACCCTGACACTGAATGTGAGCCTGACCCTAACTCTAACCCAAAACGTAACCCTGACCCTGACACTAACAAGGGCCCTGACCGAAAACCTAATGGTGAACCTAACCCTAAAACTAACCCCTAACATTATCCCTAACACTGACCCTAATCTGATCTAACACTAACCATACACCTACCTCTAACCCTAACACTAACCCCACTTTAACAATAATCCTGACCCTCTCCCTGATCATGATCATAACCCTAACTCTGAACTTTGCCTATGTTAGACCTTACACTTAAACCTGACCCTGGCCTTGACCTTAACACTGACCCTAACCCTGACTGTAAACCTAACTCTGACCCAATCCATGATCCTGAACAGAATCGTAACCCAAAAGCTAACCCTGATCCTGAACCTACGCATAAAACAGAACCTAAACATAAAGCTGACCTTACCATAAACATGAACCTAACCCAGACCCTGACCCTAACCCTGAAACTAAACCTGTGCCAAACCTAACCCTGACCCTGACATGAACCTTGCCCCCAAACCAAAACTTGAACCTGACCCTAAATCTGACCATGACCCTGCCGGACCCTAAACCTAACCGTTACCCTAACACTGACCCTGACCCTGACTCTGAGCGTAACGCTAACCGTGACCCTACTGTGAGCCTGACCCTAAACCTAACCATGAACCTAACCCTAAACCTGACCCCTACCCTAAGCCTAACGCTAACCCTGACCCCAAAGATGTCTAACCCTAACCCTGACCCTAAGTCTTTCTTAACCCTAACCCTAACACTAACCTGGTCTAAACCCAGCTCTTTTCCCTCTGGCGGGGACAACAGCTGCACCCAGGCCTCCCAGGGGTTTGGGGGAGGCTATATGGGGGTCACTGGATGGCCACGGCATTGAGTGGAGTGTGAGCCTTGACCAACTTGGGGACCGGTGGCTCAGGGAGCTCTGCTGGAGAAGGAAGTTCGGTAAGGAGCCCCCAGGCAGTGGTGACCTCACTTCCCTGACTACAGAGCCCAACGGAATTGGAACCCACGTATCCAGGCACCCCATAAGAGAAACCCCCCCTGCCCAGCTCATTTCTAGGCACATCCTAAAGGAAGCGAACTGTTCTGCTGTAATGAAGCCGAGAGGATGCATGGAGAAGAGAGCTTGCCTGCCAGACAGGTCCCTTCCCTGGCAGGTCATATCAGGTTTCCCAACGCCTCAGGCCCTTTGGCTAATAAAATCAAAAGGTGACACCAGGGGGCTCAGAGTTAGAGAGTCCCACACCTTCTGATCCACGGGTGTAGCCCTAGGTCTCCTCTCCGTCTCTCTGTTTGTGTGTGTGTGTATGAGTGTGTGTCTGCGTGTGTGCCTCTGGGTGTTTGTGAGTCTAAGTGTAAAGAGGAGCTGGCCATGCCATTGTGGGTGTAGATGCCCCAAGCAGGATCAGGCTGATGAGGGGTTAGAGGTCTGGTGGGCAAGTCATGTTCACACCCCAGTTTAAGGCTGGTTAAGTGAGATCGGCTGTAGGGTCTACACCCTTCTGCCCAGGGTTTATCCTGAGACCTTGAAGGGATGGTTCCATACCCAGGAGCGGGGCTAACCCCAACAGTAACCACTAACCCTGAGCCTGACCCTGACTGTGAGCCTGCGCCAAACCCTAACCCAAGCCCAGACCCTGACCCTGACCCTGACCCTGTGTCCTGACCTGAACCCTAAACCTAAACCTAAGCCTGACACTCACCCTGATGTGGACCCTGAACTTAAACTTAAATCTGACATTACCGTAACCATGACTCAAACCTAATCATGAAACAGACCTTGATCCTAATCCTAACCCTGACGCTGACCTAACCCTGACCCTAACCCTAACCCTAACCCTGACCGTGACTGTGTGCCTGACCCTAACCCTAAACCTAAAGGTAACTCTAACCATGACCCTAATACGGACCCGGAACCCAAACCTAACGCTGACCCTAACACTAACACTAGCCCCTACCTTAAACCAAACCCTCACCCTGACCTTACGCTGTCTAACCCTAACCATAACCCTACTTCTAACTCTAAACGTAACCCCAATCCCAAACCCTACCGCCAAAACCTAACTGTGACACTGAACCGAACATTGACCCTAAACCAAAGCATGACCCTAAACCTGACCCAGGCCCTGACCTTCACCTGACCCTGACTCTGACCCTAATCCTAACCATGACACTAACACTGACCACTACATAATCCTGTCCCTGACCCGAAGGTGGACTTTAAACCAATACCTGAACTTGACCCTAAACCTGACACTGGCGGTAAACTTCACCCTGACCCTGACCATGACGATAAACCTAAACCTGACCCTAACAGTGACCCTGACCCTGACCTGAACAACAAACCTGACCCTGACTGTGAGCCTGACCCTAACTCTAACCCTAAATGTAGACCTGACCCTGACACTAACAAGGGCCCTCCCCTGAATCCTATCGCTGAACCTAACCCTAACACTAACCCCTAAACCTACCACGGAACCTGATCTTAACAAGATCTAACCCTAACTGTCAACCAAACGCTAACCCTAACACAAACCCTAAACTTTAACAATAACCGTGACCCTATACCTGACTATGATCATAACCCTAACACTGAACTTTGCCTATACCAGACCCTGACCCTAAACCTGACCCTGGCCCTGAGCCTAAACCTAACCATGACCCTATCACTGACCACTACATAACCCTGTCGCTGACCTGAATGTGGACTTTAAACCAATATCTGTTCCTGACCGTAAACTGACACTGGCCCTAGATTTTACCCTGACCCTGATCCTGGCAAAGACCATAAACCTAACCCTGACCATAACAGTGACCCTGACCCTGACCCTGACCCTAACACTAAACCTGATACTGAATGTGAGCCTGACCCTAACTCTAACCCTAAACGTAACCCTGACCCTGACACTAACATGGGCCCAGACCCGAAACCTAACAGAGAACCTAACCCTAAAACTAACAACCTAACATTGTCCCTGACACTGATCCTAACCCGGTCTAACCCTAACCCTCAACTTACCTCTAACCCTAACCCTAACCCCACTTTAACAATAATCCTGACCCTCTTCCTGACCCTGATCATAACCCTAACTCTGACCCAATCCGTGATCCTGAACAGAATCGTAACCCTAAAACTAAGCCTGATCCAGAACCTACTCATAAAACAGAACTGAAACATAAAGCTGACCATGAACCTAACCCTGACCATGACCCTAACATGACACTAAAACTGTCCCAAACCTATCCCTGACCCTGACATGAACCTTGCCCCCAAACCAAAACTTGAACCTGACCCTAAATCTGACCATGACCCTGCCTGACCCTAAACTAACTGTGACCCTAACACTGACCCTGACCCTGACTCTGACCGTAACGCTAAGCGTGACCCTACTGTGAGCCTGACCCTAAACCTAACCATGAACCTAACCCTAACCCTGACCCCTACCCTAAGCCTAACGCTAACCCTGACCCCAAAGACGTCTAACCCTAACCGTCACCCTAAGTCTTTCTTAACCCTAACCCTAACACTAACCTGGTCTAAACCCAGCTCTTTTCCCTCTGGCGGGGACAACAGCTGCACCCAGGCCTCCCAGGGGTTTGGGGGAGGCTATATGGGGGTCACTGGATGGCCACGGCATTGAGTGGAGTGTGAGCCTTGACCAGCTTGGGGACCGGTGGCTCAGGGAGCTCTGCTGGAGAAGGAAGTTCGGTAAGGAGCCCCCAGGCAGTGGTGACCTCACTTCCCTGACGACAGAGCCCAACGGAATTGAACCCAAGTATCCATGCACCCCATAAGAGAAACCCCCCCTGCCCAGCTCATTTCTAGGCACATCCTAAAGGAAGCATCATGTTCTTCTGCTGTACTGAAGCCGAGAGGATGCATGGAAAAGAGAGCTCGCCTGACATCAGGTCCCTTCCCTGGCAGGTCATATCAGGATTTCTCAACACCTCAGGCCCTTTGGCTAATAAAATCAAAAGGTGACACCAGGGGGCTCAGAGTCAGAGAGTCCCACACCTTCTGATCCATGGGTGTAGCCCTAGGTCTCCTCCCCCTCTGTGTGTGTGTGTGTGTGTGTGTGTGTGTGTGTGCGCGCATGTGTGTGTGCGTGTGTGCCTCTGGGTGTTTGTGAGTCTGAGTGTAAAGAGGAGCTGGCTGTGCCATCGTGGGTGGAGATGCCCCAAGGAGGATCAGGCTGATGAGGGGTTAGAGGTCTGGTGGGCAAGTCATGTTCACACCCCAGTTTAAGGCTGGTTAAGTGAGATCGGCTGTAGGGTCTACACCCTTCTGCCCAGGGTTTATCCTGAGACCTTGAAGGGATGGTTCCATACCCAGGAGCGGGGCTAACCCCAACAGTAACCACTAACCCTGACCCAGACCCTGACTGTGAGCCTGCGCCAAACCCTAACCCAAGCCCTGACCCTGACCCTGACCCTGACCCTGTGTCCTGACCTGAACCCTAAACCTAAACCTAAGCCTGGCACTCACCCTGATGTGGACCCTGAACTTAAACTTAAAACTGACATTACCATAACCATGACTCAAACCTAATCATGACACAGACCCTGACCCTAATCCTAACCCTGACGCTGACCTAACCCTGACCGTAACCCTAACCCTGACCGTACCTTGAGCCTGACCTTAACCCTAAACCTAAAGGTAACTCTAACCATGACCCTAATACGGACCCTGAACCTAAACCTAACGCTGACCCTAACACTAACACTAACCCCTACCCTAAACCAAACCCTAACCCTGACCTTATGCTGTCTAACCCTAAACATAACCCTACTTCTAACTCTAACCGTAACCCCAATCCCAAACCCTACCACCAAAACCTAACTGTGCCACTGAACCGAACATTGACCCTAAACCAAAGCCTGACCCTAAACCTGACCCTGACACTGACCCTAATCCTAACCATGACACTAACACTGACCACTACACAATCCTGTGCCTGACACAAATGTGGATTTTAAACCAATACCGGAACCTGACCCTAAATCTGACACTGGCGCTAAACTTCACCCTGACCTGACCCAGACCTAGATGATAAAGCTAACCCAGACCCTAAAAGTGACCCTGACCCGGACATGAACACCAACCCTACCGTGACGGTGAGCCTGACCCTAACTCTAACCCTAAATGTAGACCTGACCCTGACACTAACACGGGCCCTTCCCTGAATCCTATCGCTGAACCTAACTCTAACACTAACCCCTAAACCTACCACGGAGCCTGATCTAAACAAGTTCTAACCCTAACCGTCAACCAAACGCTAACCCTAACACAAACACTAAACTTTAACAATAACCCTACCCTATACCTGACTATGATCATAACCCTAACCCTGAACTTTGCCTATACCAGACCCTGACCATATACCTGAACCTGGCCCTGATCCAAAACCTAACCATGACCCTAACACTGACCACTACATAACCCTGTCGCTGACCTGAATGTGGACTTTAAACCATATCTGCTCCTGACCGGAAACTGACACTGGCCCTAGACTTCACCTTGACCCTGATCCTGGCAAAGACCATAAACCTAACCCTGACCCTAACAGTGACCCTGACCCTGACCCTAACACTTACCCTGATACTGAATGTGAGCCTGACCCTAACTCTAACCCTAAACATAACCCTGACCCTGACACTAACGCGGGCCCTGACCCGAAACCTAACACTGAACCTAACCCTAAAACTAAAAACCTAACATTGTCCCTGACACTGATCCTAAACCGGTCTAACCCTAACCCTCAACTTACCTCTAACCCTAACCCTAACCCCACTTTAACAATAATCCTGACCCTCTTCCTGACCCTGATCATAACCCTAACTCTGACCCAATCCGTGATCCTGAACAGAATCGTAACCCTAAAACTAAGCCTAATCCAGTACCTACTCATAAAACAGAACCTAAACATAAAGCTGACCTTACCATATCCATGAACCTAACCCTGACCCTGACCCTAACCCTGACACTAAAACTGTCCCAAACCTATCACTGACCCTGACATGAACCTGCCCCCAACCAAAACTTGAACCTGACCCTAAATCTGACCATGACCCTGCCTGACCCTAAACCTAACCGTCACCCTAACACTGAGCCTGACCCTTACTGTGACTGTAATGCTAACCCTGACCCTACTGTGAGCCTGACCCTAAACCTAAACATGAACCTAACCCTAACCCTGACCCCTACACTAAGCCTAACCTGACCCCAATGAGGTCTAACCCTAACCCTGACCCTAAGGCTTTCTAAGCCTAATCTTAACACTAACCTGGTGTAAACCCAGCTCTGTTCCCACCAGCAGGGACAACAGCTGCACCCAGGCATCCCAGGGGTTGGGGGGAGGCTGTATGGGGGTCACTGTATGGGCACTGCTTTGAGTGGAGTGTGAGCCTTGAGCAGCTTGGGGATCGGGGACTCAGGGAGCTCTGGTGGAGCAGGAAGTTCGGTAAGGAGCGCCCCGGAAGTGGTGACTTGGCTTCCCTGATGACAGAGCCCAACGGAATTGGAACCCACGAATCCAGGCACCCCTTTACAGAGAAAACCCCCCTGCGCAGCTCATTTCTAGTCACATCCTAAAGGAAGTGACATGTTCTTCTGCTGTACTGAAACCGAGAGAATGCAGGGAGAAGACACGTCCCCTCCCTGGCAGGTCATGTCAGATTTCCCCAATGTCTCATGCCCTTTAGCTAATAAAATCAAAAGGTGACACCAGGGAGCTCAGAGTCAGAGTCCCACACCTTCTGATCCACGGGTATAGCCCTAGGTCTCCTCCCCGTCTGTGTGTGTGTGTGTGTGTGTGTGTGTGTGTGTGTGTGTGTGCGCGCGTGTGTGCCTCTGGGTGTTTGTGAGTCTGTGTGTAAAGAAGAGCTGGCCATGCCATCATGGGTGGAGATGCCCCAAGCATGATCAGGCTGATGAGGGGTTAGATGTCTGGTGGGCAAGTCATGTTCATACCCCAGTTTAAGGCTGGTTAAGTGGGTCGGGTGGAGGGTCTACACCCTTCTGCCCAGGGTTTATCCTGAGACCCTGAAGGGATGGGTCCATACCCAGGAGCCGGTCTAACCCCAAAAGTAACCACTAACCCTGACCCTGACACTGACTGTGATCCTGACCTGAACTCTAAACCTAAACCTAAGCCTGACACTAACCCTGATGTGGACGCTGCACTTAAACCTAACGCTGATAATACTGTAACTAAGACTCATATGTAACCATGACGCTGACCTTGACCCTAATCCTAACCCTGACGCTGACCTAACCCTGACCCTAACCCTACCCCTGACCGTGACTGTGAGCCTGATGCTAACCTTACACAAACCTGTCCCTGACCCGAATGTGGAATTTAAACCAATACCTGAACCTGACCCTAAACCTGACACTGGTGCTAAACTTCACCCTGACCTTGACCCTGACCATGACGATAAACCTAACCCTGACCCTAACAGTGACCCTGACCCTGAATGAACAACAAACCTGACCCTGACTGTGAGCCTGACCTAAATGTAACCCTGACCCTGACACTAACACGGGACCTCCCACGGATCCTATCGCTGAACCCAACCCTAACACTAACCAATAACCCTACCATGGACCCTGATCCTAACAAGCTCTAACCCTAACCGTCAACCAAATGCTAACCCTAACACTAGCCCTAACTTTAACAATAACCCTGACCCTATACCTGAGTATGATCATAACCCTAACCCTGAACTTCGTCTATACCAGACCCTGACCCTATACCTGAACCTGGCCTTGATCCTAAACCTAACCATGACCCTAACACTGACCACTACATAACACTGTCGCTGACCCGAATGTGGACTTTAAATCAATACCTGATCCTGACCGTAAACCTGACACTGGCCCTAGACTTCACCCTGACCCTGAACCAGACCATGACCATAAACCTAACCATGACCCTAAAAGTGACCCCGACCCTGACCTGAACACTAAACCTGACCCTGACTGTGAGCCTGACCCTAACTCTAACACTAAACATAACCATGACCCTGACACTAACACAGGCCCTGACAGAAACCTAACGATGAACCTAACACTAAAACTAACCCCTAACATTATCCCTAACACTGAACATAACACGGTCTAACCCTAACCCTCAACCTACCTCTAAACCTAAACCTAACCCCACTTTAACAATAAACCTGACCCTCTCCCTGACCCTGATCATAACCCTAACTCTGAACTTTGCCTATGTCAGACCTTACCCTTAAACCTGACCCTGGCCTTGACCTTAACACTGACCCTAACCCAGACTGTAAACCTAACTCTGACCCAATCCGTGATTCTGAAAAAAATCGTAACCCTAAAGTTAACCCTGATCCTGAACCTACTCATAAAACAGAACCTAAACATAAAGCTGACCTTACCATAACCATGAACCTAACCCTGACCCAGACCCTAACCCTGACACTAAAACGGTCCCAAACCAAACCTGACCCTGAGATGAACCTTGCCCCCAAACCAAAACTTGAACCTGACCCTAAATCTGACCATAACCCTTAACCTGACCCTAAAACTAACCGTCACCCTAACACTGACCCTGACCCTGTTGCCCTATGGAGCTTCCCAGACACCCCAAATGAGGATAGACCTACACGGCACCCTTGTGTACACAAATTATATCGACAAATCTGGGCACTAATACACTGTCTGACACAGCCTGAGCCCGGACTTCCTGACCAACCCCGAGACAGCTGACCGCACACTGAGCACAACAGACCCGCCATGGCCTTAGCTCGTCATCTATTCCCAACCTAGCTTCTCAGGCTTCAGAACATAGACCTTAACTCCACACCCCGCCAAGGGGTGAATGTGATGAAGAAATCAGAACTCCTCCTTCCCTATGGCAAGAAACCTTGTGGTTGGCATGTTGTCCCACGTTCAGTGTAGGAGAAACCAGCGTTCACCATGAGGCCCCGCCCATGCTTGAGTACGAAGAGGGCACAAACACGCATTGTGACCCTCAGCGTGAGTCCTGTCCTCTAGTAAGTCCTCTCAGTGGCTGGACCATTAGACGTCATAATGGGCTTGCCATGCCCCTAGGCCCCAAGTTTTAACCAGCTTTCTGGTTGTCCAGTCGCCCCTCCCCAGGGCTCTGCTCTGGAAACTCTCTTTTGGTGGGACACCTGAGGTAAAAACAAAACAAAACCGACTCCTCCCATCTCAAAGAATAACCCCAAACTCTTGGGATCGGGCCAAATGCCCAGAGAGGAAGACTCGTCCATGGCCCATGAGGCCACCCGGACATTCCACGGCCATCAGTGACAAAATATCCAGAGACAAAATCTTGAGCAAGCGTCTCACACTCGCCCCCCTCTTCATATCCTGAAGAGTTCTCCTCACGGTCTGTAGATCAGTCCTGCAATACCTATGACCCGAAACCTAAGCCGAGTTTGTGTTTTCAGACAACTGTCCCCACAGCCCTGGCCCACAAAACCTACAGGCACAGGTTCTTGGAGCCAAACCTGAGGACTGTGCCTGGGAATTGTGCCCATTCCATTGGCCACAAACCTAGAAATAGGATGATAAACCTCCAAAGTGCCCGGGGCCATCCCAATAGTGTTGACTGCCCAGGAATAACAAGGGTGGTCTGACACCAGCTGAGCCTCTACCTGCACTTAGACCCGTGGACAGATGTCCCCAGAGGTAAATTGGAATGAGCAGGCCCCTAGATCCTAATCGGATCCATTGCTTTGTTGTCCAGTCATCTCTCCTCAGAGGCCTGGATTCCAATAGCAGCATATGGCTGTTTCTTGAGGCACCCATCAGAACAAATCTCGTCTCCACGTGGGAATCTTGCACGTTGGAGCTGTGTCAAAGCCTCTGGTTAGGAGAACCCATCAGGGACCCTGTGCCACTGCTTCATTCCACGTTCTCCATGGACACAAACCCACATTAGGACCCATCCACAAGAGAGTCCATTTCAACTCAACCCTCTCAGTTTCTCCCCCAGATCCAGCAGATCTAACCTGTCTTGTCACTAGGACACAAGAGGAAGGAGAGTCGGGCTTCCCAGCCATCCATCCTTAGAACCCTACTCGGAATCGATCCGTATGGGAAGTCTGGAGCCAACCAACAGGTCTCAATCGTCCCGCAGAAGAATCTTTACGGTTTGGAGCATCTCACAACTCCCATAGTGGGAAAAATTCCATGGCCTCGTGGTCCACCACCTCTTCATGAAGAGGGCCATAAGGGACAGAAACTCCAACCTGAGCGTTCGTCAGATCCTCACCTGATTTCAGATGCACGAGTTCTCGATTCAGCTCTGCAGAGCGTACCTGCCATGCCCTCGCCCAGAAACCTAAGGTTGCTTGTGTTCTCCGTCTTCTGTCCTCAACTCCTGGCCCACAAGCCCTCCAGTTTGGCAATTCCAGAACTACAACGCAGCCCTCTGCCTGCCCTCCAGAAGAAAAAACATTGCCCTCTGGGGCTAACCAGAAACCCCAAGTGAGGATCAACCTTTTTGCCACTTGACTGTACCCCAATTCTACAGGATGCCCTGGGCACTCATGCCCTTTCTGTCACAGCCTGAGCCTGGACCTCCCGACCCACACCCAGCCAGCTGGACTCACGCTGAACACATCGGACCTGCCAAAGCCTTAGGTCGTCATCTCTTCCCAACTTCGGTTTTCAGGCTTCAGAACCTAGACGTTTTCTCCAATCACTGCCCAGGGTTGAACATGAGGCAGAAATCAGAAATCCTTCCCCATGGCAAGAAATCTTGGGGTTGGCGTTCTGTGTAGTTGATAGCAGTGTGGCCCTTTGACCCCGCCATGCTTGAGGGCCGCGTTGGTCACAAATACGCATTGTGACCCTCAGCGTGAGCCCAGTCCCCAAGTAAGGTCTCACAGTGCTGGACCAGGAGACGGCATATTGGGCTTGCCATGCCCCTAGGCCCCAATTTTTAACCATAGTTCCTGTTGTCCATTCGCCCCTCCCCAGTGCTCTGCTTTAGAATGAGGTAACCAAACTGAAAGGACTCCTCCCATCCCACAGATTGACCCCCCAATTGGGATCGGGCCAAATCCACAGAGAGGAAGACTCATCCATGGCCCATTAGGCCTCCCCGACATTCCAAGCCCATCGTTGACACAAAATCCAGAGACAAAAGCCTGAATAAGCGCCTCACACTCGCTCTTTCTTCATATCCTAAAGAGTTCCCCTCACGGTCTGTAGATCGGGACTGCCATACCTACGTCCCCAAAACAAGCCGAGTGTGTGTTTTCAGACTTCTATCCCCACATTCCTGGCTTCCATACCCTCCAGCCTGGGGACCCTGGAGCCACACATCAGGTCTGTGCCTCTCAACTCCACGGGAATTCTGCCCCTTCCATTGACCACAATCATACAAACTAGGAGAAACCTCCAAAGTCCCCAAGGCCATCCCAATAGCATAGAACGCCCAGGACAAACAAGGGCTGCCTGGAACCAGCTGAGCTTCCATCTCCACTCATACTGTAGATGGATGTCCCCAGAGAAGGAGATTGAACGGGACAGGGCCCTAGGCCCTAATGGGGTCCATTGTTTTGGTTTCCTGCTATCTCTCATCAGAGGCCTGGTTTCCAATATCAGCATGTGGGGCTTTCCTGAGGCACCAATCAGATCAAATCTAGTCTCCACATGGGAAACTTGTCTTTTGGAGATGACGCAAAACCTCTGGTTAGGAGAAGCATTCAGGGTCCGTGTGCCACCGCCCCGTGCCAAGGTCTCCATGCACACAAACCCCACATTAGGACCTATGCGCAGGAGAGTCCATTTCAACTCAGCCCCCTCCATTGCTCCCCTAGAGCTAGCATATCAAAACTGTCTATTAACTAGGAGACAGTTAGAATCGAGGCAGTCTGCCCAGGGTTCCATCCTTCGATCCCTGCTTTGCTGTCGTTCCGTATGAAACATCCTGGAGTGATCCAACAGATCTCAATTGTTGATCAGAAAAAAATCCCTTGTGGCTTGGAGCATATCCCAACTCCCCTCCTGGGTAAACCTCCATGGCCTCGAGATGCTGCCCCCTTCAAGTAAGGGCCATAATGGACAGAAACTCCAACCTGAGCCTAGGTCTGAACCTCTCCCTGACTTCAGATGCACGAAGTCCCGATTCAGATCTGCAGAGAGTGCCTGCCGTGCCCTCGTCCCGAAACCTACGCCTAACTTGTGTTCTTATTCTTCCGTCCTCACACTCCTTGCCCAAAGGGCATCCAGTTTGGGAATTCCGGAGCCACAAAGCAGCACTCTGCCTGCCCTCCAGAAGAAAAACGTTGCCCTTGGGGCTACCCAGAAACGCTAAATGCGGATCAAGCTGCACGGCACTCGACTCTCCCCCAATTATACAATATACCCTGAAATCTAATGCCTGGTCTCACGCAGCCTAGGCCTGAACCTCCCGACCAACACTCAGCGAGCTGGCTCCACACTGAGCACGTCGGACCTGACATGGACTTAAGTCGTCATCTCTTCCCAAGCTCGGTTTTCAGACTACACAACCTAGACCTTAACTCCAATCACGGCCCAGCGGTGAAACAGATGAAAAAATCAGAACTACTACTTCCCCATGGCAAGAATACATGTGGTTGGCATGGAGCCCAACGTTCAGTGTAGGAGCAACAGTGTGGACCATGATTCCCGCCCATGCTTGAGCGCCTAGAAGGCATAAACACACATTGTGACCCTCAGCGTGAGTTCTGTCCTCAAGGAAGGCCTCTCAGTGCTTAGAAGTAACCATAGTTCGGTTTGTCCATTCGCCCCCCACCCCGGGCTCTGCTTTGAAATCCCTCTTTTGTTGGGACACCTGAGGTAACCAAACTGAAAGGACTCCTCCCATCCCCAAGATGGACCCAAAACAATTGGGTTCGTGCCAAATGCCCAGAGAGGAAGACTTGCCCATGAGGCCTCCTTGACATTCCACGGCCATTGTTGACACAAAATCCAGAGACAAAAGCCTGAATAAATGTCTCACACTCACTCTTTCTTCATATCCCGAAGAGTTCTCCTCACGGTCTGTAGATCGGGCCTGCCATACTTATGTCCCCAAACGTAAGCCGAGTTAGTGTTTTCAGACTTCTATCCCCACACTCCTGGCCCACACACCCTCCAGGCTGGGGCCCCTGGAGCCACACATCAGGTCTGTGCCTGCCCACTCCACTGGAATTCTGCCCATTCACTTGACCACACGCCTCCAAATTAGGAGAAACCTCCACAGTCCCTGAAGCCATCCCAATTGTGTAGGCCGCCCGGGACAAACAAGGGCGTCTGACAACAGCTGAGCATCTACCTCCACTCATACCGTAGTTGGAGGTCACCAGGGTAGTAGATTGAACCTCACAGGTCCCTAGGCCGTGATCGGATCCATTGCTTTGGTTTCCAGGCATCTCTCCTCAGAGGCATGTTTTCAAATACCAGCATGCGGGGGTTTCCGGAGGCAAATCCTGTCTCGACATGGGAAAATAGCAGGCTGGAACTGTGTCAAAACTTCCGGTTAGGAGAATCCTTCAGGGCCCGGTGCCACCACCCCTTTCCAAGGTCTCCATGGACACAAACCCCACATTAGGATCCATCCGCAGGAGAGTCCATTTCAACTCTGGCTTCTCGGTTGCTCCCCCAGAGCCAGCAGATAGAACCTGTCTTGTCGCTAGGAGACAATTGAGATGCGAGGCGGGTTGCCCAGGGCTCCGCCCTTAGAACCCTGCTCTGGCGTCCTTCCATATGGAACGTCCTGGACCCATCCAAAAGGTCTCAAATGTCCTGCAGAAGGAATCCTTGCGTTTTGGAGCATCTCACAACTCCCAACGTGGGAAAACCGTGATGGCTTTCTGAAGCCCCCACCCCCTTTCTGAAGGGGAAATCATGGACAGGAACTCCAACCTGAGCCAACGTCTGATCCTCGCCCTGAATTCGGATGCACGACATCTCGATTCAGCTGTGCAGAGTGTGCCGGCCTTGCCCTCGCCCTTAAACCTATGTGAAACTTCTGTTCTCCAATGTCCGTCCTCACACTCCTCGCCCCCAAGACCTCACGTTTGGCAATTCTGGACCCACAAGGCAGCACTCTGCCTGCCCTCCAGAAAAAAGAACAAAATGTTGCCCTATGGAGCTTCCCAGACACCCCAAATGAGGATAGACCTACACGGCACCCTTGTGTACACAAATTATATCGACAAATCTGGGCACTAATACACTGTCTGACACAGCCTGAGCCCGGACTTCCTGACCAACACCGAGACAGCTGACCGCACACTGAGCACAACAGACCCGCCATGGCCTTAGCTCGTCATCTATTCCCAACCTAGCTTCTCAGGCTTCAGAACATAGACCTTAACTCCACACCCCGCCAAGGGGTGAATGTGATGAAGAAATCAGAACTCCTCCTTCCCTATGGCAAGAAACCTTGTGGTTGGCATGTTGTCCCACGTTCAGTGTAGGAGAAACCAGCGTTCACCATGAGGCCCCGCCCATGCTTGAGTACGAAGAGGGCACAAACACGCATTGTGACCCTCAGCGTGAGTCCTGTCCTCTAGTAAGTCCTCTCAGTGGCTGGACCATTAGACGTCATAATGGGCTTGCCATGCCCCTAGGCCCCAAGTTTTAACCAGCTTTCTGGTTGTCCAGTCGCCCCTCCCCAGGGCTCTGCTCTGGAAACTCTCTTTTGGTGGGACACCTGAGGTAAAACCAAAACAAAACCGACTCCTCCCATCTCAAAGAATAACCCCAAACTCTTGGGATCGGGCCAAATGCCCAGAGAGGAAGACTCGTCCATGGCCCATGAGGCCACCCGGACATTCCACGGCCATCAGTGACACAATATCCAGAGACAAAAATCTTGAGCAAGCGTCTCACACTTGCCCCCTTCTTCATATCCTGAAGAGTTCTCCTCACGGTCTGTAGATCAGTCCTGCAATACCTACGACCCGAAACCTAAGCCGAGTTTGTGATTTCAGACAACTGTCCCCACAGCCCTGGCCTACAAAACCTACAGGCACAGGTTCTTGGAGCCAAACTCCAAGAGGGGTACCTCCAAGAGGACTGTACCTGGGAATTCTGCCCATTCCATTGACCACAAACATAGAAATAGGATCATAAACCTACAACGTGCTCGGGGACATCCCAATAGTGTTGACTGCCCAGGAATAACAAGGGCGGTCTGACACCAGCTGAGCATCTACCTGCACCTAAACCCGTGGACAGATGTTCCCAGAGGTAAATTGGAATGAGCAGGCCCCTAGATCCTAATCGGATCCATTGCTTTGTTGTCCAGTCATCTCTCCTCAGAGGCCTGGATTCCAATAGCAGCATATGGCTGTTTCATGAGGCACCCATCAGAACATATCTCGTCTCCACGTGGGTATCTTGCACTTTGGAGCTGTGTCAAAGCCTCTGGTTAGGAGAACCCTTCAGGGACAGTGTGCCACTGCCTCATTCCAAGTTCTCCATGGACACAAACCCACATTAGGACCCATCCACAAGAGAGTCCATTTCAACTCAACCCTCTCAGTTTCTCCCCCAGATCCAGCAGATCTAACCTGTCTTGTCACTCGGAGACAAGAGGAATGGGAGTCGGGCTTCCCAGCCATCCATTCTTAGAACCCTACTAGAAATCGATCCGTATGGGAAATCCTGGAGCCAACCAACAGGTCTTAATCGTCCTGCAGAAGACTGCGTACGATTTGGAGCATCTCACAACTCCCATGTTGGGAAAAATTCAATGGCCTCATGATCCACCATCTCTTCATGAAGAGGGCCATAAGGGACAGAAACTCCAACCTGAGCGTTCGTCAGATCCTCACCTGATTTGAGATGCACGAGTTCTCGATTCAGATCTGCAGAGCGTACCTGCCATGCCCTCGCCCAGAAACCTAAGGTTGCTTGTGTTCTCCGTATTCTGTCCTCAACTCCTGACCCAAAGCCCTCCAGTTTGGCAATTTCAGAAGTACAATGCAACCCTCTGCCTGCCCTCCAGAAGAAAAAAGATTCCCTCTGGGGCTAACCAGAAACCCCTTAAATATATGGCGAAAAAATCCCTAGATAAACAGCAATAATAACTGGCTGCCCTTTATTGATCCAGGTCCTGTGTTAGGGAAAGAACAGCTGCTTTTAGGCAGAGGATGATCTTCGTTTGTCTTTATGATCTGGCATTTCCTACAAGCCAGGCATGGGGCTCTGCACTAGAGCTGCAAATGGTGGGGGGCCCTCACTGTCCTCTTTCTAATCTCAGTGGGACAAAGGGCATGTCCATGGTGCAGTGTGACAGGCTTTACCACAGGGAGAGAAAAGACTGCCAAGGGTAGGTTGGAGCTGGGAAAAGCCACTTAGGAACAGATTTTCAGGGGAGGTGATAGACATGGGCAAAGAGAAGAATGAGGATGAGTGTGTCAAGTTTCAAAGTTCCAGGAGGCAGCACAGTGCATTCGGGAAACTACAGCAAGTTCATGACAACCGACAGCTGATCTGGCAGCATCACCTGAGGATGGAGGCTGAGCCGCGGGGTTAACACTGGGGGTAACATGGTTTGTATACTATGCCGAGGAGGTGAGGTACTACACTGTGGGGGCACAGGGAGCTACCGGAGGATTTCAAGTATCAGAATCGTAACCATAATAGAGTATTTAATTGCATCCTAGCTTTCATCAAGTGTAAGATGCACTATAGTTTATGTTCGACTAAGAAAGAGAAATGCTGTCAGTTAAACTAGGATATGTCATCAAATGCAAGGTAGTGCCATCTTAAGAGATATTAAAATGGGGGGGAGGACTAATCTTAGAACAAGTAAATTGTCGTACTAGAATAATTAAGAAAGGTCGAACACTTGGATCAACTAAAAAAGTGATTATTGCTTACCATGTGTCCCAAACTATATTAAGTCTCCAAAAATTTTATATCATTTGGTAGGTCAGATATATGTAAAATTACATTTAAAGTTTTAAAAATATCAGCAAATATTTTCATTTAAATGCAAATTTCAAAGAAAATCTATTTTTCCTAACACGACTTTTTATCCTATTTTTTTTAATTTGTCGACAACTGATAAAATGTTTAGCGAGACTATAAATGTTTGATCAAATTAAATGATTAATAGGTGTAGGTTCAAATTATTATGTTCCATTAAAAATGATTTAGTCTTTGATGAACATCTGTTTGGTAATATGCTGTATCCAGATATAGTAAATTAATGACATATTTAAAATTATAGGGAAATGACACCTTCCGTTCCATTATGAGTAGAGCTTTTAAAATGCTATTTGTCACAACCTGTCATCTTGTCATTATGTAGCACTATGTAACATTTAGAAAATGTATACTCTTCACTTTGTAGTCTTTTAGAAATCTAAAATATGACTTTCCATGGTTTGTGTTTCCATATTCCTTTATTGCCAGTTTGAACAAATCCACATGCTTTGATTCAAAGGTAATAAATTCCTCTTATTTGGAAAAATAATGTTTATTTTTGTTCTCTCACCCTTAGCAGGTGGTTTCATTTTAGCACACTTCAGAGTTATAATTTCATGCTTATTAAAAACATTTATTATGATCTACATAGATGAATGAAACTTTAATTTATTAAATTATTTGCCAAAAAATCTGTTATTTTTAAAAATGTATTTCCTTTGAAGGGTTATTTTAGAGCATTCAGAGAGGATCTAGGAGTGTGGTATTATGCAATTTTTAAGTAGGTATGAAATGGTTATTTTTATGATTGTTTCTTTAAGGCTTATGTATATTGTCCATTATATGCTATAAAATATTTTGAAAGTAAATTTAAGGTATGTTTACATAGTTTATTTTTTGGAAAAAATATTGAAATGACTTATGAAATTCAGTATACTCTCAACATTAATTTTTTCTGAAATTTACCAATTGTCTATTGAACCTATTATATGGCAGATATTACTTCAGACTACACTGGTAAATGAAATACTTGGCTTTGTAGAACTTTTATTTTAATGAGTGAGACAATTAAAAGCTATAAACCTTAATAAAAATTGCATAGTGCATTCAAAAATGATGAGTACAATGGGAAAAAAGAAAAATTAGATCAGGGTGTGAAAAATCAAGGTTGCTAGGCAGGGGATGGGGAGTTAAGAATTTTAATAGGAAGATCAGGGTAGTTACAATGAAGCTGACAATTGAACAAAGGTATGGAAAGGTGATGAATTTGCCCAGAACTATCAGCAATAAGGTCACTCCAGACAAAGGAATTGGCTATCTTGAAGGCCATAAGGTTGGATCGTGCCTGGCATATCTGAGGAATAGCAAGGAGGCCACTGTGAGGGACTGAAGAGTAGCAGGAAAAGAGGTCACAGAGGTTAAATGAGTGGCTAGATCATGTAAAAGCTTAGAAGTCATTGTAAAACTCTGGCTTTTATATTTGGAAACTTACTGTGTGATAGAATTTCTGCTAATAACTGAGAGTTCAAATGTCCGTAAAATTTCAAGGATTCTTATTCTAGTAAGACAGAAGAAAGAAAAAGAGTTCATATTGTCACATGGTGTAACAAATGCTCGGAGATCCAAGTGTAGGAAGCTATGGGAGCACAGAAGAAGGCACTAAAATCACACTAATATATTTGATGACTGTGACTATATATAAATTTGTATTTTCTAGATTTTTTATAGTCATGGAATCACACAGTATATACTATTCATTGCCTGGCTTTTCTTTTGTCAGCACCATTACTTTGAGAATCTCCAATTGTAAATAGTTCATTTTGATGTTGAATAGTAATCTCTTTAATGAATAGATCATCATTTGTCTTTGCTCTATTGATGGACATTGATGAACATTTCCACTGTTTTCAATTCTTAAAAATAAAGCTGCTATGAAATTCATATACAAGTCCTTGTACGAACATAGGGTTTGTTTCTCATGGTTAAATGCCTAGAAGTAAAATGGCTATTCGTGTAACTGCAACATATTTTGCATTTAAAAAAATTTTCAAACTCTTTTCCAAAGTGGTGGTATCATGATATATGCCAACAACAGTTTAGATTTTTTGTTGCTTCTCAATCTAGCTCAGACGAAGTACAATTAGCCTTTATAATTTTAGCCATTCTAATAGATATGTAAGCATGTCTCATTATGATTTTAATTTGTATTTCTTTAATGTCTAAATGTTGAGAAATTTGTCATGTGCTTATAAGCCATCCATATCCTTTTGGTGACATGTCTCTTCAATAATTTCCTTCACATGTAAAATTGGATACTCTGTTTTGGTTATTAGTAAGGTTTTTTATTTTTATTCATTTTTTTTAATAATCAGAGGAGATGTCCATTATCAGATATATAATTTGCAAATCCCTTCTCCATCTTTACGGTTTCTCAATGGAGCTTTGATAGCTGTGTCTTTCAAGAAATGTTCTACTTCTTTCCTGGTACACGGAGGTATGACTAGAACATTATCAATGTTGACCTTTGCAAAGAAAATCATGGCTTAAGATATATGTAGTCTGCGGTTTTTGGGAGTGTTCTGTAATATCAAGCATATCTAGTTAGTTGATAATTTTGTTCAAGTCTTACATATCTTACCAATTTGATGACCATTTGTCTATATAATCTTAAAATAAAGGTGTTGAAACTTTTTTCCATTTCTCTTCTAAGGTAGAACTTATGATTTTTCTTCTTAGTTTTTTCCTTATATATCCCCAAATCTGTTATTAAGTATTAAAAGTCAAGAATTATTATACTCCCTGATAAATTCATCCTTTTAGTCTTCTGTAATTTTGACTTGATCATTATGTCTGATAATGAAATTTGCTTTAAAATCACTTTTCATTATCTTGATATAACCACCAAAGTTATAGTGTGATTAGTGTTAATATAGCATAGTTTTTCTTTTACTTTATAAAGCACTTCTATATTTAATCCTGAAAAAAAAACAGATTTTTAGCTCTGGAAGCATCTTTCTAAATTATCTTTTTTTTTTTAAATGAAGCAGTAGCAATTATTGTTAAGGGACCTAAACTGAAAGTAGGTTTATTTATTTATTTATTTAGTAAAAGATTTTATTTTGTTTATTGACAGCAAGAGAGAGAGAGAGAGAGGAAGCGCACAAGCGGGAGGAATCACGTGCAAAGGGAGAGGAAGAAGCAAGCTCCTTGGGGTGCAAGTAGTCCCATGCAGGGCTGGATCCCTGTACACTGGAATCATGACCTCAGCCAAAGGCAAATATCTGCTTAAACAACTGAGTCATCCAGGCACCCCTAGAAAATTAAAAAAAAAAAAGACCTTTTAAAAACATTTTGTTTCTTTTTTTAAATATTTTATTTATTTGACAGACAGAGAGACAGGAATAGGAACTATAAGCAGGGCAGAGGGAAAAGGAGAAGCAGGTTTCCCACTGAGCAGAGAGCCTGATGTGGGGCTCCATCCCAGGACCCTGAGATCATGACCTGAAAAGAAGGGACACTTATGGAGGAAGCCACCCAGACACCTCTTTTCTTTGTTTTTAATATATGGAAACTGATGCTGCCCAGCCATGAGGAGCATATTACCCATTGATTAAATCTTTGATAACAACCTATTTAAAAAGGTGTGTAAATATATACTTACTCAGATTTATACACTTTGTGTTTTCTTCATAGTTTGGGGCTGGACCCCATGGTCACAACACTGCTTCCAGTCTTTGCCTTCCCATCTTTTGATACCAGGTATTTGGTCAGCAAAGCAAATTAGTATCAAAATTAATAAGCCCTTGGCACCATATCTCTGGAGCAGGGGTTGCTCTTAGCCAAGGCCCAGAGCAGTTGACCTCCCCTTGCTAGTGCTATAGCCCCAAAGACTAGGTCCCTGCCACCAGAACTCAGTCTTACATGTTATGCTAAGCAGACAAAACCAAAACAGGAAAGCTCTGACAGCTTTCACTGGCATGCCTCATCTCCCACTCCCTCGACGTCCCGGCAGTACCAGATGCCAGGGAGGGGTCTTGGTCCAACATATGGGAAGAAAGGAAGTGGCCACGAGCAAGTACCTGCCTCTCTGTGCCTTTCTTTCATGAGCAGGTTGTAAGGAGGAGGAAGAGGAAGGGGAAGAGAGGTGAACTTCAAGGGGTGAAGGCCTCAGGTAGGCAGCTGGCTCCTGCCAGTAGGAAAGGGACAAAGGAGAAGGCAGTGAGTCTTGCAGGGAGGGTGGGGGTAAGGGTTACAGCTTATGACAGAATCTGGACAGGAGTAATAGGGATACTAGTCATTTGAGTCCACCATTGGCAAGCTGGGCTGGGTGTCAGGGCAGATAGGCCTCCCTGGGCAACGGCTCATGAGAGAAGGTGGAAGTATTCTCTGAGGAGCAGGTGGAGCTTTGGGTGTTGGGAAAGCATAGACAGTATTGTTCCAGGGCCAAGGACAGGTCCGGGTACTCCTGGTTGGAGGTCAAGGCCACAGTATGATCCCGGTCTTCTACCAGCAGCTTGAAGGTACCACATGCCAGCCACCCCTCATTATTGTGTATAACTCTCTGGTGCACTTATTGGCTTATCCATCAAATGACTCCTTCAGCAGCTTGAAAACCACCTCCACAGGCACTCCAGGATATGGGAGGCTTCCAGAGTGAAGATTTTGCACAGGATCACCCCAAAAGACCAGAAGTCACTCTGGTGGATGTAGATCTGGTCAAACATGGCCTTAGGGACCATCCACTTCACAGGCAGTCCACTGTTGGTTGTCTTTTTATAGTAACTGATGTGGTGATATCTCTGGCAAGGCTGAAGTCTGAGATCTTCATCATGCTGTCCTTTGTCACCAGCACTTCCCTGGTGGCCAGTCTTTGGTGTATGCACTTCTTGGAGGCAAGGTACTCCATGCCTCAGGCTACCTGATAGGCACAGGATGCCAGGTCCTTGGAGGAGAGTTGCTCTGCTGCATTGTGGCTGATATTGTAACAGTACCCCAGGTCAGGAGGCCTCTGGGCCTGCAGGTACACCTGTATGTTGTCTTTGGAGGCATATTCCCTGAGAGTGTACCAAGGACCGTCCTGTGTGCAGGACCCAGCAGGTTGATGGTGTCCTTGTGCTGTCCAATCATCTTCATCATCTCCATTTCTGAGATTAGGTTTGACAGGTCTTTCTCTGTTGCATCTGACTTCAACATCTTCACACACACTTTAGTCAAATGGTTGGATTTGTCTTTCCAGCCCTATGGCCTCCTCCAACACCACCTGCCCAAAGTAGGCCTGTCTTAGGGGACTGCCTAAACTGCCTACAACCAGCCTGACTCAAGGCAGTTATGAACTCTAGATTATCCTCAAAAACATTAAACCACAAGCTAAAAGTTCTCTTCACTAGGTCTCTGTCGCAGGTCTAATTTTCTTATCTTTCATCATTTATCTTTTTCCTAATTCTTATTTTCAGTATAGTTTATTTTGCTTCCAGGTGTTTCCCCTGGTTTCTGTATGCTGTTTCATAGGGAAGTATTATCCTGTCATAAATTTATTTCTTGAGTATTCATTACATCTCTCAGTTAAAATGCGTTCTTTTATGGTATGGATTCATTTGAGTTTACTCAAAATGGGAAGAATTTTCAAAATGGTGTTTTCCTCAAGGTTCAGAGTATGTCTTAGCCTCATCTTTACTCTTTTTGAAATTCACTTTTCAAATTCTTGTCCCTCTTTTTATCTTTTTAAATTAAAATGTTTTATTTTTACTATTCTTTTATTTGAGTATATTTGATATTCTGTATTACATTGGTTTCAGGTTTTCAATATCTCCATACATTATTCTATGATCACTACAAATATAGCCACCATCTGTCACCATATAACACTATTATAATATCATTGACTATATTCTCTACACTGTCCCATATCTCTTTTTAAAATCTCTGATTTTTATGTTTTCTGTTATTCCAATTTTCGACCATCATTTTACTTGGTTACTTTAATAAAATATGCCTGATTACACACTCTTTGCTGAAAACCATAGCATTTGATTTATAGTAGTCTTCTTCTTCTTCTTCTTTTTTTAAATTAACATATAATGTATTATTAGCCCCAGGGGTACAGGTCTGTGAATTGCCAGGTTTACACAGTTCACAGCACTCACCACAGTACATACCCTCCCCAATGTTCATAACCCTACCACCCTCTCCCTACCCTCCCCACACCCACGGCAACTCTCAATTTGTTTTTGAGATTAAGTTCTCTTATGGTTTATCTCCCTCTCGATCCCATCTTGTTTCATTTACTCTTTTCCTGACTGCGTGTACCTGAGGACCAAGTCCAGATGTTTCGTTCATCTCTGACTTGAATTTGAAATCCTCCTCAGACTTCAGCTTCCAGGAATGCTCCCGTCCTTGCTCTCCCACTGTCTCGGTGGGGATCCGCCATGAGTGTTGAACACAGGAATGAATGAATGATATATACCCCCAGGTCGCTGGGGCTTTTTCTTGTTTTGCTGAGGTTGGAAAGGCTTGGGAGAGACCCCCTGTATGCAGACACAGAGCTGCATGCAATTGCTTAGATAAACGTGTTCCCCACTTAATTGCTTGGGCATTGAACATTTCGCCCTTAACTTGTGGCTTGAGCAGTTAGGAGGAGACAATCTGAGATGAATCAGAAGATGATGGCTGAATCCACATGCTGGTGGGCTGGGTTTGGGAGATTTTCCTGGAGATTCTAAAGAAAGATCTAAATTCTTCCAATGGGGAGTGGTAAACATTTTATCAATGGGAGATGGAAAATAAATTGTCTGGTTAACCTTTCCCTCCCCCTCAAAAACCCATTATTTGAAAAAACAAAAAAGGAAGTGAAGGGAGAAATCCTCCCACTCCCCATCCCCACTCACCTCCATAGCCACCTCCTCTTCCAAGAACTAACAGACAAGGTGCCAAGAAGTGTTAGGTACCAGCAGTGGTCTCAGAGCTCATTCAAGGATCATGGTGAAAGTCATTCAAAGAGATTGTGGGGGCACAGGGATCCAATTAAGGGGGACAAGTTTAAGGTTTGCCTGGTCCCCTAAAAATTAATGGCACTACAGAAGATGAGCTTTGGGAAACTATAGCTTAATGGATACAACGTGTAAAAAGCTTCAGTGAGTCATGGTGGGAAGAGGCCATGAGGGCAGCAAAGACAGTCTTAGATGATGTTATTAATAGCACCACAGGCTCTAGATTTCCTGTGGTGGTGTTCTTGGCAAGACCAGCCCGGCCAAAGTGGATACACACAACCTGGAACAGAGGGTCTTGGAGATCCCAGCAAGTGTGGTATGATGAGAGGGTATAATGATAGGAGGTGTCCTTTGGAAGGACTGTCTTCTTGACTTTAAAAGGGAGAACCCAAATCTGTAGGTGAAATCTTCTTGGCTACAAAGAAGGCCAAGGCCTCCTAAGGTCAAGGTCTCCTCGTCACTTGCAAAGATGTCGAAGAACATATTCAGACATTTCAAAGATGTCCTCATGTCCGTCCGTTCCCACTCTGGAATTCTATCAATAAGGTGAGAGTTCCTCTAGTTGGAAAAAAAGATCTAAAAAGACTTCCCTTTCTCATGTAATTTCTGTTACCTCCCGGACACACCCACTTACCCCTTCCAGCGCTGTAATGAAGCTAGCTGGTGCCAATTTGTGGAACTCATTAAAGGCTATTTTCCCTTATATACCCCCAGACCAAGTTCCCATGCTCCCTCACCTGATTTCCTGCACTCACCTCCCACCTGGTGTGTTCACACCTGTACGTGCCTTTTACCAACCCCTTTGCCAAAAGGCAGCCAGAGTGACCTTTCAAAGACCTATCAGTTCCTGGCCTTTGTCTCCATAGAAAACTGCACTGATCTTCTAACAAATTCTCAGTCCTCCAAAGGCATCCATAATCCTCCCATCCGTCCCTTCTTACCCTTCCAACTGACTGATGCCTGTTCTGCCCTGTCTTTCTGCCCTTCAACCATGCTGCCTCCCTCTTCCTGTGGAGACCCCTCATGGTGCCTGCCTCCAAGCACAGGTGATTCCCATTGATGGGAAGACCCTCTTCCTCTCCCCCCCCCATCTCCCCACTCCAGTTACTCCCCCACTTATTCGTGAGCTCACAAGCCCCATGGTACACACTCTCCATGCAGCCTGCTCTCTCTTTTCTAGCACTGCCCTCCGTTTCTAGCTGTGGTTGTGTCATGGATGTCCCTCCCCAGCCTGCCTCCAAGCTCTCCATCCGTTTAGCTCCAACACCTGACACAGTGCCTGGCACGTAGTAAGCCCTGGCTAGCTTCTAAGAGCCTCACTGAGGGACAGAAAGCGTTTTAAAAATGTCACCACGTAGGCTCCAAACTGTAGGCAGAAAAAGCTTTTCCTGGATTTACATTTTAGAGACGTATTCGTCAAGTTAGATGTGTTCACTGACTTTACCTTGTAAAATTAAAAAAAAAAAAAAAGGACCTCTGTATCGCTTCACATCTAATGAAGGCACATGTATACTATTAGACCACGTTATGAGCTTAATGGAAGGAGACAAGATTTTTTTGCTAAGAAAATGTATAAGACTGTTGAGGTCACGTGGGAGGAAATAGTTTGTTTGTTAGAGCATTGCTATCTTACTCTATCACAGCCACTAATAAAAATCTGACACGGGGTGAGTCAGAATTGTCTGTCGGAGATGAGATAGATCTGGCTCATGTTCGTACAGACATGAAAGCCATGAACGAACAAGCAGGCTTTGAAAGCCTGGGTTGAGGAGGCGGTGTGGTTCACTGCGATGAGCTAAGTGCCCAGGGCCACCGGCAGACATGCGGGCCTGTGTCCTTTGTTCTGGGGTCCCTCTTGAACCATGTGGTGAGGCTAGCAGCTGGGAGCAGCTCAGGACAGGAGCAGGTGGCATCATACCTCTCCCACCCTCCTGTGGGCTCCAGTGGGCTCCAGTGGGTCCCAGGGGACAGCCTGCCTTCCTTGCAAAGCCCAGTAGCACTGGGAGCAGAAACTGGGACCAAAGAGTGAACACCCTGTTTGACAAGCTGGACCTCTTCTTCAGATGCAGGGGGAGCCCTGGCGTGCTGACTCCTCCCTTCTTCCTTTCCCCTTTCCTCCCTCCCTCTTCCCTTCCCCTCTCTCCTTCCCTGGTGGTTCCCTTTACTGATGCCCAATTCATCCCTTTTCCTTTCTTACATGCCTGTCTTCTAGAGTTTCTTCTCTCCTCCCAATTACTTCCCTTCGTCTGAATCTCCTCTTTGGTCCCTTTCTCCCTGCTCTCTGCTCCTCCTCCCCTTCCCTGGCCCCTGTTCAGCTCCATCCAGACTGCAGGCAGAGCTGGACTAACACGCTCACTCGCTAGCTCAGCCACCCTCCAGAGAAGTCACTCTTCGGTGGCCACCTTCCTGATCCCCTGGTCCTTTCTCCACTTATTCAGCTATTGCTCTGAAGTCTGAGGAGGACAGAGCAGGGCTGCCTCAGAATCAGGCCAGAGGAGAAACCAAACCATGTGTCCACACTGTCCCCCAGTACTGCTGCTCTGAGAGCTTTCAGAGTCCTCAACAGGGTTAGGATTTAGGGGCTTCTTCAGAACCGGGAGTGAAAACAGCCATAGGTCAAAAGAAAAGCTGTGGCCCCCACACAAAAATAATAATCACAAATGAAAACTAAGTTAGCTCTGAAGTCCCAAAGTCGAAAAATTGCCTTGAATCTGTCACTAGAAAGCACCCAAGGCCTCACTCTCTGGGTTCTGGGTGCCCTGGGAATGGCAGGAGGCTCTGACCCCTTCCCTCTTCATTCACTCCCAAAGAACGTCCTCTGAGGTGGTCTTCAAACTTCCTCTGAGAAACTGTCTCTGGGAACTGTAGGCCCTCGGCTGCTGGGACGAATGAGGGTGATGTCAGGACCTGATGGGCAGCTTTACCAGGAGACTGCAGTCCTCAGGTCCCATGGTCTGGGTGAGATCAGGGTCTTTCAGTGGAGGAGGACAGATGAGATTTCAGATTTTGAGTTGATTCTGGGATGATTAGTGCTTTGGAGGGCATTGGGTGAAGGTATTTTGCACATGGGAAGGACACGAATTTGGGGAGCCAGAGAGTGGACTGTTAAGAGCTGACCTGCATTTCCCCCAGAAACCTTGCTGCTGTCCTTATCTCTGGTACCACAGAATGTGACCTTATTTGGAACTAGAGTCCTTACAGATGCAATCACATTACAGTGAGGTCGTTAGAGTGGGCCCTAATCTCCTGTAACTGAACTCCTTATGGAAAGGGAAAATCTGGACAGAGAGATGCTCCTACTGTCAGTGGTGGGCAGTGCATGAACTTCTAGAACCCTGACAGTAGTGGAAAACAGACTCAGGCTGGGCACTAGGTAAATGGGAGCTCTAGTGGAATTTCAGATGAAGATGCTGTGGACCTCGGCTTCCCAGGTCATAGTGACGTTAGGATTTCAAATTCAAGTCAGAGATGAAAGAAACATCTGGACTCGGTCCTCATGTAAACGCAGTATTCTGAACTGAGGCTAGAACCAGAGACCGTTTTAATGAAAGGCCTCCACAGGTGGGCTCTCACAGGTGGGCTCCGACTCAGTTTCCTGTATATTCATTCATGAAATCGCTCTGCAGGTCAACATGCAGAACAAAACCATTTAATAAAAGTGACAATGAGGAGAGGAAAGGGACACAAGAAGGCATGTGAATGTGGAGAGAGGAAGAGCCAGGGTGGAAAAACCGAGAATACCTCCCTGCGCCTCTTGCTGCCAGGGAGGTCTGAGGGACTAGTTTCCACCTAGGATCCCAAGCCCAGAACAAAAGCGGTGGGGCCATGGCAGGAGACAAGGGAAGGGGGACCTTGGCATGCACGCATGGGGGTGCCGAACGATGGGGGCTAGTGATGGGGGCTAGCGCGCCCGCTGGCGGGGGGCACCTCGGGTGGCGCCTTCCCCGGCCCGATCCCGTGTGGACCCCGGTGCAGCGCGGCGTCAAAGGTGGTCTCGGTGCCCCCGGGGTCGCGAGAGGCTGGGTCCCGACACCCCCGCAAGCTCGCGGTCCACGCTTTCTTCTCCAGGTGAGGGCGCGGCGCGATTTCAATTTGCCTGCCCGCAGAGGGTCCTCTGGAGACGCCATGGGGCTGGGAGGGGCAGCGGGCCTCGGGAGCGGGACAGCGCAGGCTCAGGGGCTGGGCTGGAGCGCAGGAGCGCAGGAGCGCAGAGTTGGCGAGTCCTGTGGGTCCTGCAGTCCCGACTGGGCCGCAGCACAGCACCGCGGGGCTGCACACCCCTCCTCCGCCAGCCCCTCCACCTCCTCCCAGACTCTCCACCACGTCCTCCGCAAGCTCACTTCCCGCTTCGGCAATTAGCAAAGCCCATTTTCCGGGCCGCCCCCGCCCCCCTCCTTCCTGAGGCCAAGGCCTGGGCCTGGGCACGGGGTGAAGCCCCGGGGGCCTGCGAGCGTGGCCAGCGCCAGCGCCCAGTGGCCTCCTAGCCTGGCTCCCGGAGTGGGTGTCCGCGCGCAGCCTGGGTGCGAAAAGATCATCAGCCCTAAACCCGGCTGCACTCTCGGGTCACTTCGCTGGCTTCCTGATTGGGCCAGAAGCCCGGAACCAGCTTCCCCAGCACAGGCCTGGGCTGAGATGCCTGCCTGCTATTTGAGCAGTCTCCTGGTCTTCAGGCAGGGTCTGCCTTTGCATGATGGCAGGCGCGAATAACTTCGACCTGGATGTTTGGGTTTTTTGTTTGTTTTTTGGTCATTGGTTATTACATGACCTCCATGGTAGGTGCTCCACAAAGCGAGTGAAAAGAGGACGCCTGGTACATACGCATATGGCCATTCCAGAAAAAGAGCTTGGGGTTCTCGCGGAAGCGCGGCATTGGTCCTTGCACTATGGTTTAATAGAAAAGGGATTATGCACCAACTTACTTAAATGAGCATAGGTTGAAATCGTTTACTGAGAATAAATATTTAAAACAGTTATCTCTTAACTAAATCTATCATCAATCACAAATCTATTGCACGAAGGTTACAGGCAATTTAAATGCAATAGCACTCTCTTCAGGGTTTTAAATAATCCGTGTCTGTCGTGGCACATGAGAATGCAAAGATAGGAAATGGTTTGTAAAAGATCATATAATGGCTTTTACTATATGGTATCAGCAATTTATCATAAAGGAACGGCCTCCAGCTAAAAACTCAGCTTTGAAAAATGCAGAAAAGCAGCAAACGTTTACATACCCTCTTCGTGACAAGAGGCGTGCTTTGTGCCCCTCATTATCTCTTTCGTGGTTCTGACGCCCATGGCGCTCAGTAGTTTAGTGTCTTATTCTCTGGAATAGGCAATTGAAGAAATACCAGGCCCAGAGAAGAAGGTCCTGCTGGGTGTCTGAAGAAAGTACAACATTTTAGATGAAGCTTTCTGGGGAATTTGTTAGTGGTTTGGTCTTCTTCTGATAGGAAGGGAAATTTTTTTTTAAAGATTTTATTTATTTATTTGACAGACATAGATCACCAATAGGCAGAGAGTAGGCAGAGATAAGTGGATGCAGGCTCCCCGCTGAGCAGAGAGCCAGACATAGGGCTCAATCCCAGGACCCTAGGTTCATGACCTGAGCCGAACGCAGAGGCTTTAACTCACTGAGCCACTCGGGTGCCCCAGGAAGGGAAATTTTTTTAAGAGAATTTTCTCTTTGAATCTATTTTGAGGTTTGGTTTGTGGTTCTTTCTGACTTCTCATGAAGATGGAATTACTTCTGAGGTTGGTTGTCAGGAACCGCATATCAAATTGAGCTATCTTGTTAGCAAATATACATAAATAAATAAATAAATAAATAAATAAATAAAAGCTCAAGTGTTGGTATAAAGCTATTATGCTTTTCAAAACCCCGAACTATAATTCATGTATCGTGGTCATTCTTTATCAGATCAAACAGGAGAGAGGTGGCAGAAACGCACTTTCAGGTTAATTTTTTTTACAAGGAAGATGGACTTATGATCCTACTTTGTTATTTCCTTTCATTCAATTTCCCTGTACCTCCTTTTCTATGAATTGTAACGGTAACCCATCATTATTTTTATTGTTGGCACGTGCTTAGTGAACCATAAAGTGTATGCTATAAATGGGAGTGCTTTTCTTTTTTTGCAGTTTACAAAACTAATTTTTTTAAATTTATTTTTTATTGATTTTCAGCATAACCGTATTCATTCTTTTTGCACCACACCCAATGCTCCATGCAAGCAGTGCCCTCTATAATACCCACCACCTGGTACCCCAACCTCCCAACCCCCCGCCCCTTCAAAACCCTCAGATTGTTTTTCAGAGTCCATAGTCTCTCATGGTTCAGCTCCCCTTCCAATTTCTCTCCATCTCCCTTCTCCTCTCTAACTCCCCATGTCCACGAAAAAACTAATTTAAAAACATTCATCCACCAGAGTACCCAAAGGGCTCCCACATAAACTATCTGTCGTTACATTATGTCATTCTGCTTTTGCTTCTATTGCTGTCCAAACAATGTTTTAAAACATTCTTTAAAATGGGCCTTTTTAACAAGATTTTTACAAAAGATTTAATTTATTCATTTGTCAGAGAGATAGCACAAGCAGAGGGAGAGGCAGGCAGAGTGGGAAGCAGGCTCCTGGTAAGCAAGAAGCCTGATGGGGGACTCGATCCCAGGATGCTGGGATTATGACCTGAGCTGGAGGTAGACAATTAACCAACTGAGCCATCCATGTGTCCCTGAAATGGGCATTTTTGACATTTCCTGATAGCACCTACACACTCATGAATCTCAGATTCATGATATATGGGGCTAGTGGACTTGACAATCATGGAGTCAAGCATGCTGGATTTGACTCACGGGCCTGTCACTGTGAATTTGGGTGGCTTGCTAAACTTGCTACATAGAAACCCAAGCATGTAAGAATTTGCAGGATTGTGACAGTTCAGTGGTATAATGTATACATAAAAATACCTAAACCAGTGTCTCTCACAAAGAAGGTTCAAATAGACCAGCTCCCTTCCTGCCTTCATTCTGTCCTTGGAATTCCGTCCCTGGGAGAAGTTCCTACTGCCTTTGTTACAAGAAATGAACGATATTTACTACACTGTTGGTGCATAGCATGGATCAATACATTGAGTGATAGTATTAACATACTTCTTGAACTGCCCATTGCCCCCCAAGCACCAAATAAAATGCCATGCTCTGGGGAAACCAAAGTGAGAGGTCCCCAACTTTTAGGAGTTATGGACAGGAGAGAGATGCAAATACTGTGTCAGTGTAGAACCAGGGTAACTAATGTTTAAACCAGGAAGAGAATGTGTGTGGAAGAAAGGCACTGATGATGTTTAAAGCCATTTGGCTGCATGGTGACTACCCTCAGACTGAAAATTTGCCATGAAAGCTTCCAGGCAAATTTGAGATCTTTATTAGTGACAATATGGCTATAGCCTTAAGGGGAAGAAAAAAAAAACAAAAAACCCAAAAACCAAAACACACATACACACAAACTGTTGGTCTTGTGTCTTTTCACAAATAATGACAGTTATCAGAAATTTTATCTTTAAATGGGGAAAACAGCAACTGAAAATGTATTTCATTTGATTCATCACAGAATATGGTGTTTTTGTTCATTTCACACCATTTTTGTTAAGTTTTATTTAAATTAATGCAATCTGAGATAAAATGATAGTATTCCTTAGGGTATGAACATTGTACACAAATGAAGCCAGCTAAGTGGGTTCCTGGACAGGGTCTGATCTATTTATAAAAGTAGCTGGAGCTAAGTGGTTTGTTCCAGAAGAAGATAACGCCTTCCCTCCGTTGCATTTGCCTTCTACAGCCTAAGTGGGAGTTAATACATTCACTTGTCTCCTTAAATTTTGTCCAGAGTGTGTTAAAGCAGTCATAGGGGACCTGGGTGGTTTTGCCGTCTGCCTTCTCATAACAATGCCCCAGTTTTCTCCTGGAGAATCAACGTTCCCGCTTTCAGTCCATGCACTTAGGCAGCGGCAACTTCACACTGGCTCCTGACTCTAGCACTGGCATGTCACCCACTAATGGCCTTTGAGAACATCACTGAGTGAGCTGCGAGTTTAGTAGATGCACGAGACCTTTGCTGGGTCGGTGAGGAGGTGGGTCTCTGAATAACTAGCCCGAGATCCACTTGTGTGTGGTGGAACAAATGAGCAGTGATGTGTTGGCCAGAGTGCCCATCCTAGAGAGCCCTGAAAGCCAGACAAAAGCATTTGAGACTATTTTTTCAGGCAACAGGAAGCCAGGAAGCTAGTTTTGAAAAGCAGCACATGAAAATGTGTGTTTTTGGAAGATTAGTCGGGCAGCTGTGTGTACAATAGGGTGGAGGGAGGAGAGAACGCAATCCCTGAGTGCATTTAATCTTTATGATGCAGTGTAATTTATTATGAATTTGCATCCTTATCCAAATGTAAGGGAAACTCCTGTCCAAAACTGTAAATGTTTTTTGGTTGCCCTTTTTTTTTTAAAGATTGTGTTTATTTATATGACACAGAGAGAGATCACAAGCAGGCAGAGAGCCAGGCAGAAAGAGAGAGAGAGATGCAGGCTCCCTGCTGAGCAGAGAGACTGATGCAAGGCTAGATCCCAGGACCCTGAAATCATGACCTGAGCCAAAGGCAGAGGCTTAACCCACTGAGCCAACCCGGTGCCCCTGGTTGCCTTTTTAAGCATTCCTTGTCTCACATGAAGTGATTACAAATTTGCAGATGTGCATTAAAATGATGTATTCCAAAATGTTAACAGAGGAATTAAAAAACTTATTAAGTAAAATATTATCATTTTTCGTGATTTGAAGCCTATTTGACAAGCACATAGCATTCTGGTGCATATATGTAAACATGAATATTTATTTTTTTAAAAAATGTTTATTTTTTATTTGACAGAGATCACAAGTAGGCAGAGACAGGCAGAAAGAGGGAGGGGGAAAAAGGTTCCCCGCTGAGCAGAGAACCTGATGTGGAGCTTGATCCCAGGACCCTGAGATAATGACCAGAGCCGAAGACAGTGGCTTAACCCACTGAGCCACCCAGGCGTCCCTCCATTCAATTTCTTAACTGAGTCTCAAATGCATCCTGAGTTCTAACCTAAACCTAAGTTTTACTTCTTACACGTTGTTATATCACCAAATTCTTTCAGTTCAGTATTTTGTAACATTTAAATATTAATCAATGGATGCTTTGTCTGTGTATTTCTATGAAAATAATTTGAATACTGTAGATTTATTGTTATATTTATAGATTTATAATCAAAGTTTCACCAGTTGAAGTTTTTGGAAATTTCAGATATAATGATTAACCTAAAATGATACTGCCTCAAATCCCTCTGATATCAAGGCCCAACACCTGATTATAGCCAAACCTGTGGTGGATAGTTCCATGGGAAACTGCAGTTACTTAACACTGATAGCATCTCATGTTCTCTCTCTCTTTTTAGAATGTCTCCAACACAACCCAAAAGTGTAGGAGGAGAGTTAATGTCCTCTGAGGACAGCTCTCAGTGATATGGAAATAAGAACCATAGATAAAATTTTCAGTTTTCAGGTCTTCATGAGGACCACTTAAAGAAGTTTATCAGGACCTTTCAGTAAAGCAAGCCTTCATTTTCTTTCAACAACAATTATATCAACAATGTACCTCTTTGACAAAGTTGCTTCTTCACTGTATCACTTTCCCATTCTTTTCTACCTTGGATAATCTCCCAGATAAACTAACAGTACTCATATCCTTTGTCCTACTCTTTGCTCTCAGGATAAATGGAGCCAAAAGACTTAGATTAATATCAAGTTCTGAATGGGATCTTAGAGCTATTTCTGTCCAGATTTTCATAAACATAGGGACCTTTGAATTATCAGGCTATAAATAAGTTCTAAATGGAGGGGGCAAAAGCAAAAAGTAGAAATGTTTATGTTTGATTTTTAATGTTCATGGACTCTATTATAAATTTTCTAATTGTATGGGAAGAATCCAATAAACATAGAATTAATTGATTTGCAAATCTTCAAAGAGCTACAGGATCAGGTAGTGGTATGTTCTGATTCAACAGCATCATAATGCAGCATTTTATATGTGTAGCTACCGGATATTTTTCATAAATGTTTGCTAGCTAGTCAGCCAATACAGAGAAATATTAGGTAGGGAAATTACTCACAGTTGTGTTTAATAAAATGAGAGAAAAAAACTATCAAATGACACTAATAATAATTATCCTATAGCAGGCTAAATAATTCAATGATAATTACAAGTATTAATCTAGCTTTCTTCCCTGATTATGACTCTTCTCTCCTTTATCATAATGGGAGTAGCAGATTGTCTGCAATGAATTGTGAAAACCCAGCAGTGACTTTGGCAGTGAAGGCCTCCCATCAATTTTGATAGGTTAAAATGATTCTGGTTGCTCTTGAGCAAATGTTTCAAATTTTTTATTCTGTGTGTGTCAGAAAAGAAAGAAGCAATAGTAAATTCTTGTTGTTATTCCATGGAGCCAATAAAATCATACTGCCAACAAGAGGCTGTTGACACTGTAAGAGTAGTTAACTGTCTTGAAATACTAGGCCTGGAAATAAAATTCCAATATTTCACATAACCTCTTTTTTTTTTTAAAAGAAAAAAAAACAAAACAACTATACCGCTTACATTTAGGGCCCTGCTGTTGTGTAACTATTTTTGAACATGTCTACTGTAAGTGTATATATATATATTTTTTTTCTGTGCAATAAATTCATTTAGAGATAAATTTGGATTGCAAATTATTTTGGAGGAGGCATGGTATTTGTGGCTAGTCTGACAAGTAAAAAGGACTAAAAGAAAGAAGAAAAACATTTTTTATTACAGCATATATCTGTCCAAAATACTTATTTACTCTAATACTGACTAATGTATAATACTGTACACAAAGAAAGAAGTTAAATGAGTTATAATTCAGTCGAAGTATAGCTGGCCATTTTAAAACTTACCACTGAATCTTTCTGGTATGAAATGTGATATCTGGCAATCTGGTCCAGTTCATTACATCAGGTCATTTGTATGTTCTTTTTTTTTTTTTTAATTTTATTTATTTATTTGACAGAGAGAAATCACAAGTAGATGGAGAGGCAGGCAGAGAGAGAGAGAGAGAGAGAGAGAGAGAGAGGGAAGCAGGCTCCCCACTGAACAGAGAGCCCGATGCGGGACTCGATCCCTGGACCCTGAGATCATGACCTGAGCCGAAGGCAGCGGCTTAACCCGCTGAGCCACCCAGGCGCCCCCATTTGTATGTTCTTATTACCATTTTGATAGCATAGCACATTTTATAACCCAGACATTTTACAATGGAACTATGATGCATGTATTTTCAAAAGTATAGACATACATGAAGCTATGAGGTCAAAGGAGATGAATGTCCGTAGTACCATATAGACTCAACAAATAAAAGTGTCCAAGGCTCTGAGTGAGATTTATGAATATTGTGTAAGATTAGGCCCACATGTGGTTTTGATATAAATAATCTGTTCTTAAATTAGAATTACATTCGTTGAGTACAGTGTTGAAAACGGCAGATAGATTTTAGCTATCTTTGCTCACTAGGGAAAATGGAAAAATGTTTAGTCTGGTCAGATTTTCACTTAACTTCTGAAAAATCTTACGTTTGAGAGAAACCTTCTGAAATAAGAATCCTTAAAGACATAACCCCTTTGGCACAAGTATTCAAGAAACTTGTGTGATGTTGTAGACAATTATATGGCACAGTACTGTTCTAGATGTTTCATGCCAATAATATGTAAGCCATACCAAGGCTACATATACATATAGAGATGTTCCTCAGCTTACAACGGGGCTATGTACAGAGAAACACATACAAAATTGAAAATGCATTTAATACCCCTAAACTATCAAATATCATAGATTACCTTAAGCTTATTTAAACATACTCAGAACACTTACATTTGCCTGCATTTGGGCAAAATCATCTTAAGCAAAGCCTATTTTATAACAAAGTATCAAATATCACAGGCAATTTATTAAATATTAAACTAAAAAAAGAAGAATGTTTATATATAGAATGGTTGTAAGAATATCAGGTGTTCACCCCTGTAATCTTCTAGCTGACTGGGAGTTGTGGCTCACTGCCCCTGCCCAGCATCACAAGACAGCACCATGCCACATGTCACTGGCCCTTTTTATAAAGACCCAAATTCAAAATTCAATGTAGTTTCTACTGAATCACTTTCACTTTCACATCATTGCCAAATATATCATAAGTTGAATCATTATAAATCAGGAGCCATCTGATTTGACAGTTAAATCACAGTCACCCATATACACACAAAAAAAGGCCTTCATGTAGGGCCATCTATGTATCTCTAAACAACATAGCATGACATATCAACAGCAAAAAATGGAGGTGAAGGGGACAATTGCTTTGCGTCAGTACTCTGAGCAGTAACATACATGGCTTTACTCACCTAGCAGAACTCCAGAGCTAGCTGATGGCAAGGAATTTTGCAAATGTTTGCTGAACAGCTTAAGCACTATTATTTTTAAATTATTCTGCATATCTGTTTTCTCAAGATATGTTAATTTATTTTATTGACTTATTACAAAACCAAATAATTTCCTCTTATTTAAGTGGCAGGTAAATAGCATTCTTTTTAATTTAAATCAAATGGCTTTTTAGGGAAATTATACTAAAAATTCTGAAACTTGTATTGCTTATGAATCTTTTATTGGAAACCTTATCAAGTTGTATTTTTCAAGTTTTTCCTAAATAATCTTCAATGAATTGAAAATATTTTTTGGATTTTACTCAAGGCTCTTAACACACAATTTCACTTATTTAAATATAGTGCTAAACGTTCAACAAAAACGTTGTGTCTTTTTTTTTCCAACACCACATCCTCCATCTACTGACTGGATTCTCTCCCCAACTAGCACATATATACCATTGTCTATCTTTAGGATAAGTAAGGGTCATCTTTTGTCTTTATTCTATTCCTCGTATGCTTCTGAACTTGTTGAATTTTAATATAGTCACACCATAAGCATCACATATTTGATTCCCCATTCAATAGTAAACAGTGCACAACCAGAGCATACCTTCAAAGCAATCAATATACTTACTCTGATATATTATTTTTGTATTTTTGTAAATTAAAATAATTAAATTATAGAACTAGAGTTTCAGGTGGTAGGTGTTGTAAGTTTTACCCAAACTGACTTTTGTCAAACTCGTTTTTGTCATCATATATGACAAGTAGTTTTCTCAGGTTTCTTTTTAGAATATCCTTGTATAATGAATATTTACACTGATATCTAGTATAAAAATCCTGCAATTTATTTTAGAAACATTAAGATATTGAAAATCAATCTATTTCTTTAATTCATTAAAGACATTTTTGGCTTGTTTCCAGTACTTTCTTACTGGTTAAAAAATGAATTTGAAGTAGTCTGAATTTCATTATTATATGGCACTTTCCCTTTGATGAATACAAAGACGATATTCTATATTAGCTATCTGAGAAGAATTCATTTTTTTAATTTTATTTATTTGTAAGAGAGAGAGTGAGAGAGAGCACAAGCAGGGGGAGCAGCAGGGTGAGGGAGAAGCAAACTCCCGGCTAAGCAGGGAATCTGTTGCAGAACTGAGTCCCAGGACCCTAAGATCATGACCTGAGCTAAAGGCTCAGGCGTTTAACTGACTGAGCCACCCAGGTGTCCCAATCTGAAAAGAGTTCTGTATGTTATTCCTATTCATATGTAGTTTAAAGTCTAGGTGATTAACTTAATATTTTAGTGGCTATTACATAGATAGCACTATGTTCCAGGTAGAGAGTAAGAAAGAAATATTAAATCAACCATATTCTATGCATTCTAAATGAAAATAATTAATCAATCATAATAAATCCTTCTATTTATGGAATATCAACTTATAAGCTTTCCTCCATATGAACAATGCCAAATACCAGAGTAAAGGGTCATCTAATACAAATAAAGGATAGAATTAAAGAATTCTGGTAAGCCATTTAATTTTGAAAAATGGTGCTATATTGTTGCTGAGTTGTGGTTTTCAGTTACATAATATCTGAAGAAGTGTAGAAGTAACATGAGTGTTACGTGAGATGAGAAATGGTATATAATTAAGATATTTTTAAAGGTACAGATAAATACAAATTTGTAAACATAGCATTATGGAGGAATAAAAATAAATGATAACTGCACACTCTAAAGTGAATAAATCTTGATAAGTTAATAGAGAATTAAAACAAGGACAGTGCAAAAAGTAAGGTACATTTTTACGAAGTTCAAACAAATTCTGTGAAACCGTAGATGGACTTAAAGATACTATTATGTATCAAATATTGTAAAAATTAAGCAAGGAAGTAGCAAACATGAAATAACCAAAGCATACAACCTTGGGTAGATACAATAGGTGTGATCATGTTCTACTTCATAAAGAGATGAGTTAATAGATAAATAAAAGTAACTAGACTTTTTAGAAGTTACTAAAACTTTGCCTGTTATTTCTTAGTAATATAAAATATATGGTTTTCTAACAAAAACGCTTCTCTTAAAAATATTTAAAAATAAATTTCAGGCTACTCATAAGGTTATATTTACTTTTCGACTGAAGGAAAAGCTGGTTGTTGTAGTTGTAGTTTGTTTGTTTGTTTTAGTTAGTCTCCTCCTAGTTTTTATTATTATAATGTGGAATGAGGAATGTTAGATTGAAAAGTAAATTATTTTATACACAAAAATCATTACCTGATTCACCTCCTGGTACAGCAGATGGAACTCCTGAAAATATGCCCTTTTGCCTTAGGGAAGAGTAACAGTTATGCTTACTTCTGAAACATACTTGGTGGTTGCCCTAAATAGTGACACCATAGTAAACATTTTGAATATTTGCAATTAATTTTTATAGTCATAGGGCTCCAAAAGGCACTGCTGGTATCTTCGCAGGTATTTCAATAAAGCTAAAAGTTGCCTGACTGTTTAAAAATATTAACAAGGCACAAAACATGGCAGAAGGACTGTCCTCAGTTATTATTTTTTTCCATATGCTCCTGATTCCAGACATGAAAGTTATTTTTTAAAATTTTTGTTATAAAAGAATATGTATTTATTGGACAGAGATCACAAGTAGGCAGAGTCAGGCAGAGAGAGAGGAGGAAGCAGGCTCCCTGTTGAGCTGAGAGCCGGGTGTGGGACTTGATACAAGGATCCTGGGATCATGACCTGAGACGAAGACAGAGGCTTTAACCCACTGAGCCACCCTGCGCCCCCATGACAAGTTATTTTTGATAGATATATATACAATGTATTTTCCAGTTATAAGAAAAATGGTTCTGCTATTTTTAACCATTTTTAAAAATTACATAATTTTTTTAAATTAAAATTTTATTTTTTAATGTTTTACTTTTCTTTTCTTTTTTTTAAAGATTTTATTTATTTATTTGACAGACAGAGATCACAAGTAAACAGAGAGGCAGGCAGAGAGAGAGAGAGAGAGAGAGGGAAGCAGGCTTCCTGCGGAGCAGGGAGCCCAATTCAGGGCTCGATCCCAGGACCCTGAGATCATGACCCGAGCCAAAGGCAGCAGCCCAAACCACTGAGCCACCCAGGCGCCCCAATGTTTTACTTTTCAATATACTACTTAGAATATAAAACCTATTCCAGTTGGTAAGAAGTTTACCGTTTAAAAAATGGTAATTTTCTCATTGTGTCTTCCCCTCTCATTGCTTTATTTTGAATAAAAAATTTCACAATAAACATAACTGATGCTTTCCTTTTGATAGTCCCTCTGTTGGTCATATTGTACATGAGCCATGACAATAAGTTTTACAAAATTTATTCATGTTTGTTGATATGTTTTATCATAACTAATTTTTCCTCCCTTATCTAGATTACCCAGCTTTCAGACAGGTGGACACTTCAATAAACCATACCCAAGGGATGTATCAAGTACTTCTTAGACATCTCTCAGATCCTTGAGGTCTCATTTTGCTTAATATTAACAAACTTATTTTAAAGTTTATATGGAGAGGCAAAGACTCACAATATTCAACATAGTGTTGAAGGAGAACAAAGACTGAGGACTGACTTCAAAGTTTACCATAACGATAGGGCGCCTGGGTTTCTCAGTGGGTTAAGCCTCTACCTTTGGCTCAGGTCATGATCCCAGGGGCCTGGGATCGAGTCCCGCATAGGGATCTCTGCTCAGCAGAGAGCCTGCTTCTCCTCATCTCTCTCTCTCTGTCTGTCTCTCTGCCTATTTGTGATCTCTCTCTCTGTCAAATAAATAAATAAAATCTTTTAAAAAAAGTATACCATAACGATAATTGTAAGCAAGATATTGTAATACCACAGAAAGACTAGATTAAAGGAACGGAATATATATTATCAATTATATTTTATATTTAATATAAAAGCAAAAGCAATACAAGAGAGCAAAAAATACAATCTTTTAAACAAATGGTTCTGGAGTAATGGTGAAGCTAAATGTAAAAATATAAAATAAAAATAAAAAAATAAAATAAAACAAATCCAGGCAGATATCATACACTCTTCACAAAAATTAACTCATATTGGATTATAAACCTAAACATGAAACATGTAGAAGGTAATATAGAAGAAAATTTAAATGACCTTGGTTTTGGAAATAACTTTAGCTACAAAAGCACAAGCACTGAATTTAAAAATGTCTACTCTGTGAAACACAATGCCAAGAGAATGAAAAGGCAAAGCAAAGACTATGAGAAAAAATTTGCAAAATACACATCTGGCAAAGGACTGTTAATCAAAAATACACAAAGACCCCTTAAAACTCAAAATGGGGGAAAAAAAAACCTGATTAAAAATGAGCCAAAGTCCTTAGCCGATACCTCACAAAAGAAAATATTACAGATGGCAAATAAGCATATAAAAATGATGCTTCAAATCATATGTCATCAGGAAAATGCAAATTAAAACAAAAAAAAGTGACACCAGTACATACCCAGAATCCAGAACACTGACAACAGAACACGAAATGTTGGTGAGGATGTGGAGCAACAGGAATGTTCTTCCATGTCTATTGAGAATAAATAATGGAAAACAACTTGGCAGTTTCTTACAAAACTAAACATTTTCTTGCCAGATGATTCAGCAGTAGCAGTTCTTGGTATTTATCCAAAGAAGATGAAATCTGTACCCAAAAAGATGTCTATAGCAGTTTTATTCATAACTGACAAAAGCTTGGAAGCAACCAAGATATCCTTCCATAGGTGAAAGGTCAAATAAAGTGTAGTACATGCAAACAATGGAATATTATTTAATGCTAGAGAAATGAATTTCCACACCATGAAAAGATATGGATATAAATATTTAATAAATATATGATTTTAGGCTTCTACCAGTCTATCAATAGTATTAGTATATTTTAACAGTGAATGCTCAGCATTCATGAATTTACCTAATAAAATATTTTGGGTTCAATATTTTAAATACTTCAACCTCTATGATTATATTCCTAATAATTTTGAATTGGGGTAAATAAACCTTAATTTTTTGTAACTTGTTTCTTATTGCAAAAGAGCTCAATGAAATGATAGAAAATAAAAATTTACAAAAAAGGTTTAGTTTACTATTGCCAAATAATTTAAAACTTTATCTTTATTCAAATACATATATTTTTCTAAATTGATTTATATGCTACTAAAACCAAAAACTTTTAGTTATATTAGATTTCATATCATGCAATCAATGCCAGAAAGCCATCTGGCGATAACTTGTCTTAAATAGAGTTAAGATGGGTGTTATTACAATGCAAGATGGAAACAAAGATAGTATAACAATTGAGTGTTACATAACTTTTGTGTTTTGATCAAGTTACTAATCTACAAAAGGCTTTTATCGGTGACAGACTTGGGAATTTAACAAAACTTTTAAACTAGCATGTGTGACTCATTCCTAGAAAACAACACAATCAATAACACTTTATTTAGATTAAATCATGACTATTTCTCCATTTGAATAAAAAAGGTAGCAACCCCAATAAGTTTATTGAACAGGAAATGTTGAAATGCTATAATGCTCCTAAGGAATTAAATGATCCAGTCATGAATTACAAAAAAAGGATATAAATTACCAAAGTGTTTGTATAATTGGAATGTACAACTGCCCATTATCGTTCAATAGTGTCGGCTTGTACAAGAACTCTATAAAAGAACTCCACTTCTAAACCGTGGAAAATATGTTCCCTTTCCCCCTATATACAACTATTAAGCCATTCATTTAGCTTTTAAAATTTCCATTTAATACAGGCTTTTTACTCATTTGAACAGGCAGCAGGGCTCTATTCTTATTGCTTACATCTGAAGGATAGACTTCTAGCGTAAGAGGTAAAGCCCATAAAGGAGCCCAATGATAACAACAAAATACAGTTTAGTGAGCCCTTACAATCTGCCAGCTACCTTTCTGAGAATACTTCAATTAATAAAACATATAAAATACCTGACCACAAAGAGCTTACATTCTTTTGAAATATAATAGTGAAATAAACCAATAATAGAGGGGCACCTCGGTGGCTCAGTCCATTGAGTGACTGCCTTTGGCTTGGGTCATGATCTCAGGGTCCTGGGATGTAACTCCCCAGCAGGCTTTCTAGGCAGTGGGGTGTTTTCTTCTTCCTCTGTGCCCCCTCCCAATTCTCTCTCTCTCTGTCTCCAAAAAGAAAATAAACCAGTAATAGAATAATGATTGATGGTTGATGGTGATAAGTGTTACAAAGAAATACAAGAAAGGTAAAAGCCATTGGAGAATGCTGGGAGGAAAGTTAATTTTTTATTTTGTGTTGGGTGGTTATATCTCATTTATGAGATGTTATTTGCACAAAGACCCAGGAAGTGAAGGAGGGGTGTTATACACATATTAAAGGAAAAGATTGCTCTAGGCAGAGCAAGTAAGTATATAGACTTTGTGTGAACAGCTGGTCTGTTACTTTTGAGGAAAAGCAAGGAGGCCAATGAGGAGTTCATAGTGGTGGAGAGAGGAAGAACGTATTGATGCGTGACCTTCTAGTACATGGAAACGCCTTCAGTTTTTATTTAATATGAAAGGGGAAGATACCAAAAGACTTTCAACAGCAGAATAAAATCATCAGACTTGATTTTTAGGTTAAGTTGCTGTACCAAAATAAATTGCAGGGAGAAAGGAGTGCAGTATGTGTGGAAGTGGGGTTATCAATCAAGTCAATAATTCAGGAACATATGATGGTGTTTTTAGCATGCTGGGTGGTAATAGAAGTGGTGAGGTATTGTTTTTACTTTGTATATATTTGGATGGTGAATATTCTGGTGAACAGGATGGAGTATGTGCAAGACAGACAATATCAACATTTATTTTACCTGCACAAACAGAAGGGTGGAGTCTTCATTCCCTGATATGGAGAGAACTCTGAGTTCAAATGTTCTTTCTGATTAAATGGCATAGTGATGATGAGGATTTAGTCAGACAGTGAAAGAGAGCAGTAAGCATAGTGTTAAGCGGTAAGATGTTATAATACATTTGAACATCAAAAAACGTTGTGTTGGATTATCTGTTTATGTGAGTAAATAAATAAATAAAGCTTCCTGGGGTTCTGATAGAGGTAAAGAAGACTACTATATGATCCAAAGGGGCACGTGCACCAAATGTTTATAGCAGCAATATCCACAATAGCCAAACTATGGAAAGAACCTAGATGTCCATCAACAAATGAATGAGATATATATATATATATATATATATATATATATATGATGGAATACTATGCAGCCATCCATCAAAAGAACTGAAATCTTGCCATTTGCGATGACATGGATGGAACTAGAGGGTATTATGCTTAGCAAAATAAGTCAACCAGAGAAAGACACTATCATATGATCTCCCTGATATGAGGAAATGGAGGTGCAATATGGAGGACAGGAAAAGAGTAAATGAAAGAAGATGGGATCGGGAGGGAGACAAACCATAAGAGACTGTTAATCTCACAAAACAAACTGGGAGTTGCCAGGGGGGTGGGGAGGGTAGGGAGAGGGTGGTGGGGTTATGAACATTGGGGAGGGTATGTGCTGTGGTGAGTGCTGTGAAATGTGTAAACCTGGCGATTCACAGACCTGTACCCCTGGGGCTAATAATACATTATATGTTAATTTAAAAAAAAAAGAAGAAGAAGAAGACTACTATAAATCAAATGCTATGGTTTTCAGCAAAGAGTGTGTAATCAGGCATATTTTATTAAAGTAACCAAGTAAAATGATGGTCGAAAATTGGAATAACAGAAAACATAAAAATCAGAGATTTTAAAAAGAGATATGGGACAGTGTAGAGAATATAGTCAATGATATTATAATAGTGTTATATGGTGACAGATGGTGGCTATATTTGTAGTGATCATAGAATAATGTATGGAGATATTGAAAACCTGAAACCAATGTAACACTGAATATCAACTATACTCAAATAAAAGAATAGTAAAAATAAAACAATTTAATTTAAAAAGATAAAAAGAGGGACAAGTATTTGAAAAGTGAATTTCAAAAAGAGTAAAGATGAGGCTAAGACATACTCTGAACCTTGAGGAAAACACCATTTTGAAAATTCTTCCCATTTTGAGTAAACTCAAATGAATCCATACCATAAAAGAACCCATTTTAACTGAGAGATGTAATGAATGCTCAAGAAATAAATTTATGACAGGATAATACTTCCCTATGAAACAGCATACAGAAACCAGGGGAAACACCTGGAAGCAAAATAAACTATACTGAAAATAAGAATTAGGAAAAAGATAAATGATGAAAGATAAGAAAATTAGACCTGCGACAGAGACCTAGTGAAGAGAACTTTTAGCTTGTGGTTTAATGTTTTTGAGGATAATCTAGAGTTCATAACTGCCTTGAGTCAGGCTGGTTGTAGGCAGTTTAGGCAGTCCCCTAAGACAGGCCTACTTTGGGCAGGTGGTGTTGGAGGAGGCCATAGGGCTGGAAAGACAAATCCAACCATTTGACTAAAGTGTGTGTGAAGATGTTGAAGTCAGATGCAACAGAGAAAGACCTGTCAAACCTAATCTCAGAAATGGAGATGATGAAGATGATTGGACAGCACAAGGACACCATCAACCTGCTGGGTCCTGCACACAGGACGGTCCTTGGTACACTCTCAGGGAATATGCCTCCAAAGACAACATACAGGTGTACCTGCAGGCCCAGAGGCCTCCTGACCTGGGGTACTGTTACAATATCAGCCACAATGCAGCAGAGCAACTCTCCTCCAAGGACCTGGCATCCTGTGCCTATCAGGTAGCCTGAGGCATGGAGTACCTTGCCTCCAAGAAGTGCATACACCAAGACCTGGCCACCAGGGAAGTGCTGGTGACAAAGGACAGCATGATGAAGATCTCAGACTTCAGCCTTGCCAGAGATATCACCACATCAGTTACTATAAAAAGACAACCAACAGTGAACTGCCTGTGAAGTGGATGGTCCCTAAGGCCATGTTTGACCAGATCTACATCCACCAGAGTGACTTCTGGTCTTTTGGGGTGATCCTGTGCAAAATCTTCACTCTGGAAGCCTCCCATATCCTGGAGTGCCTGTGGAGGTGGTTTTCAAGCTGCTGAAGGAGTCATTTGATGGATAAGCCAATAGTGTGCACCAGAGAGTTATACACAATAATGAGGGGTGGCTGGCATGTGGTAACTTCAAGCTGCTAGTAGAAGACCTGGATCATACTGTGGCCTTGACCCTACAACCAGGAGTACCCGGACCTGTCCTTGTCCCTGGAACAATACTGTCTATGCTTTCCCAACACCCAAAGCTCCACCTGCTCCTCAGAGAAGAATTCCACCTTCTCTCATGTGCCGTTGCCCAGGGAGGCCTATCTGCCCTGACACCCAGCCCAGCTTGCCAATGGTGGACTCAAATGACTAGTATCCCTATTACTCCTGTCCAGATTCCGTCATAAGCTGTAACCCTTACCCCCCACCCTCCCTGCAAGACTCACTGCCTTCTCCTTTGTCCCTTTCCTACTGGCAGGAGCCAGCTGCCTACCTGAGGCCTTCACCCCTTGAAGTTCACCTCTCTTCCCCTTCCTCTTCCTCCTCCTTACAACCTGCTCATGAAAGAAAGGCACAGAGAGGCAGGTACTTGCTCGTGGCTACTTCCTTCCCTCCCATATTTTGGACCAAGTCCCCTCCCTGGCATCTGGTACTGCCTGGACTTCGAGGGAGTGGGAGATGAGGCATGCCAGTGAAAGGTGTGGGAGCTTTCCTGTTTTGGTTTTGTCTGCTTAGCATAACATATAAGATTGAGTTCTGGTGGCAGGGACCTAGTCCTTGGGGCTATAGCACTAGTGAGGGGAGGTCCACTGCTCTGGGCCTTGGCTAAGAGCAACCCCTGCTCCAGAGATATGGTGCCAAGGGCTTATTAATTTTGATTCTAATTTACTTTTCTACCCAAATACCTGGTATCAAAAGATGGGAAGGCAAAGACTGGAAGCAGTGTTGTGACCATGGGGTCCAGCCCCAAACTATGATGAAAACACGAAGTTTATAAATCTGAGTAAGTATATATTTACACACCTCTTTAAATAGGTTGTTATCAAAGATTTAATCAATGGATAATATGCTCCTCGTGGCTGGGAAGCATCAGTTGCCATATATTAAAAACAAAGAAAAGAGGTGTCTGGGTGGCTTCCTCCATAAGTGTCCCTTCTATTCAGGTCATGATCCCAGGGTCCTGGGATGGAGCCCCACATCAGGCTCTCTGCTCAGTGGGAAAACTGCTTCTCCTTTTCCCTCTGCCCTGCTTACAGTTCCTCTTCCTGTCTCTCTGTCAAATAAATAAAATATTTAAAAAAAGAAACAAACAAAATGTTTTTAAAAGGTATTTTTTTTTAATTTTCTAGGGGTGCCTGGATGACTCAGTTGTTTAGGCAGATGTTTGCATTTGGCTGAGGTCATGATTCCAGTGTACAAGGATCCAGCCCTGCATGGGACTACTTGCACCCCAAGGAGCTTGCTTCTTCCTCTCCCTTTGCACGTGATCACCCCCACTTGTGCGCTTTCTCTCTCTCTCTCTCTCTCTCTCTCTCTCTTGCTCTCAATAAACAAAATAAAATCTTATACTAAATAGATAAATAAATAAATAAATTTCTAAACCTACTTTCAGTTTAGGTCCCTTAACAAAAATTGCTACTGATTCATTAAAAAAAAAGAAAAGGTAATTTAGTAATATGCTTCCAGAGCTAAAACGCTGTTTTTTTTTTCAGGATTAAATATAGAAGTGCTTTATAAAGTAAAAGAATAAATATGCTATATTAACACTAATCACACTATAACTTTGGTGGTTATATCAAGATAATGAAAAGTGATTTTAAAGCAAATTTCATTATCAGACATAAAGATCAAGTCAAAATTACAGAAGAGTAAAAGGATGAATTCATCAGGGAGTATAATAATTCTTGACTTTTAATACTTAATAACAGATTTGGGAATATATAGGGAAAAACTAAGAACAAAAATCATAACTTCTACCTTAGAGAAATGGAAAAAAATTTCAACACCTTTATTTTAAGATTATATAGACAAATGGTCATCAAATTGGTAAGATATGTAAGACCTGAACAAAATTATCAACTAACTAGATATGCTTGATATTACAGAACACTCCCAACAACCACAGACTACATATATCTTAAGCCATGATTTTCTTTGCAAAGGTCAACATTGATAATGTTCTAGTCATACCTCCGTGTACCAGGAAAGAAGTAGCATATTTCTTGAAAGACACAGCTATCAAAGCTCCATTGAGAAACCGTAAAGATGGAAAAGGGATTTGCAAATTATATTATCTGATAATGGACATCAACTCTGATTATTAAAAAATGAATAAAAATGAAAAACCTTACTAATAACCAAACAAAGTATCCAATTTTACATGTGAAGAAAATTATTGAAGAGACATGTCACCAAAAGGATATGGATGGCTTATAAGCACATGACAAATTTCTCAACATTTAGACATTAAAGAAATACAAATTAAAATCATAATAAGACATGCTTACATATCTATTAGAATGGCTAAAATTATAAAGGCTAATTGTACTTCGTCTGAGCTAGATTGAGAAGCAACAAAAAATCTAAACTGTTGTTGGCATATATCATGATACCACCACTTTGGAAAATAGTTTGGAAATTTTTTAAATGCAAAATATGTTGCAGTTACATGAATAGCCATTTTACTCTAGGCATTTAACCAAGAGAAACAAACCCTATGTTCGTACAAGGACTTGTATATGAATTTCATAGCAGCTTTATTTTTAAGAATTGAAAACTGTGGAAATGTTCATCAATGTCCATCAATAGAGCAAAGACAAATGATGATCTATTCATTAAAGAGATTACTATTCAACATCAAAATGAACTATTTACAATTGGAGATTCTCAAAGTAATGGTGCTGACAAAAGAAAAGCCAGGCAATGAATAGTATATACTGTGTGATTCCATGACTATAAAAAATCTAGAAAATACAAATTTATATATAGTCACAGTCATCAAATATATTAGTGTGATTTTAGTGCCTTCTTCTGTGCTCCCATAGCTTCCTACACTTGGATCTCCGAGCATTTGTTACACCATGTGACAATATGAACTCTTTTTCTTTATTCTGTCTTACTAGAATAAGAATCCTTGAAATTTTATGGACATTTGAACTCTCAGTTATTAGCAGAAATTCTATCACACAGTAAGTTTCCAAATATAAAAGCCAGAGTTTTACAATGACTTCTAAGCTTTTACATCATCTAGCCACTCATTTAACCTCTGTGACCTCTTTCCCTGCTACTCTTCAGTCCCTCACAGTGGCCGCCTTGCTATTCCTCAGATATGCCAGGCACGATCCAACCTTATGATTTTCAAAATAGCCAATTCCTTTGTCTGGAGTGACCTTATTGCTGATAGTTCTGGGCAAATTCATCACCTTTCCATACCTTTGTTCAATTGTCAGCTTCATTGTAACTCCCCTGATCTTCCTATTAAAATTCTTATCTCCCCATCCCCTGCCTAGCAACCTTGATTTTTCTCACTCTGATCTAATTTTTCTTTTTCCCCATTGTACTCATCATTTTTGAATGCACTATGCAATTTTTATTAAGGTTTATAGCTTTTAATTGTCTCACTCATTAAAATAAAAGTTCTACAAAGCAAAGTATTTCATTTACCAGTGTAGTCTGAAGTAATATCTGCCATATAATAGACAGTAGACAATTGGTAAATTTCAGAATAAATTAGTGTTGAGATTATACTGAATTTCATAAGTCATTTCAATATTTTTTCCAAAAAATAAACTATGTAAAACATACCTTAAATTTACTTTCAAAATATTTTACAGCATATAATGGACAAAATAAGACAAAATAAGACAAAAAAAAAAATAAGACAAAAGCCTTAAAGAAACATTCATATGAATAACCATTTCAAACCTACTTAAAAATTGCATAATACCACACTCCTAGATCCTCTCTGAATGCTCTAAAATAACCCTTCAAAGGAAAAACATTTTTAAAATAACAGATTTTTTGGCAAATAATTTAATAAAATAAAATTTTCATTCATCTATGTAGATCATAATAAATGTTTTTAATAAGCATGAAATTATAACTCTGAAGTGTGCTAAAATGAAACCACCTGCTAAGGGTGAGAGAACAAAAATAAACATCATTTTTCCAAATAAGAGGACTTTATTACCTTTGAATCAAAGCATGTGGATTTGTTCAAACTGGCAATAAAGGAATATGGAAACACAAACCATAGAAAGTCATATTTTAGATTTCTAATGACTTCATAGTGAAGAGTGTACATTTTTTAAATGCTACATAATGCTACATAATGACAAGATGACAGGGTGTGACAAATAGCATTTTAAAAGCTCTACTCATAATGGAACAGAAGGTGTCATTTCCCTATAATTTTATATATGTCATTAATTTACTATATCTGGATACAACACATTACCAAACAGATGTTCATCAAAGACTAAATCATTTTTAATGGAACATAATATTTTGAACCTACATCTATTAATCATATTTTTCGATCTAACATTTATAGTCTTGCTAAACAATTTATCAGTTGTCGACAAAATTAATAAAAAATAGGATAAAAAGTCGTGTTTGGAAAATATTTGCTGATAGTTTTAAAAATTTAAATGTAATTTTTTATATATCTGACCTATTAGATGATATAAAATTTTTGGAGAAAATATGACATTTTTTTGATCTTGGTTGAAGGTATTAATAAAGAGCAACTGTTTGTATTATTTGTATTGTGATATCTTAGTTAATAAACATGAATAACTGGTATAAAATATGTTTTTTTTAATTTTATTTATTTCCTTGACAGAGATCACAGGAAGGCAGAGAGGCAGGCAGAGAGAGAGGAATGGAATCTGGCTCCCTGCTGAGAAGAGAGCCCACTGTGGGACTCAATCCCAGGAACCTGGATTCATAACCTGAGCCGAAGGCAGAGATTTTAACCCACTGAGCCACCCAGGCACCCTAAAATATGTTTTTTTTTTTATATATAGAATTATAGTTCTTGCCAAAATATGGAACTAGCTGGAACTGAATGCCAATCCTTCAAAGTCAGCTCTGGAGAAATTATGCAAGTGTAATATGGAACTATTTCAGATATGAACCAAAAACAAAGAAATGATGATAAATTCCTTAAAAGACTCAAAGTTGCTCTTGACTGGTATGTTTCAAGCTCTATTCCTGGTTTGAGGACAGGTTTTAATAGGCCTGCCACTGTAGAAATCAGCTGCCTGTTTAGAGGCTATCAGAACTGTACAAAAACCTTGAAGGGGTAAAGACTTGAAAATTCTTTAGAGAGATTAGCTCCCTAAGGCATTATTCATCCACACATTTTCCTCCAAACAATTAAGACTGATGGATGAGGGGCACCTGAGGGGCTCTCTCATCACGTGGGTGGTGGGTTAAGCCTCTGCCTTCATCTCAAGTCATGGTCTCTGGGTCCTGGGATCCAGCCCCACATCGGGCTCTGCTCAAAAGGAAGCCTGCTTCCCTCCCTGCTTGCCTGCCTCTCTGCTTACTTGTGATATCTCTCTCTCTCTGTGTCCAATAAATAAATAAAATCTTAAAAAAAAGGCTGATGGATGATAAATTATGAAAACTGCTCCCTCCAGTTGGGCAGTTTCTTACAAAACTAAACATATTCTTACCATATGATCCAGCAATCGTGCTCCTTGGTACTCACCCAAAAGAGCGAAAACTTTGTGGACACAGAATCCTGCATATAAACCTGTGTTTGTAACAGCTTTACCCATAAGTGCCAAGAGTTGGAAGTAACCAAGATGTCCTTCAGGAGGAGAATGGATAGATAAACTGTGGTCCATTGAAACAATGGGATATGATTCAGCGATAAAGAAAAATGGCTATCAAGCAATGAAAAGACATGGAACAAACTTAAAATCCGTCATAATAAGTGAAAGAAGTCAATTTGAAAAAGCTTCATGTTGCAAGGTTCCAACTATATGACCTTCTAGAAAAGGCAGAACTATGCAAATGGTATAAAGGTCAGCGGTTTGTAGCAGTTAGGAGAGGAGGAGGATGAATAGGCAGAGCACAGAAGATTTTTAGGCCCGTGAAAATGTTCTGTATGATATGCATGATATTTTAGATATATATCGCTACACAGTTCTCAAAAAGCATAAGATACTATACCAAGAGTGAACTCTATGAGAAAAGGTTTTTTTAAGATTTTATTTATTTATTTGACAGGCATCAAAGCAGGCAGAGAGGCAGGCGGGGGAAAGCAGGGGTTGGGGAAAGCAGGCTCCCTGCCAAGCAGAGAGTGTGGTCTGGGGCTCGATCCCAGGACCGCGAGATTATGACCTGAGCTGAAGGCAGAAGCCTTAACCCACTGAGCCACCGTGGTGCCCCACCAAGAGTGAACTCTAATGTAAACTGTGGACTTTGGGGTGATAATGATGTGTCAGTGTAGGGTCAGTGAGCGTGAAAATTTATCACCGTGGTACAGGATGTGGATAATGGGGAAGGCTGTGTGTATGTGGGGAAAGGGAATTTTACTTTGATCCCCAAACTACTCTAAAAAATGGAGTCTGTTAAAAAAAACTTTATAATGCAATATAATACAAAACAAGAATGCATATCAAGAGAGAAATAATGTTTAAAGGGAACGAAGAACTTCAGTAATGTGTACCTAGGGATTTTGATTGCACATTTGTAGGAAGTTCACATTGTCATTAGCAATTGTTTATCTGTGAAGTAGAAGAAACATAAAGAGTGATGAAAACTCAAAAATGCAACATTAAAAAAATGCCATCTATGGGCTCTTAAAAAATGGAACAAAATTTGCTTGGCTTTTTAAGCTTTGTGGGGAATGAAGGGACAGAATTTAAATTCAGCTTTATAAAAGATTGGATAATATGTTTCTACAAAGAAGACTCCTCTGAATAACATAGAAATAAACATGGTAGCAGAAAGTGGAAAAAAGGTTACATCTCTTGTGAGCTCACGTTCTCTGAAACCCTGTCACTTAGTGGAGACAGTAACTGTTTGATGAATAGCAAATGGTAGTCTTTCAGATTCCCGGGATTTTCACTAAGAATCGTGAATGGATTTTTTAAAAAAATATGTAAAGAATGTCTACAGTGCAAGTACCTGCAAATAACTGACATTTTGGAGAGAATATTTTAATCAGCAGAGAAGGTCAAAATGACAAAGTTCCAAGATCAGAGTAAACATGGGATTAAAAAATAAAAGATAAAAAAAATTATTTTGAAAGGACTTTTTTTTTAAAGGACTTTAAACAAAAGTCCTTTTTTAGAGACAGTTGGCTGCTTAAACCAAAAGTACAACTCACTGAGAGAATCGCCGCATTACTTACTGGGGTAGAAAGGACCTGGAATGTAGAAAGGCCCATTCTGCCGAGGAAAAAATAGAATCACTAACAGGCCTCATGCCTTGCACAGCCAGTGGCTAGAATCCCTGCCTCATGAGACCCTGTGCTAGAAGGCCGCTAGAACCATCTAGAAATATGTTAGTCTTTCTTGGAAGCCAACATGTGTTTGCCCAGTTAAGAGCACAGTAACAATAAGTCACGTTATGTTATAATGATTATCGATATCTTTAAAGCATAGTCAAGTTCCTTTTTGAGTACCCTCACCCCAATTTTAGAGAAATTTATCTGAGGTTCACCTCTTTGAAATACCTCATTGTTCCACATTTACTATAGCAAAAAAAAAAAAAAAAAATCTTTTTATTAACAAAGTGTTCACTAGGGGGCGCCACTGAAAAAAATGAGAGTTTTCCCTGCGGGGACAATTTTCTGGCAAAAACAGCTGAAAGCAATAAGGTCAGACAGAGCCAAGGGCTGGAGGGATTTTTAAACCTACAAAAACCGAACCAAATCAAACCAAAACAAGGTCATAACCAATGGTCAAGATTTCAAGTTTGCTACTAAAGGTATGACATTCTCCTAAGACATGCGAATGACTTGATCAATATATTTATATATTTATATTTGAAGAAGAAGGAACTATTTGATGCAGCAAATCCACGTTGATTAAAAATGACCAGATATGGGGCTCCTGGGTGGCTCAGTGGTTTAGGCCTCTGCCTTCGGCTCAGGTCATGATTTCAGGATCCTGGGATGGAGCGCCACATCAGGATCTCTGCTCAGCGGGGAGCCTGGTTCCCCCTCTCTCTCTGCGTGCCTCTCTACCTACTTGTGATCTATCAAGTGGGTAAATACATCTTTAAAAAAAGAATTACTAGGTGTGAAATACATTGAGGGTATGGGAAGGAAAATGATTTCACCTGATCAGACAAGGAAGTGGTTGAAGCCTGAATTAAAGTGCTATAAAAAGAGTAAAGACCTGGGAAATATATGGGGAAAAAATCCCTAGAAAAACGGCAATAATAACTGGCAGCTCATTAAGGATCCAGATCCTGCGGTAGGCAAAGAAGAGCTGGTTTTAGCCAGACGATGATCTCCGTTTGACTTCATGATCTGGCATCCCCTGCAAGCCAGACATGGGGCTCTGCACTAGAGCTGCAAATACTGGAGGGCCCTCACTGTACCTTTTCTCTTCTCAGGGGGAGAAAGGGCATGTCCATGGTACAGTGTGACAGGCTTTACCACAGGGAGATAAAAGACTGCCAAGGGTAGGTTGGAGCTGGGAAAAGCCACTTAGGAACAGATTTTCAGGGGAGGTGATAGACAAGGGCAAAGCGAAGAATGAGGATGAGTGTGTCAAGTTTCAAAGTGCCAGGATGCAGCAGAGTGCATTCGGGAAACTACAGCATGTCATGACAACCGACAGCTGATCTGGCAGCATCACCTGGGGATGGAGGCTGAGCCCAGGGGTTAACACTGGGGCTGAGATGGTTTGTATCCTATGCCGAGGAGGTGAGGTACTACACTGTGGGGGCACAGGGAGCAACCGGAGGATTTCAAATATCAGAATCGTAACCACAATAGAGTATTTAAATGCATCCTAGCTTTCATCAAAGGTAAGATGCACTATAGTTTATGTTCGAATAAGAAGGAGAAATGCTGTCAGATAAACTAGGATATGTCATCAAGTGCATGGTGAGTGCCACCGTAAGAGATATTGAAATGGGGGGGACGACAAATTTTAGACAAGTAAATTGTGGTACTAGAATAATTAAGAAAGGTGGAACACTTGGATCAACAAAAAAAGTGATTATTGCTTACCTTGTGCCCCAAACTATATTAAGTCTTAGAACAAAAGACCTTCTCATCTTGATTCCCCGCAGCTGTTAGACCCAAGGTACAGAGGGTAGTAGCCAACGACCAGCATGCCCCAAGTGCCATGTGCAGACACTAAGAGCAACTGCCTTTGAGAGAGGAAACGGTTGAGAGTGGGCTTTCTGAGGTAGAGAATTATTAGCTGGGAAAGGAGGAAAATTGACACAGAATCGGAATTGATGCCCCTACATGACCCAGTTGGTGAAACTTCCCTTCTCAGAGATCTTGAGGCTCCTCAGAAATGTATTTTTCATTTTGGATGGAACATTCAGGATAAATATGATCTGTTCGAGTTTCTGGCTCTCTTATCAGGACTGTTTTTTAGGCTTCTCTGGCACAAGAAAAGGGTTTTGATAGTCCAGGGTCAATCCTGACAAAAGCAAAGCACAGTATCTATGAAAAACTAACCACTCAGAAGAGAACAACAGATAAAAGGCCAGGCCTACCTGACCCTGCAGGATAGGTAAGGTTGGTCCGGCAACAGGAGTAGAGGGGAAGTGCCCATCTCCTGCTAGAAGAGCTAGAGAAGAATCCCTTCCCGAGAGACCACCAGGAGAGGAGAGCAGTAGGTGCTGATGATGAAGAATATTTTAATCAGCAGAGAAGGTCAAAATGACAAAGTTCCAGGATCAGAGTAAACATATGGGATTAAAAAGTAAAAAATAAAACAAAAAGATTTTTTTTAAAGGACTTTAAACAAAAGTCCTTTTTAAGAGACAGTTGGCTGTTTAAACAAACGTACAACTCACTGAGAGAATCGCTGCATAATTTATTGGGGTAGGAAGGACCTGGAATGTAGAAAGACCCATTCTGCAGAGGAAAAAAGAGAATCACTAACAGGCCTCATGCCTTGCACCGCCAGTGGCTAGAATCCCTGCCTCATGAGACCCTGTGCTAGAGGCCGCTAGAACCATCTCAACTATGTTAGTCTATCTTGGAAGCCAACAAGTGTTTGCCCAGTGAAGAGCACGGTAACAATCAGTCACGTTATGTTATAATGATAGTCGATATCTTTAAAAACCTTGTCAAGTTCCTTTTTGAGTAACACTCACCCAACCCTAAGAGAAATTTATCTGTGGTTCACCTCTTTGAAATACCTCATTGTTGTTCCACATTTACCATACCAAAAAAAAAAAAAGGCTTTTTATAAACAAAGTGTTCAGAAGGGGGCGCCACTGTAAACAATGAGAGTTTTCGCTGCCCAGACACCTTTGTTGCAGAAAAGAGCTGAAAGCAATCAGGTCAGACAGAGCCAAGGGCTGGAGGGATCTTATAATTACAAAAAACCGAACCAAATGAAACCAAAACAAAAAATCAAAACCAATTGCCAAGATTTCAAGTTTGCTACTAAAGGTATGACATTCTCCTAAGACATGCGTGTCACTTGATCAATATATTTACATATTTATATTTGAAGAAGAAGGAACTATTTGATGCAGCAAATCCACGTTGATTATAAATTACCAGATATGGGGCTCCTGGGTGGCTCAGTGCTTTAGGCCTCTGCCTTCGGCTCAGGTCATGATTTCAGGGTCCTGGGATGGAGGGCCACATCGGGCTCTCTGCTCAGCGGGGAGCCTGCATCCCCCCCCCCTCTGTCTTTCTCTCTACCTACCTGTGATCTGTCAAATGGGTAAATAAGATCTTTAAAAAAAGAATTACTAGGTGTGAAATACATCGAGGGTATGGGAAGGAAATTGATTTCACCTGATCAGACTAGGAAGTGGTTGAAGCCTGAATTAAAGTGCCATTAAAAGAGTAAAGACCTGGGGAAAATGTATGGGGAAAAAATCCCTAGAAAAACAGCAATAATAACTGGCTGCTCTTTATTGATCCAGATCCTGCGGTAGGCAAAGAAGAGCTGGTTTTAGCCAGAGGATGATCTCCGTTTGTCTTCATGATCTGGCATTTCCTGCAAGCCAGGCATGGGACACTGCACTAGAGCTGCAAATGCTGGGGGGCCCTCACTGTCCCTTTTCTCTTCTCAGTGGGACAACGGGCATGTCCCTGGTGCAGTGAGACAGGCTTTACCACAGGGAGATAAAAGACTGCCAAGGGTAGGTTGGAGCTGGGAAAAGCCACTTAGGAACAGATTTTCAGGGGAGGTGATAGACAAGGGCAAAGCAAAGAGTGAGGATGAGTGTGTCAAGTTTCAAAGTGCCAGGAGGCAGCACAGTGCATATGGGAAACTACAGCAAGTTCATGACAACCGACAGCTGATGTGGCAGCATCACCTGGGGATGGAGGCTGAGCCCAGGGGTTAACACTGGGGCTGAGATGGTTTGTATCCTATGCCGAGGAGGTGAGGGTACTACACTGTAGGGGCACAGGGAGCTACCGGAGGATTTCAAATATCAGAATTGTATCCATAATAGTGTATTTAATTGCATCCTAGCTTTCATCAAGGGTAAGATGCAGTATAGTTTAGGTTCGACTACGTAGGAGAAATGCTGTCAGTTAAACTAAGATATGTCATCAAGTGCAAGGTGAGTGCCACCTTAAGAGATATTAAAAGGGGGGGAGGGACAAATCGTAGCACAGGTAAACTGTGGAACTAGAATAATTAAGAAAGGTCGAACACTTGGATCAACAAAATAAGTGATTATTGCTTCCCATGTGCCCCAAACTATATTAAGTCTTAGAACAAGACACATTCTCATCTTGATGCCCCGCAGCTGTTAGACCCAAGGTACAGAGGGTAGTAGCCAACGACCAGCATGCCCCAAGTGCCATGTGCAGACACTAAGAGCAACTGCCTTTGAGAGAGGAGGGAAACGGTTGAGAGTGGGCTTTCTGAGGTAGAGAATTATTAGCTGGGAAAGGAGGAAAATTGACACAGAATCGGAATTGATGCCCCTACATGACCCAGTTGGTGAAACTTCCCTTCTCAGAGATCTTGAGGCTCCTCAGAAATGTATTTTTCATTTTGGATGGAACATTCAGGATAAATATGATCTGTTCGAGTTTCTGGCTCTCTTATCAGGACTGTTTTTTAGGATTCTCTGGCACAAGAAAAGGGTTTTGATAGTCCAGGGTCAATCCTGACAAAAGCAAAGCACAGTATCTATGAAAAACTAACCACTCAGAAGAGAACAACAGATAAAAGGCCAGGCCTACCTGACCCTGCAGGATAGGTAAGGTTGGTCCGGCAACAGGAGTAGAGGGGAAGTGCCCATCTCCTGCTAGAAGAGCTAGAGAAGAATCCCTTCCCGAGAGACCACCAGGAGAGGAGAGCAGTAGGTGCTGATGATGAAGAATATTTTAATCAGCAGAGAAGGTCAAAATGACAAAGTTCCAGGATCAGAGTAAACATATGGGATTAAAAAGTAAAAAATAAAACAAAAAGATTTTTTTTAAAGGACTTTAAACAAAAGTCCTTTTTAAGAGACAGTTGGCTGTTTAAACAAACGTACAACTCACTGAGAGAATCGCTGCATAATTTATTGGGGTAGGAAGGACCTGGAATGTAGAAAGACCCATTCTGCAGAGGAAAAAAGAGAATCACTAACAGGCCTCATGCCTTGCACCGCCAGTGGCTAGAATCCCTGCCTCATGAGACCCTGTGCTAGAGGCCGCTAGAACCATCTCAACTATGTTAGTCTATCTTGGAAGCCAACAAGTGTTTGCCCAGTGAAGAGCACGGTAACAATCAGTCACGTTATGTTATAATGATAGTCGATATCTTTAAAAACCTTGTCAAGTTCCTTTTTGAGTAACACTCACCCAACCCTAAGAGAAATTTATCTGTGGTTCACCTCTTTGAAATACCTCATTGTTGTTCCACATTTACCATACCAAAAAAAAAATAGGCTTTTTATAAACAAAGTGTTCAGAAGGGGGCGCCACTGTAAACAATGAGAGTTTTCGCTGCCCAGACACCTTTGTTGCAGAAAGAGCTGAAAGCAATCAGGTCAGACAGAGCCAAGGGCTGGAGGGATCTTATAATTACAAAAACCGAACCAAATGAAACCAAAACAAAAATCAAAACCAATTGCCAAGATTTCAAGTTTGCTACTAAAGGTATGACATTCTCCTAAGACATGCGTGTCACTTGATCAATATATTTACATATTTATATTTGAAGAAGAAGGAACTATTTGATGCAGCAAATCCACGTTGATTATAAATTACCAGATATGGGGCTCCTGGGTGGCTCAGTGCTTTAGGCCTCTGCCTTCGGCTCAGGTCATGATTTCAGGGTCCTGGGATGGAGGGCCACATCGGGCTCTCTGCTCAGCGGGGAGCCTGCATCCCCCCCCCCTCTGTCTTTCTCTCTACCTACCTGTGATCTGTCAAATGGGTAAATAAGATCTTTAAAAAAAGAATTACTAGGTGTGAAATACATCGAGGGTATGGGAAGGAAATTGATTTCACCTGATCAGACTAGGAAGTGGTTGAAGCCTGAATTAAAGTGCCATTAAAAGAGTAAAGACCTGGGAAATGTATGGGGAAAAAATCCCTAGAAAAACAGCAATAATAACTGGCTGCTCTTTATTGATCCAGATCCTGCGGTAGGCAAAGAAGAGCTGGTTTTAGCCAGAGGATGATCTCCGTTTGTCTTCATGATCTGGCATTTCCTGCAAGCCAGGCATGGGACACTGCACTAGAGCTGCAAATGCTGGGGGGCCCTCACTGTCCCTTTTCTCTTCTCAGTGGGACAACGGGCATGTCCCTGGTGCAGTGAGACAGGCTTTACCACAGGGAGATAAAAGACTGCCAAGGGTAGGTTGGAGCTGGGAAAAGCCACTTAGGAACAGATTTTCAGGGGAGGTGATAGACAAGGGCAAAGCAAAGAGTGAGGATGAGTGTGTCAAGTTTCAAAGTGCCAGGAGGCAGCACAGTGCATATGGGAAACTACAGCAAGTTCATGACAACCGACAGCTGATGTGGCAGCATCACCTGGGGATGGAGGCTGAGCCCAGGGGTTAACACTGGGGCTGAGATGGTTTGTATCCTATGCCGAGGAGGTGAGGTACTACACTGTAGGGGCACAGGGAGCTACCGGAGGATTTCAAATATCAGAATTGTATCCATAATAGTGTATTTAATTGCATCCTAGCTTTCATCCAGGGTAAGATGCAGTATAGTTTAGGTTCGACTACGTAAGAGAAATGCTGTCAGTTAAACTAAGATATGTCATCAAGTGCAAGGTGAGTGCCACCTTAAGAGATATTAAAAGGGTGGGAGGGACAAATCGTAGCACAGGTAAACTGTGGAACTAGAATAATTAAGAAAGGTCGAACACTTGGATCAACAAAATAAGTGATTATTGCTTCCCATGTGCCCCAAACTATATTAAGTCTTAGAACAAGACACATTCTCATCTTGATGCCCCGCAGCTGTTAGACCCAAGGTACAGAGGGTAGTAGCCAACGACCAGCATGCCCCAAGTGCCATGTGCAGACACTAAGAGCAACTGCCTTTGAGAGAGGAAACGGTTGAGAGTGGGCTTTCTGAGGTAGAGAATTATTAGCTGGGAAAGGAGGAAAATTGACACAGAATCGGAATTGATGCCCCTACATGACCCAGTTGGTGAAACTTCCCTTCTCAGAGATCTTGAGGCTCCTCAGAAATGTATTTTTCATTTTGGATGGAACATTCAGGATAAATATGATCTGTTCGAGTTTCTGGCTCTCTTATCAGGACTGTTTTTTAGGCTTCTCTGGCACAAGAAAAGGGTTTTGATAGTCCAGGGTCAATCCTGACAAAAGCAAAGCACAGTATCTATGAAAAACTAACCACTCAGAAGAGAACAACAGATAAAAGGCCAGGCCTACCTGACCCTGCAGGATAGGTAAGGTTGGTCCGGCAACAGGAGTAGAGGGGAAGTGCCCATCTCCTGCTAGAAGAGCTAGAGAAGAATCCCTTCCCGAGAGACCACCAGGAGAGGAGAGCAGTAGGTGCTGATGATGAAGAATATTTTAATCAGCAGAGAAGGTCAAAATGACAAAGTTCCAGGATCAGAGTAAACATATGGGATTAAAAAGTAAAAAATAAAACAAAAAGATTTTTTTTAAAGGACTTTAAACAAAAGTCCTTTTTAAGAGACAGTTGGCTGTTTAAACAAACGTACAACTCACTGAGAGAATCGCTGCATAATTTATTGGGGTAGGAAGGACCTGGAATGTAGAAAGACCCATTCTGCAGAGGAAAAAAGAGAATCACTAACAGGCCTCATGCCTTGCACCGCCAGTGGCTAGAATCCCTGCCTCATGAGACCCTGTGCTAGAGGCCGCTAGAACCATCTCAACTATGTTAGTCTATCTTGGAAGCCAACAAGTGTTTGCCCAGTGAAGAGCACGGTAACAATCAGTCACGTTATGTTATAATGATAGTCGATATCTTTAAAAGCCTTGTCAAGTTCCTTTTTGAGTAACACTCACCCAACCCTAAGAGAAATTTATCTGTGGTTCACCTCTTTGAAATACCTCATTGTTGTTCCACATTTACCATACCAAAAAAAAAAAAAAATAGGCTATTTATAAACAAATGTTCAGAAGGGGGCTCCACTGTAAACAATGAGAGTTTTCGCTGCCCGGACACCTTTGTTGGAGAAACAGCTGAAAGCAATCAGGTCAGACAGAGCCAAGGGCTGGAGGGATCTTTAAAATTACAAAAACCGAACCAAATGAAACCAAAACAAAAATCAAAACCAATTGCCAAGATTTCAAGTTTGCTACTAAAGGTATGACATTCTCCTAAGACATGCGTGTCACTTGATCAATATATTTACATATTTATATTTGAAGAAGAAGGAACTATTTGATGCAGCAAATCCACGTTGATTATAAATTACCAGATATGGGGCTCCTGGGTGGCTCAGTGCTTTAGGCCTCTGCCTTCGGCTCAGGTCATGATTTCAGGGTCCTGGGATGGAGGGCCACATCGGGCTCTCTGCTCAGCGGGGAGCCTGCATCCCCCCCCCTCTGTCTTTCTCTCTACCTACCTGTGATCTGTCAAATGGGTAAATAAGATCTTTAAAAAAAGAATTACTAGGTGTGAAATACATCGAGGGTATGGGAAGGAAATTGATTTCACCTGATCAGACTAGGAAGTGGTTGAAGCCTGAATTAAAGTGCCATTAAAAGAGTAAAGACCTGGGAAATGTATGGGGAAAAAATCCCTAGAAAAACAGCAATAATAACTGGCTGCTCTTTATTGATCCAGATCCTGCGGTAGGCAAAGAAGAGCTGGTTTTAGCCAGAGGATGATCTCCGTTTGTCTTCATGATCTGGCATTTCCTGCAAGCCAGGCATGGGACACTGCACTAGAGCTGCAAATGCTGGGGGGCCCTCACTGTCCCTTTTCTCTTCTCAGTGGGACAACGGGCATGTCCCTGGTGCAGTGAGACAGGCTTTACCACAGGGAGATAAAAGACTGCCAAGGGTAGGTTGGAGCTGGGAAAAGCCACTTAGGAACAGATTTTCAGGGGAGGTGATAGACAAGGGCAAAGCAAAGAGTGAGGATGAGTGTGTCAAGTTTCAAAGTGCCAGGAGGCAGCACAGTGCATATGGGAAACTACAGCAAGTTCATGACAACCAACAGCTGATCTCACAGAACTGAGGCCCCTACATGACAGAGTTGGTGAAACTTCCCTTCTCAGAGATCTTGAGGCTCCTCAGAAATGTATTTTTCAATTTGGACAGAACATTCAAGATAAACATGATCTGTTCGAGTTCCTGGTTCTCTCATCAGGACTGTTTCCTAGGCTTCAGGGCCACAAGAAAAGGGTTTTGATAGTCCAGGGTAAATCCTGACAAAAGCAAAGCATAGTATCTATAAAAAACTAACCACTCAGAACAGAACAACAGATAAAAGCCCGGCCCGACCTCACCCTGCAGGATAGATAAGGTAAGTCCGGCAACAGGGGTATAGGGGAAGTGCCCATCTCCTGCTAGCAGAGCTAGAGAAGACCCCTTCCCGAGAGACAACCAGGAGAGGAGAGCAGTAGGTGCTGATGATGAAGAATATTTTAATCAGCAGAGAAGGTCAAAATGACAAAGTTCCAGATTCAGAGGAAACATATGGGATTAAAAAATATAAAATAAAAAAAAAAGATTTTTTTGAAAGGACTTTATTTTTAAAGGACTTTAAACAAAAGTCCTTTTGAAGAGACAGTTGGCTGCTTAAACCAAAAGTACAGCTCAATGAGAGATTCGCCGCCTTATTTATTGGGGTAGAAAGGACCTGGAATGTAGAAAGACCCATTCTGCCGAGGAAAAAAGAGAATCACTAACAAGCCTCATGCCTTGCACCGCCAGTGGCTAGAATCCCTGCCTCATGAGACCCTTTGCTAGAAGGCCGCTAGAACCATCTCAACTATGTTAGTCTATCTTGGAAGCCAACAAGTGTTTGCCCAGTGAAGAGCACGGTAACAATCAGTCACGTTATGTTATAATGATTGTCGATATCTTTATAAGCCTTGTCACGTTTCTTTTTGAGTAACCCTCACCCCACCCTTAGAGAAATTTATCTGTGGTTCACCTCTTTGAAATACCTCATTGTTGTTCCACATTTACCATACCGCAAAAAAAAAAAAAAAAAAAAAAAAAAAATCTTTTTATAAACAAAGTGTTCAGAAGGGGGCGTCTATGTAAACAATGAGAGTTTTCCCCGCTGGGACACCTTTGTTGCAGAAACAGCTGAAAGCAATCAGGTCAGACAGAGCCAAGGGCTGGAGGGATCTTTAACATTACAGAAACCGAACCAAATCTAACCAAAACAAAAATCAAAACCAATGGTCAAGATTTCAAGTTTGCTACTAAAGGTATGACATTCTCCTAAGACATGCGTGTGACTTGATCAATATATTTATATATTTATATTTCAAGAAGAAGGAACTCTTTCATGCAGCAAATCCACGTTGATTAAAAATTAACAGATATGGGGCTCCTGGGTGGCTCAGTGCTTTAGGCCTCTGCCTTCGGCTCACGTCATTATTTCAGGGTCCTGGGATGGAGCCCCACATCAGGCTCTCTGCTCAGCGGGAAGCCGGCTTCCCCCCCTCTCTCTGCCTGCCTCTCTGGCTACTTGTGATCTGTCAAATGGGCAAATAAGATCTTTAAAAAAAGAATTACTAGGTGTGAAATACATCGAGGGTATGGGAAGGAAAATGATTTCACCTGATCAGAATAGGAAGTGGTTGAAGCCTGAATTAAAGTGCCATTAAAAGAGTAAAGACCTGGGAAATGTATGGGGAAAAAATCCCTAGAAAAACAGCAATAATAACTGGCTGCTCTTTATTGATCCAGATCCTGCGGTAGGCAAAGAAGAGCTGGTTTTAGCCAGAGGATGATCTCCGTTTGTCTTCATGATCTGGCATTTCCTGCAAGCCAGGCATGGGGCACTGCACTAGAGCTGCAAATGCTGGGGGGCCCTCACTGTCCCTTTTCTCTTCTCAGGGGGACAACGGGCATGTCCATGGTGCAGTGAGACAGGCTTTACCACAGGGAGATAAAAGACTGCCAAGGGTTGGTTGGAGGTGGGAAAAGCCACTTAGGAACTGATTTTCAGGGGAGGTGATAGACAAGAGCAAAGCAAAGAATGAGGATGAGAGTGTCAAGTCTCCAAGTGCCAGGAGGCAGCAGAGTGCATTCGGGAAACTACAGCAAGTTCATGACAACCAACAGCTGATCTCACAGAACTGAGGCCCCTACATGACAGAGTTGGTGAAACTTCCCTTCTCAGAGATCTTGAGGCTCCTCAGAAATGTATTTTTCAATTTGGACAGAACATTCAAGATAAACATGATCTGTTCGAGTTCCTGGTTCTCTCATCAGGACTGTTTCCTAGGCTTCAGGGCCACAAGAAAAGGGTTTTGATAGTCCAGGGTAAATCCTGACAAAAGCAAAGCATAGTATCTATAAAAAACTAACCACTCAGAACAGAACAAAGGATAAAAGCCCGGCCCGACCTCACCATGCAGGATAGATAAGGTAAGTCCGGCAACAGGGGTATAGGGGAAGTGCCCATCTCCTGCTAGCAGAGCTAGAGAAGACCCCTTCCCGATAGACAACCAGGAGAGGAGAGCAGTAGGTGCTGATGATGAAGAATATTTTAATCAGCAGAGAAGGTCAAAATAACAAAGTTCCAGATTCAGAGGAAACATATGGGATTAAAAAATATAAAATAAAAAAAAAAAAGATTTTTTTGAAAGGACTTTATTTTTAAAGGACTTTAAACAAAAGTCCTTTTGAAGAGACAGTTGGTTGCTTAAACCAAAAGTACAGCTCACTGAGAGATTCGCCGCCTTATTTATTGGGTAGAAAGGACCTGGAATGTAGAAAGACCCATTCTGCCGAGGAAAAAAGAGAATCACTAACAAGCCTCATGCCTTGCACCGCCAGTGGCTAGAATCCCTGCCTCATGAGACCCTTTGCTAGAAGGCCGCTAGAACCATCTCAACTATGTTAGTCTATCTTGGAAGCCAACAAGTGTTTGCCCAGTGAAGAGCACGGTAACAATCAGTCACGTTATGTTATAATGATTGTCGATATCTTTATAAGCCTTGTCACGTTTCTTTTTGAGTAACCCTCACCCCACCCTTAGAGAAATTTATCTGTGGTTCACCTCTTTGAAATACCTCATTGTTGTTCCACATTTACCATAGCCAAAAAAAAAAAAAAAAACACACACACAAAAAAACAACCTTTTATAAACAAAGTGTTCAGAAGGGGGCGCCACTGTACACAATGAGAGTTTTCCCTGCCCAGACACCTTTGTTGCAGAAACAGCTGAAAGCAATCAGGTCAGACAGAACCAAGGGCTGGAGGGATTTTTAAAATTACAAAAACCGAACCTAATCAAACCAAAACAAAAATCAAAACCCATGGCCAAGATTTCAAGTTTGCTACTAAAGGTATGACATTCTCCTAAGACATGCGCGTGACTTGATCAATATATTTACATATTTATATTTGAAGAAGAAGGAACTATTTGATGCAGCAAATCCACGTTGATTATAAATTACCAGATATGGGACTCGTGGGTGGCTCAGTGCTTTAGGCCTCTTCCTTCGGCTCAGGTCATTATTTCAGGGTCCTGGGATGGAGTGCCACATCGGGCTCTCTGCTCAGCGGGGAGCCTGCATCCCCTCCCCTCTGTCTTTCTCTCTACCTATTTGTGATTGTCAAATGGGTAAATAAGATCTTTAAAAAAAGAATTACTAGGTGTGAAATACATCGAGGGTATGGGAAGGAAAATGATTTCACCTGATCAGACTAGGAAGTGGTTGAAGCCTGAATTAAAGTGCCATTAAAAGAGTAAAGACCTGGGAAATGTATGGGGAAAAAATCCCTAGAAAAACAGCAATAATAACTGGCTGCTCTTTATTGATCCAGATCCTGCGGCAGGCAAAGAAGAGCTGGTTTTAGCCAGAGGATGATCTCCGTTTGTCTTCATGATCTGGCATTTCCTGCAAGCCAGGCATGGGGCACTGCACTAGAGCTGCAAATGCTGGGGGGCCCTCACTGTCCCTTTTCTCTTCTCAGGGGGACAACGGGCATGTCCATGGTGCAGTGAGACAGGCTTTACCACAGGGAGATAAAAGACTGCCAATGGTAGTTTGGAGCTGGGAAAAGCCACTTAGGAACTGATTTTCAGGGGAGGTGACAGACAAGAGCAAAGCAAAGAATGAGGATGAGAGTGTCAAGCTTCAAAGTGCCAGGAGGCAGCAGAGTGCATTCGGGAAACTACAGCAAGTTCATGACAACCAACAGCTGATCTCACAGAACTGAGGCACCTACATGACAGAGTTGGTGAAACTTCCCTTCTCAGAGATCTTGAGGCTCCTCAGAAATGTATTTTTCAATTTGGACAGAACATTCAAGATAAACATGATCTGTTCGAGTTCCTGGTTCTCTCATCAGGACTGTTTCCTAGGCTTCAGGGCCACAAGAAAAGGGTTTTGATAGTCCAGGGTAAATCCTGACAAAAGCAAAGCATAGTATCTATAAAAAACTAACCACTCAGAACAGAACAACAGATAAAAACCCGGCCCGACCTCACCCTGCAGGATAGATAAGGTAAGTCCGGCAACAGGGGTATAGGGGAAGTGCCCATCTCCTGCTAGCAGAGCTAGAGAAGACCCCTTCCCGAGAGACAACCAGGAGAGGAGAGCAGTAGGTGCTGATGATGAAGAATATTTTAATCAGCAGAGAAGGTCAAAATGACAAAGTTCCAGGATCAGAGTAAACCTATGGGATTAAAAAATAAAAAATTTAAAAAAAGATTTTTTTGAAAGGACTTTTTTTTTTTTAAAGGACTTTAAACAAAAGTCCTTTTGAAGAGACAGTTGGCTGTTTAAACCAAAAGTACAACTCACTGAGATAATCGCCGCATTATTTATTGGCGTAGAAATGACCTGGAATGTAGAAAGACCCATTCTGCAGAGGAAAAAATAGAATCACTAACAGGTCTCATGCCTTGCGCAACCAATGGCTAGAATCCCTGCCTCATGAGACCATTTTAAAAGCTGTACTCATAATGGAATTGAAGGTGTCCTTTCCCTATAATTTTATATATGTCATTAATTTGCTGCACAGCCCAGTAGCACTGGGAGCAGAACCTGGGACCAAAGAGTGAGCACCCTGTTTGAAAAAAGGGACCAGCCACCTCTTCTTCAGATGCAGGGGGAGCCCTGGCGTGCTGACTCCTCCTTTCTTCCTTTCCCCTTTCCTCCCTCCCTCCCTCTTCCGTTCCCCTCTCTCCTTCCCTGGTAGTTCCCTTTCCCGATGCCCACTCCATCCCTTTTCCTTTCTTACATGCCTGTCTTCTAGAGTTTCTTCTCTCCTCCCAATTACTTCCTTTCGTCTGAATCTCCTCTTTGGTCCCTTTCTTCCTGCTCTCTGCTCCTCCTCCCCTTTCTTGGCCCCTGTTCAGCTCCATCCAGACTGCAGGCAGAGCTGGACTAACACGCTCACTCGCTAGCTCAGCCACCCTCCAGAGAAGTCACTCTTCGGTGGCCACCTTCCTGATCCCCTGGTCCTTTCTCCACTTATTCAGCTATTGCTCTGAAGTCTGAGGAGGACAGAGTGGGACTGCTGCAGAATCAGGCCAGAGGAGAAACCAAACCATGTGTCCACACTGTCCCCCAGTACTGCTGCTCTGAGAGCTTTCGGAGTCCTCAACAGGGTTAGGATTTAGGGGCTTCTTCAGAACCGGGAGTGAAAACAGCCATAGGTCAAAAGAAAAGCTGTGGCCCCCACACAAAAATAATAATCACAAATGAAAACTAAGTTAACTCTGAAGTCCCAAAGTCAAATAATTGCCTTGAATATGTCACTAGAAAGCACCCAAGGCCTCACTCTCTGGGTTCTGCGTGCCCTGGGAATGGCAGGAGTCTCTGACCCCCTTCCCTCTTCATTCACTCCCAATGAACGTCCTCTGAGGTGGTCTTCAAACTTCCTCTGAGAAACTGTCTCTGGGAACTGTAGGCCCTCGGCTGCTGGGACGAATGAGGGTGATGTCACGACCTGATGGGCAGCTTTACCAGGAGACTGTGGCTTCTGGATGCAGTCCTCAGGTCCCATGGTCTGGGTGAGATCTAGGTCTTTGAGTGTAGGAGGACAGATGAGATTTCAGATTTTGAGTTGATTCTGGGATGATTAGTGCTTTGGAGGGCATTGGGTGAAGGTATTTTGCACACGGGAAGGACACGAATTTGGGGAGCAAGAGAGTGGACTGTTAAGAGCTGACCTTGCATTACCCCCAGAAACCTTGCTGCTGTCCTTATCTCTGGTACCACAGAACGTGACCTTATTTGGAACTACAGTCCTTACAGATGCAATCACATTACAGTGAGGTCGTTAGAGTGGGCCCTAATCTCCTGTAACTGACCTCCTTATGTAAAGGGAAAATCTGGACAGAGAGATGCCCCTACTGTCAGTTGTGGGCAGTGCATGAACTTCTAGAACCCTGACAGTAGTGGAAAACAGACTCAGGCTGGGCACTAGGTAAATGGGAGCTCTAGTGGAATTTCAGATGAAGATGCTGTGGACCTCGGCTTCCCAGGTCATAGTGACGTTAGGATTTCAAATTCAAGTCAGAGAGGAAAGAAACATCTGGACTCGGTCCTCAGGTACACGCAGTATTCTGAACTGAGGCTAGAACCAGAGACCATTCTAATGAAAGGCCTCCACAGGTGGGCTCTCACAGGTGGGCTCCGACTTAGTTTCCTGTATAATCATTCATGAAATCGCTCTGCGGGTCAACATGCAGAATAAAACCATTTAATAAAAGTGACAATGAGGTGAGGAAAGGGAAGCCAGAAGGCATGTGAATGTGGAGAGAGGAAGAGCCAGGGTGGAAAAACCGAGAATCCCTCCCTTCGCTCCTTGCTGCCAGGGAGGTCTGGGGGACTAGTTTCCACCTTGGATCCCAAGTCCAGAACAAAAGTGGCGGGTCCAAGGCTCGGGATGAGGGAAGGGGGTCCTCGGCAACCGCGTGTGGGGGTGCCAAACGATGGGGGCTATTGCGCTCGCTGGCGGGGCGGGGGGCACCTCGCATGGCTCCATCCTCGGCCCAACCCCGTGGGGTCCCGGGTGCGGCGTGTCGTCCGGGGTGGTCCCGCTGCTCCGGGTGTCGCGGGAGGCTGAGTCCCGACACCCTCGTGAGCTTGCGGCCCGCGCTTTCTGCCCCAGATGAGGGCGGGGCGCGGTGTCACTTTACCTACTCACAGAGGGTCCTCTGGAGAAGCCATGGGGCGGGGCCGGGCAGCGGGCCACGGGAGCGGGACAGCGCGGCCTCAGGGGCTGGGCTGGAGCGGGGGAGTGCAGGGGCGGCGAGGAAGGCGGTCCTGAGTCCTGACTGGGCCGCAGCACAGCACCCTGGCGCTGCGCGCCCCTCCTCTGCCAGCCCCTCCACCTCCTCTCAGACTCTCCGCCGCCGCCGCGTCCTCCAGGAGCTCACTTCCCGCTTCCGCAATTAGCAAAGCCCCTTCTCCGGGCCGCCCCCGCCCCCCTCCCCCTCCGCCCTGAGGCACGGGCCTGGGGCTCGGGCGCCGGCGAAGCCCTGGGGGCCTGCGAGCGTGGCCAGGGCCAGCGCTGGGCAGCCTCCTAGCCTGGCTCCCCAAGCGGGTGTCTGAGTGCTGCCTGGCTGCGAAAAGATCATCAGCCCTAAACCCGGCTGCACTCTCAGGTCACTTCGCTGGCTTCCTGATTGTGCCCAAAGCCAGGAACCAGCTTCCCCAGCACAGGCCTGTGCTGAGATGCCTGCCCGCGATCTGTTTGAGCAGTCTCCTAGTCTCCAGGCAGGGTCCGCCATTGCATGATGGCACGCGTGAATCACTTCGACCTGAAAGTTTGGGTTTTTTGTTTGTTTTTTGGTTATTGGTTATTACATGACCTCCATGGTAGGTGCTCCACAAAGGGAGTGAAAAGACGACGACTGATACATACGCATATGGCCATTCTAGAAAAAGAGCTTGGGGTTCTCGCGGAAGCGTGGCATTGGTCCTTGCACTATGTTTTAATAGAAATGGGATTATGCACCAACTTACTTAAATGAGCATAGTTTGAAATCGTTTACTAAGAATAAATATTTAAAACAGTTATATTTTAACTAAATCTATCATCAATCATAAATCTATTACACGAAGGTTACAGGCAATTTAAATGCAATAGCACTCTCTTCATGGTTTTAAATAATCCGTGTCTGTCTTGGCACATGTGATTGCAAAGATAGGAAATGGTTTGTAAAAGATCATATAATAGCTTTTACTATACGGTATCAGCAATTTATCCTAAAGGAGCTGCCACCAGCTAAAAACTCAGCTTTGAAAAATGCAGAAAAGCAGCAAATGTTTACATACCCTCTTGGTGATCAGAGGTATGCTTTGTGTCCCTCATCATCTCTTTCGTGGTTCTGAGGCCCTTGGCACTCAGTAGTTTAATGTCTTATTCTCTGGAATAGGCCATTGAAGAAATCCCAGGCCCTGAGAAGAAGGTCCTGCAGGGTGTCTGAAGAAAGTACAACATTTTAGATGAAGCTTTCTGGGGAATTTGTTAGTGGTTTGGTCTGTTTCTGATAGGAAGGGAAATTTTAGTTTTAAAGATTTTATTTATTTATTTGATAGAGATCACAAGTAGGAAGAGAGGCAGGCAGAGAGAGAGGAAGAAACAGGCTCCCTGCTGAGGAGAGAGCCTGATGTGGGGCTCGATCCCAGGACCATGGAATCATGACCTGAGCCGAAGGCAGAGGCTTTAACTCACTCTGCCACCCAGGTGCCCAAGAGAAATTTTTTTTTAAAGATTTTATTTATTTATTTGACAGACAGAGATCACAAGTAGGCAGAGAGCAGGCAGAGAGAGAAGTGGAAGCAGGCTCCCTGCTGAGCAGAGATCCAGACATGGGGCTCAATCCCAGGACCCTAGATTCATGACCTGAGCCGAACGCAAAGGCCCAGTGAGCCAAACTCACTGAGCTACTCGGGTGCCCCAGGAAGGGAAATTTTTTTAAGGGTATTTTCTCTTTGAATCTATTTTGAGGTTTGGTTTGTGGTTCTTTCTGACTTCTCATGAAGATGGAATTTCTTCTGAGGTTGGTTGTCAGGAACCGCATATCAAATCGAGCTATCTTGTTAGCAATAAATAAATAAATAAATAAATAAATAAATAAAAGCACAAGTGTTGGTATAAAGCTATTATGCTTTTCAAAATCCCGAACTATAATTCATGTATCGTGGTCATTCTTTATCATATCAAACAGGAGAGAGGTGGCAGAAACGCACTTTCAGGTTAATTTTTTTACAAGGAAGATTGACTTATGAACCTACTTTGTTATTCCCTTTCATTCAATTTCCCTGTACCTCCTTTTCTATGAATTGTAATGGTAAACCATAATTATTTTTATTGTTGGCCCGTGAGAATTAGAGATCAATGCCCAAGTGAAAGCAGAAGGCAGGTTTATTAAAGCAACAGCACACTATCTAAGGGAGAGCAGGTGGTATTCCATGAGTTGGAGATGGCCCTTACTTTGTTTTGGGATTGGATATTTCTTGGTCTTTTTGAAGTGGGAGGACCTTCAACATGCAGTGGATTGATCTCTAATGGAGGCTGCTTCCAATCATTTGGGGGACTCCTGCCACATGTTGGGAAAAGGAGTTGTTGTCATTTTTATTTTTTTTTTCAGGGTTCCAAAATTCACCTTTTAGGCACCACACCCAGTGCTCCATGCAATATGTGCCCTCCATAACTCCCATTAACAGGCTTACCCAACCCTCTGCCCCCTCCCCTCAAAACTCTCAGTTTGTTTCTCAGAGTCTCTCATGGTTTGTCTCCCCCTCCAATTTCCCCCCACTCACTTCTCCTCTTGATCACCCAGTGTCTTCTGTGTTATTCTTTATGCTCCACAATTAAGTGAAACCATATGAAAATTGACAATCTCTGCTTGAATTATTCCACTAAAGGATTATCTCCTCCAGTCCCGTCCATGTTGATACAAAAGTTGGGTATCCTTCCTTTCAGAAGGAAGCATAATACTCCATTGTAAAAATGGATCATATCTTCTTTATCCGTTCATCCATTGAAGGTCATCTTGGTTCTTTCCAAAGTTTAATGACTGTGGCCATTGCTGTTATAAACATTAGGGTACAGATGTCCCTTCTTTTCACTGCATCTGTATCTTAGGGGTAAATACTCAGTAGTGCAATTGCAGGGTCATAGGGTAGCTCTAATTTTAATTTCTTAAGGAGTCTCCACACTGTATCCCAAAGTAGCTGCACCAACTGGCATTCTCACCAATAGTGTAAGAGGGTTCCCCATTCTCCACATCCTCTCCAACACTTGTTGTTTATTGCCTTCTTAATTTTGGCCCTTCTAACTGTGTAAGGTGGTATCCCAATGTGCTTTTGATTTGAATCTCCCTGATGGCTAATGATGATGAACATTTTCTCATGCATCTGTTTGCCATTTGTATGTCTTCTTTGGAGAAGTGTCTGTTCATGTCTTCTGCCCATTTTTTGACATGATTATCTGTATTTTGTGTGTTGAGTTTGAGGAGTTCTTTATAGATCTTGGATATCAGCCCTTTACTGTAATGTCATTTGTGAAAATCTTCTCCCATTCCGTGGGTTGTCTCTTCATTTTGTTGACTGTTTCCTTTGCTGTGCAGAAACTTTTGATCTTGATGAAGTCCCCAAAGTTCATTTTTGCTTTTGTTTCCTTTGTCTTTGGGGACATGTCTTGAAAGAATTTGCTGTGGCCAGTGTCCAAGAGGTTACTGCCTATGTTCTCCTCTAGGATTTTGATAGATTCCTGCCTCACGTTGAGGTCATTTGTCCATTTCGAATTTATCTTTATGTATGGTATAAGAGAATGGTTGAGTGTCATTCTTCCATACATAGCTGTCCAATTTTTCCAGCACCATTGATTGAAGAGGCTGTCTTTTTTCCACTGTGTAATTTTCTCTGCTTTGTCAAAGATTTTTTGACCATAGGGTTGATGGTCAATATCTGGGCACTCTACTCTAATCCACTGGTCTACAAGTCTTTTTAACCCACTGAGCCACCCTGGTGCCCCTTTTAAGCTATTATTTAAAAGTAGAGTCATTCTTATTTTTTACGGTTTTATTTATTATTTATTTGACAGAGAGAGATCACAAGTGGACGGAGGAGAGGCAGAGGGTTAGGGTTAGACATCGTTGGGGTCAGGGTTAGCGTAAGGCTTAGGGTAGGGGTCAGGGTTAGGGTTAGGTTCATGGTTAGGTTTAGGGTCAGGCTCACAGTAGGGTCAGGGTTAGCGTTACGCTCAGAGTCAGGGTCAGGGTCAGTGTTAGGGTGACGGTTAGGTTTAGGGTCAGGTTCAGGGTCATGGTCAGATTTAGGGTCAAGTTCAAGTTTTGGTTTTGGGGCAAGGTTTATGTAAGAGTCAGGGTTAGGTTTGGGACAGGATTAGTGTCAGGGTTAGGATTAGGTCAGCTTTATGTTTAGGTTCTGTTTTATGAGTAGGTCAAGATCAGGGTTAGATTTAGGGTTACGATTCTGTTCAGAATCACGGATTGCGTCAGTGTTAGGTTGACAGACAGGGTTAGGGTCAGTGCTAAGGTCAAGGCCAGGGTCAGGGTTAAGGGTAAGGTCTGACATAGGCAGAGTTCAGAGTTAGGGTTATGATCAGGGTCAGGGAGAGGGTCAGGTTTATTGTTAAAGTGGGGTTATGGTTAGGGTTAGAGGTAGATTGAGGGTTAGGGTTAGACCGGGTTAGGGTCAGTGTCAGGGATAATGTTAGGGGTTAGTTTTAGGGTTAGGTTCAGCGTTAGGTTTCGGGTCAGGGCCCGTGTTAGTGTCAGGGTCAGGGTTACGTTTAGGGTTAGAGTTAGGGTGAGGCTCCCATTCAGTGTCAGGGTTATTCTTAGGGTCAGGGTCAGCGTCTCTGTTAGGGTCAGGGTGAAGACTAGGGCCAGTGACAGCTTTACGGTCAAGATCAGATATTGGTTTAAAGTCCACATTCGGGTCAGGGACAGGGTTATGTAGTGGTAAGTGTTAGAATCAAGGTTAGGTTTAGGGTCAGGGCCAGAGTCAGGTTTAGGGTCAGGGTCTGGTATAGGCCAAGTTCAGGGGTAGGGTTATGATCATAGTCAGATAGGGGTCAGGGTTATTGTTAAAGTTAAAAGTTAGTGTTAGGGTTAGCGTTAGGTTGATGGTTAGGGTTAGAATTTGTTAGGGTCAGGGTCCGTGGTAGGGTTAAGGGTTAGTGTTAAGGTTAGGTTCAGCAATAGAATTCGGTGTACAGCCCGTGTTAGTGTCAGGGTCTGGGTTACATTTAGGGTTAGAGTTAGGGTCAGGCTCACAGTCAGGGTCAGGTTTAGTGTTCATGTCAGGGTCGGGGTCACTGTTAGGGTCAGGATTAAGTTTATAGTCATGGTCGGGGTCAGGGTCAGGGTGAAGTTTAGCACAAGTGTCCGGTTTAGGGTCAGGTTCAGGTATTGGTTTTAAGTCCACATTCGTGTCAGGGACACAGTTATGTAGTGGTCAGTGTTAGTGTCATGGTTAGATTAGGGTCAGGGTCAGCGTCAGGGTCTGGTTAAGGACAGGGCCAGTGTCAGTTTTAGTGTGAGGCTTTGGTTTAGGGTCAATGTTTGGTTCAGTGTAACAGTTAGGTTTTGGCGGTAGGGTTTGGGATTGCGGTTAGGGTTAGAGTTAGAAGTAGGGTTATGGTTCGGGTTAGGGTTAGACAGCGTAAGGTCAGGGTTAGGGTTTGGTTTAGGGTAGGGGTTAGTGTTAGGGTCAGGGTCAGCGTTAGATTTAGGTTCAGGGTCTGTAGAGGGTCATGGTTAGAGTTACGTTTAGGTTTAGGGTTAGCGTCAGCCTCACAGTCACGGTCAGGTGTAGGGTTAGGGTCAGGGTTAGGTCAGCATCAGGGTTAGGATTAGGGTTAGGGTCAGGGTCATGGTTAGGTATGAGTCATGGTTACGGGAATGTCAGAGGTAGGTTTAGGTTCAGGGTCCACATCAGGGTCAGGGTCAGGCTTAGGTTTAGGTTTACGGTTCAGGTCAGGTTCACAGTCAGGATCAGGGTCAGGGTCATGGTCAGGGCTTTGTTTAGGGTTTGGGGCAGGCTCAAAGTCAGTGTCAGGGTCAGGGTTAGGGGTTACTTTTAGTGTTACTGTTCCTGTTAGTTATCATTGACCCATCCCTTCAGGGTCTCAAGATAAACCCTGGGCAGAAGGGTGTAGAACTTACACAACATCCCACTTAACCAGCCTTCAACTGGGGTGTGAACATGATTGTCCACCAGACATCTAACCCCTCATCAGCCGGATCCTGCTTGGGGCATCTCCACCCACGATGGCATGGCCAGGTCCTCCATACACACAGACACACAGACACCCAGAGCTGCGCACGAGCACACACACACACACACACACACACACACTCACAGAGAGAGAGTCAAGGAGGAGACCTAGGGCTACACAGGTTGATCAGAAGGTGTGGACTCTCTTAGTCGGAGCCCCCTGGTGTCCCCTTTGATTTATTAGCCAAAGGGCCAGAGACGTTGGGGAAACCTGATATGACTTGCCAGGGAGGGGACATGTATGGCGGGCGAGCTCTCTTCTCCCTGCATCCTCTGGGCTTCAGTACAGCAGAAGAACATGTCGCTTCCTTTAGGATGTGCCTAGAAATGAGCTGGGCACGGCGGTTTTCTCTGTAATGGGGTGCCTGGATACGTGGGTTCCAATTCCGTTGCGCTCTGTCGTCAGGGAAGTGAGGTCACCACTGCCTGGGGGCTCCTTACCGAACTTCCTGCTGCACGAGAGCTCCCTGAGCCGCCGGTCCCCAAGCTGCTCAAGGCTCACACTCGACTCAATGCAGTGCCCATCCAGTGACCCCCATACAGCCTCTCCACGCCCCTGGAGGGCTGGGTGCAGCTGTTGTCCCCGCTGAGGGAACAGAACTGCGTTTAGACCAGGTTAGTGTTAGGGTTAGGATTAAGAACGACTTAGGGTCAGGGTTAGAGTTAGACGTCGTTGGGGTCAGGGTTAGCGTAAGGCTTAGGGTAGGGGTCAGGGTTAGGGTTAGGTTCTTGGTTAGGTTTAGGGTCGGGCTCACAGTAGGGTCAGGGTTAGCGTTACGCTCAGAGTCAGGGTCAGGGTCAGTGTTAGGGTGACGGTTAGGTTTAGGGTCAGGTTCAGGGTCATGGTCAGGTTTAGGGTCAGGTTCAAGTTTTGCTTTTGGGGCAAGGTTCATGTCAGGGTCAGGGTTACGTTTGGGACAGGTTTAGTGTCAGGGTTATGGTTAGTTCAGCTTTATGTTTAGGTTCTGTTTTATGAGTAGGTTCAGGATCAGGGTTAGCTTTAGGGTTACGATTCTGTTCAGAATCACGGAGTGGGTCAGAGTTAGGTTTACAGTTAGGGTTAGGGTCAGTGTTAAGGTCAAGGCCAGGGTCAGGTTTAAGGTTAAGGTCTGACATAGGCAAAGTTCAGAGTTAGGGTTATGATCAGGGTCAGGAGAGGGTCAGGTTTATTGTTAAAGTGGGGTTAGGGTTAGGGTTAGAGGTAGGTTGAGGGTTAGGGTTAGACTGGGTTAGGGTCAGTGTCAGGGATAATGTTAGGGGTTAGTTGTAGGGTTAGGTTCAGCGTTAGGTTTCGGGTCAGGGCCCGTGTTAGTGTCAGGGTCAGCGTTACGGTTAGGGTTAGAGTTAGGGTGAGGCTCCCATTCAGTGTCAGGGTTATTCTTAGGGTCAGGGTCAGCGTCTCTGTTAGGGTCAGCGTTAGGTTTATGGTCTTTACCTGGGTCAGGGTCAGGGTGAAGTCTAGGGCCAGTGTCATGATTACGGCCCAGATCAGGTCTTGGTTTAAAGTCCACATTCGGGTCAGGGACAGGGTTTTGTAGTGGCAAGTGTTAGAATCACGATTAGGTTTAGGGTCAGGGCCAGAGTCAGGTTTAGGGTCAGGGTCTGGTATAGGCCAAGTTCAGCGGTAGGGTTATGATCCTAGTCAGGTATAGGGTCAGTGTTATTGTTAAACTTTAGAGTTAGTGTTAGGGTTAGCATTAGGTTGACTGTTAGGGTTAGAACTTGTTAGGGTTAGGGTCCGCGGTAGGGTTAGGGCTTAGTGTTAGGGTTAGGTTCAGTGATAGGATTCGTAGTATGGCCCGTGTTAGTGTCAGGGTCTGGGTTACATTTAGGGTTAGAGTTAGGGTCAGGCTCACAGTCAGGGTCAGGTTTAGTGTTCAGGTCAGGGTCGGGGTCACTGTTAGGGTCAGGATTAAGTTTATAATCATGGTCGGGGTCAGGGTCAGGGTGAAGTTTAGCGCCAGTGTCCGGTTTAGGGTCAGGTTCAGGTATGGGCTTAAAGTCCACATTCGTGTCATAGACACAGTTATGTAGTGGTCAGTGTTAGTGTCATGGTTAGATTTAGGGTCAGGGTCAGGCTCAGGTGAAGGACAGGGCCAGGGTCAGTTTTAGTGTGAGGCTTTGGTTTAGGGTCAATGTTCGGTTCAGTGTAACAGTTAGGTTTTGGCGGTAGGGTTTGGGATTGCGGTTAGGGTTAGAGTTAGAAGTAGGGTTATGGTTCGGGTTAGGGTTAGACAGCGTAAGGTCAGGGTTAGGGTTTGGTTTAGGGTAGGGGTTAGTGTTAGGGTCAGGGTCAGCGTTAGATTTAGGTTCAGGGTCTGTAGAGGGTCATGGTTAGAGTTACGTTTAGGTTTAGGGTTAGCGTCAGCCTCACAGTCACGGTCAGGTGTAGGGTTAGGGTCAGGGTTAGGTCAGCATCAGGGTTAGGATTAGGGTTAGGGTCAGGGTCATGGTTAGGTATGAGTCATGGTTACGGGAATGTCAGAGGTAGGTTTAGGTTCAGGGTCCACATCAGGGTCAGGGTCAGGCTTAGGTTTAGGTTTACGGTTCAGGTTCAGGTCAGGTTCACAGTCAGGATCAGGGTCAGGGTCATGGGTCAGGGCTTTGTTTAGGGTTTGGGGCAGGCTCAAAGTCAGTGTCAGGGTCAGGGTTAGGGGTTACTTTTAGTGTTACTGTTCCTGTTAGTTATCATTGACCCATCCCTTCAGGGTCTCAAGATAAACCCTGGGCAGAAGGGTGTAGAACTTACACAACATCCCACTTAACCAGCCTTCAACTGGGGTGTGAACATGATTGTCCACCAGACATCTAACCCCTCATCAGCCGGATCCTGCTTGGGGCATCTCCACCCACGATGGCATGGCCAGGTCCTCCATACACACAGACACACAGACACCCAGAGCTGCGCGCGAGCACACACACACACACACACACTCACAGAGAGAGAGTCAAGGAGGAGACCTAGGGCTACACAGGTTGATCAGAAGGTGTGGACTCTCTTAGTCGGAGCCCCCTGGTGTCCCCTTTGATTTATTAGCCAAAGGGCCAGAGACGTTGGGGAAACCTGATATGACTTGCCAGGGAGGGGACATGTATGGCGGGCGAGCTCTCTTCTCCCTGCATCCTCTGGGCTTCAGGACAGCAGAAGAACATGTCGCTTCCTTTAGGATGTGCCTAGAAATGAGCTGGGCACGGCGGTTTTCTCTGTAATGGGGTGCCTGGATACGTGGGTTCCAATTCCGTTGGGCTCTGTCGTCAGGGAAGTGAGGTCACCACTGCCTGGGGGCTCCTTACCGAACTTCCTGCTGCACCAGAGCTCCCTGAGCCGCCGGTCCCCAAGCTGCTCAGGGCTCACACTCGACTCAATGCAGTGCCCATCCAGTGACCCCCATACAGCCTCCCCACGCCCCTGGAGGGCTGGGTGCAGCTGTTGTCCCCGCAAGGGAACAGAGCTGGGTTTCGACCAGGTTAGTGTTAGGGTTAGGGTTAAGAACGACTTAGGGTCAGGGTTAGAGTTAGACGTCGTTGGGGTCAGGGTTAGCGTCAGGCTTAGGGTAGGGGTCAGGGTTAGGGTTAGGTTCTTGGTTAGGTTTAGGGTCGGGCTCACAGTAGGGTCAGGGTTAGCGTTACGCTCAGAGTCAGGGTCAGGGTCAGTGTTAGGGTGACGGTTAGGTTTAGGGTCAGGTTCAGGGTCATGGTCAGGTTTAGGGTCAGGTTCAAGTTTTGCTTTTGGGGCAAGGTTCATGTCAGGGTCATGGTTAGGTTTGGGACAGGTTTAGTGTCAGGGTTATGGTTAGTTCAGCTTTATGTTTAGGTTCTGTTTTATGAGTAGGTTCAGGATCAGGGTTAGCTTTAGGGTTACGGTTCTGTTCAGAATCACGGAGTGGGTCAGAGTTAGGTTTACAGTCAGGGTTAGGGTCAGTGTTAAGGTCAAGGCCAGGGTCAGGTTTAAGGTTAAGGTCTGACATAGGCAAAGTTCAGAGTTAGGGTTATGATCAGGGTCAGGAGAGGGTCAGGTTTATTGTTAAAGTGGGGTTAGGGTTAGGGTTAGAGGTAGGTTGAGGGTTAGGGTTAGACTGGGTTAGGGTCAGTGTCAGGGATAATGTTAGGGGTTAGGTGTAGGGTTAGGTTCAGCGTTAGGTTTCGGGTCAGGGCCCGTGTTAGTGTCAGGGTCAGCGTTACGGTTAGGGTTAGAGTTAGGGTGAGGCTCCCATTCAGTGTCAGGGTTATTCTTAGGGTCAGGGTCAGCGTCTCTGTTAGGGTCAGCGTTAGGTTTATGGTCTTTACCTGGGTCAGGGTCAGGGTGAAGTCTAGGGCCAGTGTCAGGATTACGGTCAAGATCAGGTCTTGGTTTAAAGTCCACATTCGGGTCAGGGACAGGGTTTTGTAGTGGCAAGTGTTAGAATCACGATTAGGTTTAGGGTCAGGACTGGTATAGGCCAAGTTCAGGGGTAGGGTTATGATCCTAGTCAGGTATAGGGTCAGTGTTATTGTTAAACTTTAGAGTTAGTGTTAGGGTTAGCATTAGGTTGACTGTTAGGGTTAGAACTTGTTAGGGTTAGGGTCCGCGGTAGGGTTAGGGCTTAGTGTTAGTGTTAGGTTCAGTGATAGGATTCTTGTATGGCCCGTGTTAGTGTCAGGGTCTGGGTTACATTTAGGGTTAGAGTTAGGGTCAGGCTCACAGTCAGGGTCAGGTTTAGTGTTCAGGTCAGGGTCGGGGTCACTGTTAGGGTCAGGATTAAGTTTATAGTCATGGTCGGGGTCAGGGTCAGGGTGAAGTTTAGCGCCAGTGTCCGGTTTAGGGTCAGGTTCAGGTATGGGCTTAAAGTCCACATTCGTGTCATAGACACAGTTATGTAGTGGTCAGTGTTAGTGTCATGGTTAGATTTAGGGTCAGGGTCAGGCTCAGGTGAAGGACAGGGCCAGGGTCAGTTTTAGTGTGAGGCTTTGGTTTAGGGTCAATGTTCGGTTCAGTGTAACAGTTAGGTTTTGGTGGTAGGGTTTGGGATTGCGGTTAGGGTTAGAGTTAGAAGTAGGGTTATGTTTCGGGTTAGGGTTAGACAGCGTAAGGTCAGGGTTAGGGTTTGGTTTAGGGTACGGGTTAGTGTTAGGGTCAGGGTCAGCGTTAGATTTAGGTTCAGGGTCTGTAGAGGGTCATGGTTAGAGTTACGTTTAGGTTTAGGGTTAGCGTCAGCCTCACAGTCACGGTCAGGTGTAGGGTTAGGGTCAGGGTTAGGTCAGCATCAGGGTTAGGATTAGGGTTAGGGTCAGGGTCATGGTTAGGTATGAGTCATGGTTACGGGAATGTCAGAGGTAGGTTTAGGTTCAGGGTCCACATCAGGGTCAGGGTCAGGCTTAGGTTTAGGTTTACGGTTCAGGTCAGGTTCACAGTCAGGATCAGGGTCAGGGTCATGGTCAGGGCTTTGTTTAGGGTTTGGGGCAGGCTCAAAGTCAGTGTCAGGGTCAGGGTTAGGGGTTACTTTTAGTGTTACTGTTCCTGTTAGTTATCTTTGACCCATCCCTTCAGGGTCTCAAGATAAACCCTGGGCAGAAGGGTGTAGAACTTACACAACATCCCACTTAACCAGCCTTCAACTGGGGTGTGAACATGACTTGTCCACCAGACATCTAACCCCTCATCAGCCGGATCCTGCTTGGGGCATCTCCACCCACGATGGCATGGCCAGGTCCTCCATACACACAGACACACAGACACCTAGAGCTGCGCGCGAGCACACACACACACATACACACTCACAGAGAGAGAGTCGAGGAGGAGACCTAGGGCTACACAGGTTGATCAGAAGGTGTGGACTCTCTTACTCTGAGCCCCCTGGTGTCCCCTTTGATTTATTAGCCAAAGGGCCAGAGACGTTGGGGAAACCTGATATGACTTGCCAGGGGGGGGACGTGTATGGCGGGCGAGCTCTCTTCTCCCTGCATCCCCTGGGCTTCAGTACAGCAGAAGAACATGTCGCTTCCTTTAGGATGTGCCTAGAAATGAGCTGGGCACGGCGGTTTTCTCTGTAATGGGGTGCCTGGATACGTGGGTTCCAATTCCGTTGGGCTCTGTCGTCAGGGAAGTGAGGTCACCACTGCCTGGGGGCTCCTTACCGAACTTCCTGCTGCACCAGAGCTCCCTGAGCCGCCGGTCCCCAAGCTGCTCAGGGCTCACACTCGACTCAATGCAGTGCCCATCCAGTGACCCCCATACAGCCTCTCCACGCCCCTGGAGGGCTGGGTGCAGCTGTTGTCCCCGCTGAGGGAACAGAGCTGGTTTTAGACCAGGTTAGTGTTAGGGTTAGGATTAAGAACGACTTAGGGTCAGGGTTAGAGTTAGACGTCGTTGGGGTCCGGGTTAGCGTAAGGCTTAGTGTTGGGGTCAGGGTTAGGGTTAGGTTCTTGGTTAGGTTTAGGGTCGGGCTCACAATAGGGTCAGGGTTAGCGTTACGCTCAGAGTCAGGGTCAGGGTGAGTGTTAGGGTGACGGTTAGGTTTAGGGTCAGGTTCAGGGTCATGGTCAGGTTTAGGGTCAGGTTCAAGTTTTGGTTTTGGGGCAAGGTTCATGTCAGGGTCAGGGTTAGGTTTGGGACAGGTTTAGTGTCAGGGTTATGGTTAGTTCAGCTTTATGTTTAGGTTCTGTTTTATGAGTAGGTTCAGGATCAGGGTTAGCTTTAGGGTTACGATTCTGTTCTGAATCACAGAGTGGTTCAGAGTTAGGTTTACAGTCAGGGTTAGGGTCAGTGTTAAGGTCATGGCCAGAGTCAGGTTTAAGGTTAAGGTCTGACATAGGCAAAGTTCAGAGTTAGGGTTATGATCAGGGTCAGGAGAGGGTCAGGTTTATTGTTACAGTGGGGTTAGGGTTAGGGTTAGAGGTAGGTTGAGGGTTAGGGTTAGACTGGGTTAGGGTCAGTGTCAGGGATAATGTTAGGGGTTAGTTGTTCAGCGTTAGGTTTCGGGTCAGGGCCCGTGTTAGTGTCAGGGTCAGCGTTACGGTTAGGGTTAGAGTTAGGGTGAGGCTCCCATTCAGTGTCAGGGTTATTCTTAGGGTCAGGGTCAGCGTCTCTGTTAGGGTCAGCGTTAGGTTTATGGTCTTTACCTGGGTCAGGGTCAGGGTGAAGTCTAGGGCCAGTGTCAGGATTACGGTCAAGATCAGGTATTGGTTTAAAGTCCACATTCGGGTCAGGGACAGGGTTTTGTAGTGGCAAGTGTTAGAATCACGATTAGGTTTAGGGTCACGGCCAGAGTCAGGTTTAGTGTCAGGGTCTGGTATAGGCCAAGTTCAGGGGTAGGGTTATGATCCTAGTCAGGTATAGGGTCAGTGTTATTGTTAAACTTTAGAGTTAGTGTTAGGGTTAGCATTAGGTTGACTATTAGGGTTAGAACTTGTTAGGGTTAGGGTCCGCGGTGGGGTTAGGGCTTAGTGTTATGGTTAGGTTCAGTGATAGGATTCGTAGTATGGCCCGTGTTAGTGTCAGGGTCTGGGTTACATTTAGGGTTAGAGTTAGGGTCAGGCTCACAGTCAGGGTCAGTTTTAGTGTTCATGTCAGGGTCGGGGTCACTGTTAGGGTCTGGATTAAGTTTATAGTCATGGTCTGGGTCAGGGTCAGGGTGAAGTTTAGCGCCAGTGTCCTGTTTAGGGTCAGGTTCAGGTATTGGATTAAAGTCCACATTCGTGTCATAGACACAGTTATGTAGTGATCAGTGTTAGTGTCATGGTTAGGATTAGGGTCATGGTCAGGCTCAGGTCAAGGACAGGGCCAGGGTCAGTTTTGGTCCAAGAGGCACCAGCTCTCCCGCGGCTCTTCTTCCCTGCTGCGGCAGAGCGAACACACAAAGCCTTGGTGAGGAAGCAGCAGTGAAGTGCGATTTGTGCCAAGCTGAAAACCTCTGTGAAAGTATAGCAGTCGCTGGGAAATCAGAGTCGGTTCTGTGGGCTGCTGTGGCTGCTTGCCTTAGCCTAGTATTCGCAGAACTATGGGAGAAACCCGCATAGAGCGAAAGCCTCTATGTCCGGCATACCCTCTGGGAAAGCACAGCATTCTTTGGGAAATCAGAGTCTGGTCTGAGGGATGCTCCTGTTGGCCTGAGCTGGTCTCCTCAGCATGGTGGAATAAACCCGCATAGAGCAAAATCCTCTTTGCCTCGGCATCCCCATCTGCCTGAGAGGGAAGCGCGATTGCACCTGTGGAAGAGCCTTAAGGAAATGACACGTTGTTCACTGCGCTCCACAGGATCATCTGTGTAAGGTGCAGCAAGCTGCCGAGGGAGAAGAACAAGAGCCGTTGGCCTTCTGGTTTGAAAACGGTTGCGAAGCAGGAGAGCCGGCCCTGGCAGGCACAGCGGCCGGTGGCAATACAAGTGTCACCGGCTCCCTGTGCAGAGAGAAGGAAGCCTGGCTGCTAAGGAGACAGGAGGGGATGTGGTGGGCAGGGCGCGTGCTCCACTGTTAGGAAGGAGTGTGGGTAGAAAGCATGCCTGTCCTGAGCCTCTGGGCCCAAAGAGATAGCAGCTCCTTGGCCACCTGTCCCTGGCGAAGACATGCACTAGCCACCAGGCGCCTACGCTGTACTCGCAGAAATAGCTCCCTGAAATAACGGGGAGTCAGATGCCGTCTTCCTCCAGGTTGTGCAAGCTTGGAGGAGGCACGGGGTTGAAGGGAAAGGAGTGGGGACAGTCCCCCAAAGCTCCCTATTCAGTGTACGGGCCGTGTGCAGGGATCCTGTCCCCTCTGCTTTCCTGTGGGGAAAGCACTGGCCTAGTCCCCGAGTCCGCCTGAGCGCCAGAGTAAAAGGCCAAGCGATGCCTACACTGGGAGATGGTAGTGTGCATAGAGTGCCTTCCTAGGCTACGCACGCTCCCGAAGGGTTGTGGCTGTTTCTGCTTAGTTCGGCCTGGCAGGGTGAACCCAGGACGCGAACATGGAGCCCGGGAAAGCAAGGCCCAAGAGGCACCATCTCTCCCAAAGCTCTTCTTCCCTGATGCGACTGAAGCCTTGCTGAGGAAGCAGCAGCGAAGTGCTGTTCGCTCCAAGCCAAAGCCTCTGCGAAAGCACAGCATTCGCTGAGAAATGTTCTGCGGGCTGCTGCTTCTTGCCTGAGACCAGCCTGGTGGTAGGAGAAACCCGCATACAGCAAAAGCCTCTTTGCCTGGGCATCTCCCCTGGGAAAGCACTGCGTTCCTTGGGAAATCAGAGTTGGGTTTGCGGATGCTGCTGCTGCTTGCCTGGGCTAGTCTCCGCAGCTCGGTGGAAGATACCCGCATGGAGCGAAATACCCTTTGCCTTAGCATCCCCTCTGCCTGAGAGAGAAGCCAAGTGTGGGGATGGCACAGCACGCCGCCCGGGAGAAGAGAAGGAGCCGTTGGCCTTGGGGTCAGGAATCGCTCGGGAAGCAGGATAGCCTGCCGTGGCACGAACAGCAGGCCAGTGGCAAGACAAGTGTCACCCGCTCTCTGTGCAGAGAGATGGAAGCCTGGCTGCTAAGGAGGCATGAGGGGGCGACTAGGGCAGGGAGGGTCGCGTGCTCCACTCTGAGGAAGGAGTCTGGGCAGAAGGCTGGCCTGTCCTGTGCCTCTGGTCCCAAGGGGACAGCATCTCCTTGGCCACCTGTCCCAAGGGCAGACTTGGACTTGCCACCAGGTGCCATACCCGGAACTCGCAGTAACAACCCCACGGAGAAACGTGCAGTCAGATGCTGTCTTCCACCAAGATGTGGCAGCGATGTGGGTGGCAGGGGGTGTGCCGGGGAAAGAGTGGAGACAGTCCCCCACAGTACCCCATCCCAGTGCACGGGCCGTGTGCAGGGATTCTGTCGCCTCCTCTCTACTGTGGTGAAGGCACTGGCCTAGACCCCGAGTCTGCCTGAGCGCCAGAGCAAAAGGCAAAGCCTTACCTACCCCAGCAGATGGTATTAGGCATAGAGTGCCATGCTAGAACACGCACGCTGCAGCAGGGTTGTGACTGTGTCTGCTTACTTCGGCATAGCAAGGTAAACCCTGGGCGTGAACATGGAGCCCTGGAAAGCAAGGTCCGAGAGGCACCAGCTCTCCCGTGGCTTTTCTTCCCTGCTGCGGCAGAGCGAACACAAAAAGCCTTGCTGAGGAAGCAGCAGTGAAGTGCGGTTTGTGCCAAGCTGAAAACCTCTGTGAAAGTATAGCAGTCGCTGGGAAATCAGAGTCGGTTCTGTGGGCTGCTGTGGCTGCTTGCCTTAGCCTAGTATTTGCAGAACTATGGGAGAAACCCGCATAGAGCAACAGCCTCTTTGTCCGGCATCCCCTCTGGGAAAGCACAGCATTCTTTAGGAAATTAGAATCGGGTCTGTGGGATGCTCCTGTTGGGCTGAGCTGGTCTCCAAAGCACGGTGTAATAAACCCGCATGGAGCGAAATCCTCTTTGCCTGGGCATCCCCTCTGCCTGAGAGAGTAGCGCGGTTGCGCCTGTGGAAAGACCCTTAAGGAAAGGGACACTGCGCTCCCCAGGAGCATGTCTGTGGAAGGTGCAGCACGCTGCCCGGGGAGAAGAACAGGAGCCGTTGGCCTTCTGGACTGGAAACGGTTGCGAAGCAGGAGAGCCGGCCCTTGCAGGCACAGCGGCCAGTGGCAATACAAGTGTCACCCGCTCGCAGTACAGAGAAACAGAAGACTGGCTGCTAGGAGAAAGGAGGAGATGATTACGGCAGGATGCGTGCTCCACTCTTAGGAAAGAGTCTGGGCAAAAAGCATGCCTGTCCTGAGCCTCTGGGCCCAAAGCGATAGCAGCTCCTTGGTCACCTGTCCCTGGGGCAGACATGCGCTAGCCACCAGGTGCCTACCCTGAACTCTCAGAAACAGCTCCCTGAAATAACGGGGAGTCAGATGCCGTCTTCCTCCAGGATGTGCAAGCTTGGAGGAGGCACGGGGTTGAAGGGAAAGGAGTGGGGACAGTCCCCCAAAGCTCCCTATTCAGTGCACGGGCCGTGTGCAGGGATCCTGTCCCCTCTGCTTTCCTGTGGGGAAAGCACTGGCCTAGTCCCCGAGTCCGCCTGAGCGCCAGAGTAAAAGGCCAAGCGATGCCTACACTGGGAGATGGTAGTGTGCATAGAGTGCCTTCCTAGGCTACGCACGCTCCCGAAGGGTTGTGGCTGTTTCTGCTTAGTTCGGCCTGGCAGGGTGAACCCAGGACGCGAACATGGAGCCCGGGAAAGCAAGGCCCAAGAGGCACCATCTCTCCCAAAGCTCTTCTTCCCTGATGCGACTGAAGCCTTGCTGAGGAAGCAGCAGCAAAGTGCTGTTCGCTCCAAGCCAAAGCCTCTGCGAAAGCACAGCATTCGCTGAGAAATGTTCTCTTCGGGCTGCTGCTTCTTGCCTGAGACCAGCCTGGTGGTAGGAGAAACCCGCATACAGCAAAAGCCTCTTTGCCTGGGCATCTCCCCTGGGAAAGCACTGCGTTCCTTGGGAAATCAGAGTTGGGTTTGCGGATGCTGCTGCTGCTTGCCTGGGCTAGTCTCCGCAGCTCGGTGGAAGATACCCGCATGGAGCGAAATACCCTTTGCCCTAGCATCCCCTCTGCCTGAGAGAGAAGCCAAGTGTGGGGAATGCTCAGCACGGCCCTCCAGAGAAGAGAAGGAGCCGTTGGCCTTGGGGTCGGGAATCGCTCGGTAAGCAGGATAGCCTGCCGTGGCACGAAAAGCAGGCCTGTGGCAAGACAAGTGTCACCCGCTCTCTGTGCAGAGAGATGGAAGCCTGGCTGCTAAGGAGACATGAGGGGACGACTAGGTCAGGGAGGGTCGCGTGCTCCACCCTGAGGAAGGAGTCTTGGCAGAAGGCTGGCCTGTCCTGTGCCTCTGGTCCCAAGGGGACAGCATCTCCTTGGCCACCTGTCCCAAGGGCAGACTTGGACTTGCCACCAGGTGCCATACCCGGAACTCGCAGTAACAACCCCATGGAGAAACGTGCAGTCAGATGCTGTCTTCCACCAAGATGTGGCAGCGATGTGGGTGGCAGGGGGTGTGCCGGGGAAAGAGTGGAGACAGTCCCCCACAGTACCCCATCCCAGTGCACGGGCCGTGTGCAGGGATCCTGTCGCCTCCTCTCTCCAGTGGTGAAGGCACTGGCCTAGACCCCGAGTCTGCCTGAGCGCCAGAGCAAAAGGCAAAGCCTTACCTACACCAGCAGATGGTATTAGGCATAGAGTGCCATGCTAGAACACGCACGCTGCAGCAGGGTTGTGACTGTGTCTGCTTACTTCGGCATAGCAAGGTGAACCCTGGGCGTGAACATGGAGCCCTGGAAAGCAAGGTCCGAGAGGCACCAGCTCTCCCGTGGCTCTTCTTCCCTGCTGCGGCAGAGCGAACACACAAAGCCTTGCTGAGGAAGCAGCAGTGAAGTGCGGTTTGTGCCAAGCTGAAAACCTCTGTGAAAGTATAGCAGTCGCTGGGAAATCAGAGTCGGTTCTGTGGGCTGCTGTGGCTCCTTGCCTTAGCCTAGTATTTGCAGAACTATGGGAGAAACCCGCATAGAGCAACAGCCTCTTTGTCCGGCATCCCCTCTGGGAAAGCACAGCATTCTTTAGGAAATCAGAATCGGGTCTGTGGGATGCTCCTGTTGGGGCTGAGCTGGTCTCCAAAGCACGGTGTAATAAACCCGCATGGAGCGAAATCCTCTTTGCCTGGGCATCCCCTCTGCCTGAGAGAGTAGCGCGGTTGCGCCTGTGGAAAGACCCTTAAGGAAAGGGACACTGCGCTCCCCAGGAGCATGTCTGTGGAAGGTGCAGCACGCTGCCCGGGGAGAGAAGAACAGGAGCCGTTGGCCTTCTGGACTGGAAACGGTTGCGAAGCAGGAGAGCCGGCCCTTGCAGGCACAGCGGCCAGTGGCAATACAAGTGTCACCCGCTCGCAGTACAGAGAGACAGAAGACTGGCTGCTAGGAGAAAGGAGGGGATGATTACGGCAGGATGCGTGCTCCACTCTTAGGAAAGAGTCTGGGCAAAAAGCATGCCTGTCCTGAGCCTCTGGGCCCAAAGCGATAGCAGCTCCTTGGTCACCTGTCCCTGGGGCAGACATGCGCTAGCCACCAGGCGCCTACCCTGAACTCTCAGAAACAGCTCCCTGAAATAACGGGGAGTCAGATGCCGTCTTCCTCCAGGATGTGCAAGCTTGGAGGAGGCACGGGGTTGAAGGGAAAGGAGTGGGGACAGTCCCCCAAAGCTCCCTATTCAGTGCACGGGCCGTGTGCAGGGATCCTGTCCCCTCTGCTTTCCTGTGGGGAAAGCACTGGCCTAGTCCCCGAGTCCGCCTGAGCGCCAGAGTAAAAGGCCAAGCGATGCCTACACTGGGAGATGGTAGTGTGCATAGAGTGCCTTCCTAGGCTACGCACGCTCCCGAAGGGTTGTGGCTGTTTCTGCTTAGTTCGGCCTGGCAGGGTGAACCCAGGACGCGAACATGGAGCCCGGGAAAGCAAGGCCCAAGAGGCACCATCTCTCCCAAAGCTCTTCTTCCCTGATGCGACTGAAGCCTTGCTGAGGAAGCAGCAGCAAAGTGCTGTTCGCTCCAAGCCAAAGCCTCTGCGAAAGCACAGCATTCGCTGAGAAATGTTCTTCGGGCTGCTGCTTCTTGCCTGAGACCAGCCTGGTGGTAGGAGAAACCCGCATACAGCAAAAGCCTCTTTGCCTGGGCATCTCCCCTGGGAAAGCACTGCGTTCCTTGGGAAATCAGAGTTGGGTTTGCGGATGCTGCTGCTGCTTGCCTGGGCTAGTCTCCGCAGCTCGGTGGAAGATACCCGCATGGAGCGAAATACCCTTTGCCCTAGCATCCCCTCTGCCTGAGAGAGAAGCCAAGTGTGGGGAATGCTCAGCACGGCCCTCCAGAGAAGAGAAGGAGCCGTTGGCCTTGGGGTTGGGAATCGCTCGGTAAGCAGGATAGCCTGCCGTGGCACGAAAAGCAGGCCTGTGGCAAGACAAGTGTCACCCGCTCTCTGTGCAGAGAGATGGAAGCCTGGCTGCTAAGGAGACATGAGGGGACGACTAGGTCAGGGAGGGTCGCGTGCTCCACCCTGAGGAAGGAGTCTTGGCAGAAGGCTGGCCTGTCCTGTGCCTCTGGTCCCAAGGGGACAGCATCTCCTTGGCCACCTGTCCCAAGGGCAGACTTGGACTTGCCACCAGGTGCCATACCCGGAACTCGCAGTAACAACCCCATGGAGAAACGTGCAGTCAGATGCTGTCTTCCACCAAGATGTGGCAGCGATGTGGGTGGCAGGGGGTGTGCCGGGGAAAGAGTGGAGACAGTCCCCCAGTACCCCATCCCAGTGCACGGGCCGTGTGCAGGGATCCTGTCGCCTCCTCTCTCCAGTGGTGAAGGCACTGGCCTAGACCCCGAGTCTGCCTGAGCGCCAGAGCAAAAGGCAAAGCCTTACCTACCCCAGCAGATGGTATTAGGCATAGAGTGCCATGCTAGAACACGCACGCTGCAGCAGGGTTGTGACTGTGTCTGCTTACTTCGGCATAGCAAGGTGAACCCTGGGCGTGAACATGGAGCCCTGGAAAGCAAGGTCCGAGAGGCACCAGCTCTCCCGTGGCTCTTCTTCCCTGCTGCGGCAGAGCGAACACACACAAGCCTTGCTGAGGAAGCAGCAGTGAAGTGCGGTTTGTGCCAAGCTGAAAACCTCTGTGAAAGTATAGCAGTCGCTGGGAAATCAGAGTCGGTTCTGTGGGCTGCTGTGGCTCCTTGCCTTAGCCTAGTATTTGCAGAACTATGGGAGAAACCCGCATAGAGCAACAGCCTCTTTGTCCGGCATCCCCTCTGGGAAAGCACAGCATTCTTTAGGAAATCAGAATCGGGTCTGTGGGATGCTCCTGTTGGGCTGAGCTGGTCTCCAAAGCACGGTGTAATAAACCCGCATGGAGCGAAATCCTCTTTGCCTGGGCATCCCCTCTGCCTGAGAGAGTAGCGCGGTTGCGCCTGTGGAAAGACCCTTAAGGAAAGGGACACTGCGCTCCCCAGGAGCATGTCTGTGGAAGGTGCAGCACGCTGCCCGGGGAGAAGAACAGGAGCCGTTGGCCTTCTGGACTGGAAACGGTTGCGAAGCAGGAGAGCCGGCCCTTGCAGGCACAGCGGCCAGTGGCAATACAAGTGTCACCCGCTCGCAGTACAGAGAGACAGAAGACTGGCTGCTAGGAGAAAGGAGGGGATGATTACGGCAGGATGCGTGCTCCACTCTTAGGAAAGAGTCTGGGCAAAAAGCATGCCTGTCCTGAGCCTCTGGGCCCAAAGCGATAGCAGCTCCTTGGTCACCTGTCCCTGGGGCAGACATGCGCTAGCCACCAGGCGCCTACCCTGAACTCTCAGAAACAGCTCCCTGAAATAACGGGGAGTCAGATGCCGTCTTCCTCCAGGATGTGCAAGCTTGGAGGAGGCACGGGGTTGAAGGGAAAGGAGTGGGGACAGTCCCCCAAAGCTCCCTATTCAGTGCACGGGCCGTGTGCAGAGATCCTTTCCCATCTCCTTTCCTGTGGGGAAAACACTGGCCTAGTCCGCGAGTCCGCCTGAGCGCCAGAGCCAAAGGCCAAGCGATGCCTACACTGAGAGATGGTAGTGTGCATAGAGTGCCATCCTAGGCTACGCACGCCTCTGCAGGGTTGTGGCTGTGTCTGCTTAGTTCGGCCTGGCAGGGTGAACCTAGGACGCGAATATGGAGCCCGGGAAAGCAAGGCCCAAGAGACACCAGCTCTCCCGCAGCTCTTCTTCCTTGACGCGACAGAGAGAATTACGAAAGTCTTGCTGAGGAAGCAACAGTGAAGTGCGGTTCGTGCCAAGCTGAAAACCTCTGCGAAAGCGTAGCAGTCGCTGGGAAATCAGAGTCGGTTCTGTGGGCTGCTGTGGCTGCTTGCCTTAGCCTAGTATTCGTAGTAGTATTGGAGAAACCCGTATAGATGAAAGCCTCTTTGCTGGGGCATCCACTCTGGGAAAGCACAGCATTCGTTGTGAAATCAGAGTCCGGTCTGAGGGATACTCCTGTTTGCCTGAGCTGGTCTCCTCAGCATGGTGGAATAAACCCGCATGGAGCGAAATGCTCTTTGCCAGGGCATCCTCTCTGCCTGAGAGGGAAGCGCGATTGCACCTGTGGAAGAGCCTTAAGGAAATGACACGTTGTTCACTGCGCTCCCCAGGATCATCTGTGTAAGGTGCAGCAAGGTGCCGAGGGAGAAGAACAAAGGCCGTTGGCCTTCTGGTTTGAAAACGGTTGCGAAGCAGGATAGCCGGCCCTGGCAGGCACAGCGGCCGGTGGCAATACAAATGTCACCGGCTCCCTGTGCAGAGAGAAGGAAGCCTGGCTGCTAAGGAGACAGGAGGGGATGTGGTGGGCAGGGCGCGTGCTCCACTGTTAGGAAGGAGTCTGGGTAGAAAGCATGCCTGTCCTGAGCCTCTGGGCCCAAAGAGATAGCAGCTCGTTGGCCACCTCTCCCTGGCGACGACATGCACTAGCCACCAGGCGCCTAGGCTGTACTCGCAGAAACAGCTCCCTGAAATAACGGGGAGTCAGATGCCGTCTTCCTCCAGGTTGTGCAAGCTTGGAGGAGGCACGGGGTTGAAGGGATAGGAGTGGGGACAGTCCCCCAAAGCTCCCTGTTCAGTGCACGGGCCGTGTGCAGGGATCCTGTCCCCTCTGCTTTCCTGTGGGGAAAGCACTGGGCTAGTCCCCGTGTCCGCCTGAGCGCCAGAGTAAAAGGCCAAGCGATGCCTACACTGGGAGATGGTAGTGTGCATAGAGTGCCATCCTAGGCTACGCACGCTCCTGAAGGGTTGTGGCTGTTTCTGCTTAGTTCGGCCTGGCAGGGTGAACCCAGGACGCGAACATGGAGCCCGGGAAAGCAAGGCCCATGAGGCACCATCTCTCCCAAAGATCTTCATCCCTGATGCGACTGAAGACTTGCTGAGGAAGCAGCAGCAAAGTGCTGTTCGCTCCCAGCCAAAGCCTCTGCGAAAGCACAGCATTCGCTGAGAAATGTTCTGCGGGCTGCTGCTTCTTGCCTGAGCCCGGCCTCGCGGTAGGAGAAACCCGCATACAGCGAAAGCCTCTTTGCCTGGGTATCTCCCCTGGGAAAGCACAGCGTTCCTTGGGAAATCAGAGTTGGTTTTGCGGATGCTGCTGCTGCTTGCCTGGGCTAGTCTCCGCAGCTCGGTGGAAGATACCCGCATGGAGAGAAATACCCTTTTCCCTAGCATCCCCTCTGCCTGAGAGAGAAGCCAAGTGTGGGGAAGGCACAGCACGCCGCACCGGAGAAGAGAAGGAGCCGTTGGCCTTGGGGTCGGGATTCGCTCGGGAAGCAGGATAGCCTGCCGTGGCACGAACAGCAGGCCAGTGGCAAGATAAGTGTCACCCGCTCTCTGTGCAGAGAGATGGAAGCCTGGCTGCTAAGGAGGCATGAGGGGGCGACTAGGGCAGGGAGGGTCGCGTGCTCCACTCTGAGGAAGGAGTCTTGGCAGAAGGCTGGCCTGTCCTGTGCCTCTGGTCCCAAGGGGACAGCATCTCCTTGGCCACCTGTCCCAAGGGCAGACTTGGACTTGCCACCAGGTGCCATACCCGGAACTCGCAGTAACAACCCCATGGAGAAACGTGCAGTCAGATGCTGTCTTCCACAATGATGTGGCAGCGATGTGGATGGCAGGGGTGTGCCGGGGAAAGAGTGGAGACAGTCCCCCACAGTACCCCATCCCAGTGCACGGGCCGTGTGCAGGGATCCTGTCGCCTCCTCTCTCCTGTGGTGAAGGCACTGGCCTAGACCCCGAGTCTGCCTGAGCGCCAGAGCAAAAGGCAAAGCCTTACCTACCCCAGCAGATGGTATTAGGCATAGAGTGCCATGCTAGAACACGCACGCTGCAGCAGGATTGTGTCTGTGTTTGCTTACTTCGGCATAGCAAGGTGAACCCTGGGCGTGAACATGGAGCCCTGGAAAGCAAGGTCCGAGAGGCACCAGCTCTCCCGTGGCTCTTCTTCCCTGCTGCGGCAGAGCGAACACACAAAGCCTTGCTGAGGAAGCAGCAGTGAAGTGCGGTTTGTGCCAAGCTGAAAACCTCTGTGAAAGTATAGCAGTCGCTGGGAAATCAGAGTCGGTTCTGTGGGCTGCTGTGGCTGCTTGCCTTAGCCTAGTATTTGCAGAACTATGGGAGAAACCCGCATAGAGCAACAGCCTCTATGTCCGGCATCCCCTCTGGGAAAGCACAGCATTCTTTAGGAAATCAGAATCGGGTCTGTGGGATGCTCCTGTTGGGCTGAGCTGGTCTCCAAAGCACGGTGTAATAAACCCGCATGGAGCGAAATCCTCTTTGCCTGGGCATCCCCTCTGCCTGAGAGAGTAGCGCGGTTGCGCCTGTGGAAAGACCCTTAAGGAAAGGGACACTGCGCTCCCCCCCAGGAGCATGTCTGTGGAAGGTGCAGCACGCTGCCCGGGGAGAAGAACAGGAGCCGTTGGCCTTCTGGACTGGAAACGGTTGCGAAGCAGGAGAGCCGGCCCTTGCAGGCACAGCGGCCAGTGGCAATACAAGTGTCACCCGCTCGCAGTACAGAGAGACAGAAGACTGGCTGCTAGGAGAAAGGAGGGGATGATTACGGCAGGATGCGTGCTCCACTCTTAGGAAAGAGTCTGGGCAAAAAAGCATGCCTGTCCTGAGCCTCTGGGCCCAAAGCGATAGCAGCTCCTTGGTCACCTGTCCCTGGGGCAGACATGCGCTAGCCACCAGGCGCCTACCCTGAACTCTCAGAAACAGCTCCCTGAAATAACGGGGAGTCAGATGCCGTCTTCCTCCAGGATGTGCAAGCTTGGAGGAGGCACGGGGTTGAAGGGAAAGGAGTGGGGACAGTCCCCCAAAGCTCCCTATTCAGTGCACGGGCCGTGTGCAGAGATCCTTTCCCATCTCCTTTCCTGTGGGGAAAACACTGGCCTAGTCCGCGAGTCCGCCTGAGCGCCAGAGCAAAAGGCCAAGCGATGCCTACACTGGGAGATGGTAGTGTGCATAGAGTGCCATCCTAGGCTATGCACGCCTCTGCAGGGTTGTGGCTGTGTCTGCTTAGTTCGGCCTGGCAGGGTGAACCTAGGACGCGAATATGGAGCCCGGGAAAGCAAGGCCCAAGAGACACCAGCTCTCCCGCAGCTCTTCTTCCTTGACGCGACAGAGAGAATTACGAAAGTCTTGCTGAGGAAGCAACAGTGAAGTGCGGTTCGTGCCAAGCTGAAAACCTCTGCGAAAGCGTAGCAGTCACTGGGAAATCAGAGTCGGTTCTGTGGGCTGCTGTGGCTGCTTGCCTTAGCCTAGTATTCGTAGTAGTATTGGAGAAACCCGTATAGATGAAAGCCTCTTTGCTGGGGCATCCACTCTGGGAAAGCACAGCATTCGTTGTGAAATCAGAGTCCGGTCTGAGGGATACTCCTGTTTGCCTGAGCTGGTCTCCTCAGCATGGTGGAATAAACCCGCATGGAGCGAAATGCTCTTTGCCTGGGCATCCTCTCTGCCTGAGAGGGAAGCGCGATTGCACCTGTGGAAGAGCCTTAAGGAAATGACACGTTGTTCACTGCGCTCCCCAGGATCATCTGTGTAAGGTGCAGCAAGCTGCCGAGGGAGAAGAACAAGAGCCGTTGGCCTTCTGGTTTGAAAACGGTTGCGAAGCAGGAGAGCCGGCCCTGGCAGGCACAGCGGCCGGTGGCAATACAAGAGTCACCGGCTCCCTGTGCAGAGAGAAGGAAGCCTGGCTGCTAAGGAGACAGGAGGGGATGTGATGGGCAGGTCGCGTGCTCCACTGTTAGGAAGGAGTCTGGGTAGAAAGCATGCCTGTCCTGAGCCTCTGGGCCCAAAGAGATAGCAGCTCCTTGGCCACCTGTCCCTGGCGAAGACATGCACTAGCCACCAGGCGCCTACGCTGTACTCGCAGAAAAAGCTCCCTGAAATAACGGGGAGTCAGATGCCGTCTTCCTCCAGGATGTGCAAGCTTGGAGGAGGCACGGGGTTGAAGGGAAAGGAGTAGGGACAGTCCCCTAAAGCTCCCTATTCAGTGCACGGGCCGTGTGCAGGGATCCTGTCCCCTCTGCTTTCCTGTGGGGAAAGCACTGGCCTAGTCCCCGAGTCCGCCTGAGCGCCAGAGTAAAAGGCCAAGCGATGCCTACACTGGGAGATGGTAGTGTGCATAGAGTGCCATCCTAGGCTACGCACGCTCCTGAAGGGTTGTGGCTGTTTCTGCTTAGTTCGGCCTGGCAGGGTGAACCCAGGACGCGAACATGGAGCCCGGGAAAGCAAGGCCCAAGAGGCACCATCTCTCCCAAAGCTCTTCTTCCCTGATGCGACTGAAGCCTTGCTGAGGAAGCAGCAGCGAAGTGCTGTTCGCTCCAAGCCAAAGCCTCTGCGAAAGCACAGCATTCGCTGAGAAATGTTCTGCGGGCTGCTGCTTCTTGCCTGAGACCAGCCTGGTGGTAGGAGAAACCCGCATACAGCAAAAGCCTCTTTGCCTGGGCATCTCCCCTGGGAAAGCACTGCGTTCCTTGGGAAATCAGAGTTGGGTTTGCGGATGCTGCTGCTGCTTGCCTGGGCTAGTCTCCGCAGCTCGGTGGAAGATACCCGCATGGAGCGAAATACCCTTTGCCCTAGCATCCCCTCTGCCTGAGAGAGAAGCCAAGTGTGGGGAATGCTCAGCACGGCCCTCCAGAGAAGAGAAGGAGCCGTTGGCCTTGGGGTCGGGAATCGCTCGGTAAGCAGGATAGCCTGCCGTGGCACGAAAAGCAGGCCTGTGGCAAGACAAGTGTCACCCGCTCTCTGTGCAGAGAGATGGAAGCCTGGCTGCTAAGCAGACATGAGGGGACGACTAGGGCAGGGAGGGTCGCGTGCTCTCCACTCTGAGGAAGGAGTCTTGGCAGAAGGCTGGCCTGTCCTGTGCCTCTGGTCCCAAAGGGGACAGCATCTCCTTGGCCACCTGTCCCAAGGGCAGACTTGGACTTGCCACCAGGTGCCATACCCGGAACTCGCAGTAACAACCCCATGGAGAAACGTGCAGTCAGATGCTGTCTTCCACCAAGATGTGGCAGCGATGTGGGTGGCAGGGGGTGTGCCGGGGAAAGAGTGGAGACAGTCCCCCACAGTACCCCATCCCAGTGCACGGGCCGTGTGCAGGGATCCTGTCGCCTCCTCTCTCCTGTGGTGAAGGCACTGGCCTAGACCCCGAGTCTGCCTGAGCGCCAGAGCAAAATGCAAAGCCTTACCTACCCCAGCAGATGGTATTAGGCATAGAGTGCCATGCTAGAACACGCACGCTGCAGCAGGGTTGTGACTGTGTCTGCTTACTTCGGCATAGCAAGGTGAACCCTGGGCGTGAACATGGAGCCCTGGAAAGCAAGGTCCGAGGGCACCAGCTCTCCCGTGGCTCTTCTTCCCTGCTGCGGCAGAGCGAACACACAAAGCCTTGCTGAGGAAGCAGCAGTGAAGTGCGGTTTTGTGCCAAGCTGAAAACCTCTGTGAAAGTATAGCAGTCGCTGGGAAATCAGAGTCGGTTCTGTGGGCTGCTGTGGCTGCTTGCCTTAGCCTAGTATTTGCAGAACTATGGGAGAAAACCCGCATAGAGCAACAGCCTCTTTGTCCGGCATCCCCTCTGGGAAAGCACAGCATTCTTTAGGAAATCAGAATCGGGTCTGTGGGATGCTCCTGTTGGGCTGAGCTGGTCTCCAAAGCACGGTGTAATAAACCCGCATGGAGCGAAATCCTCTTTGCCTGGGCATCCCCTCTGCCTGAGAGAGTAGCGCGGTTGCGCCTGTGGAAAGACCCTTAAGGAAAGGGACACTGCGCTCCCCAGGAGCATGTCTGTGGAAGGTGCAGCACGCTGCCCGGGGAGAAGACCAGGAGCCGTTGGCCTTCTGGACTGGAAACGGTTGCGAAGCAGGAGAGCCGGCCCTTGCAGGCATAGCGGCCAGTGGCAATACAAGTGTCACCCGCTCGCAGTACAGAGAGACAGAAGACTGGCTGCTAGGAGAAAGGAGGGGATGATTACGGCAGGATGCGTGCTCCACTCTTAGGAAAGAGTCTGGGCAAAAAGCATGCCTGTCCTGAGCCTCTGGGCCCAAAGCGATAGCAGCTCCTTGGTCACCTGTCCCTGGGGCAGACATGCGCTAGCCACCAGGCGCCTACCCTGAACTCTCAGAAACAGCTCCCTGAAATAACGGGGAGACAGATGCCGTCTTCCTCCAGGATGTGCAAGCTTGGAGGAGGCACGGGGTCTAAGGGAAAGGAGTGGGGACAGTCCCCTAAAGCTCCCTATTCAGTGCACGGGCCGTGTGCAGGGATCCTGTCCCCTCTGCTTTCCTGTGGGGAAAGCACTGGCCTAGTCCCCGAGTCCGCCTGAGCGCCAGAGTAAAAGGCCAAGCGATGCCTACACTGGGAGATGGTAGTGTGCATAGAGTGCCATCCTAGGCTACGCACGCTCCTGAAGGGTTGTGGCTGTTTCTGCTTAGTTCGGCCTGGCAGGGTGAACCCAGGACCCGAACATGGAGCCCGGGAAAGCAAGGCCCAAGAGGCACCATCTCTCCCAAAGCTCTTCTTCCCTGGTTCGACTGAAGCCTTGCTGAGGAAGCAGCAGCAAAGTGCTGTTCGCTCCAAGCCAAAGCCTCTGCGAAAGCACAGCATTCGCTGAGAAATGTTCTTCGGGCTGCTGCTTCTTGCCTGAAACCAGCCTGGTGGTAGGAGAAACCCGCATACAGCAAAAGCCTCTTTGCCTGGGCATCTCCCCTGGGAAAGCACTGCGTTCCTTGGGAAATCAGAGTTGGGTTTGCGGATGCTGCTGCTGCTTGCCTGGGCTAGTCTCCGCAGCTCGGTGGAAGATACCCGCATGGAGCGAAATACCCTTTGCCCTAGCATCCCCTCTGCCTGAGAGAGAAGCCAAGTGTGGGGAATGCTCAGCACGGCCCTCCAGAGAAGAGAAGGAGCCGTTGGCCTTGGGGTCGGGAATCGCTCGGTAAGCAGGATAGCCTGCCGTGGCACGAAAAGCAGGCCTGTGGCAAGACAAGTGTCACCCGCTCTCTGTGCAGAGAGATGGAAGCCTGGCTGCTAAGGAGACATGAGGGGACGACTAGGGCAGGGAGGGTCGCGTGCTCCACTCTGAGGAAGGAGTCTTGGCAGAAGGCTGGCCTGTCCTGTGCCTCTGGTCCCAAGGGGACAGCATCTCCTTGGCCACCTGTCCCAAGGGCAGACTTGGACTTGCCACCAGGTGCCATACCCGGAACTCGCAGTAACAACCCCATGGAGAAACGTGCAGTCAGATGCTGTCTTCCACCAAGATGTGGCAGCGATGTGGGTGGCAGGGGGTGTGCCGGGGAAAGAGTGGAGACAGTCCCCCACAGTACCCCATCCCAGTGCACGGGCCGTGTGCAGGGATCCTGTCGCCTCCTCTCTCCTGTGGTGAAGGCACTGGCCTAGACCCCGAGTCTGCCTGAGCGCCAGAGCAAAAGGCAAAGCCTTACCTACCCCAGCAGATGGTATTAGGCATAGAGTGCCATGCTAGAACACGCACGCTGCAGCAGGGTTGTGACTGTGTCTGCTTACTTCGGCATAGCAAGGTGAACCCTGGGCGTGAACATGGAGCCCTGGAAAGCAAGGTCCGAGAGGCACCAGCTCTCCCGTGGCTCTTCTTCCCTGCTGCGGCAGAGCGAACACACAAAGCCTTGCTGAGGAAGCAGCAGTGAAGTGCGGTTTGTGCCAAGCTGAAAACCTCTGTGAAAGTATAGCAGTCGCTGGGAAATCAGAGTCGGTTCTGTGGGCTGCTGTGGCTGCTTGCCTTAGCCTAGTATTTGCAGAACTATGGGAGAAACCCGCATAGAGCAACAGCCTCTTTGTCCGGCATCCCCTCTGGGAAAGCACAGCATTCTTTAGGAAATCAGAATCGGGTCTGTGGGATGCTCCTGTTGGGCTGAGCTGGTCTCCAAAGCACGGTGTAATAAACCCGCATGGAGCGAAATCCTCTTTGCCTGGGCATCCCCTCTGCCTGAGAGAGTAGCGCGGTTGCGCCTGTGGAAAGACCCTTAAGGAAAGGGACACTGCGCTCCCCAGGAGCATGTCTGTGGAAGGTGCAGCACGCTGCCCGGGGAGAAGACCAGGAGCCGTTGGCCTTCTGGACTGGAAACGGTTGCGAAGCAGGAGAGCCGGCCCTTGCAGGCATAGCGGCCAGTGGCAATACAAGTGTCACCCGCTCGCAGTACAGAGAGACAGAAGACTGGCTGCTAGGAGAAAGGAGGGGATGATTACGGCAGGATGCGTGCTCCACTCTTAGGAAAGAGTCTGGGCAAAAAGCATGCCTGTCCTGAGCCTCTGGGCCCAAAGCGATAGCAGCTCCTTGGTCACCTGTCCCTGGGGCAGACATGCGCTAGCCACCAGGCGCCTACCCTGAACTCTCAGAAACAGCTCCCTGAAATAACGGGGAGACAGATGCCGTCTTCCTCCAGGATGTGCAAGCTTGGAGGAGGCACGGGGTTGAAGGGAAAGGAGTGGGGACAGTCCCCCAAAGCTCCCTATTCAGTGCACGGGCCGTGTGCAGAGATCCTTTCCCATCTCCTTTCCTGTGGGGAAAACACTGGCCTAGTCCGCGAGTCCGCCTGAGCGCCAGAGCAAAAGGCCAAGCGATGCCTACACTGGGAGATGGTAGTGTGCATAGAGTGCCATCCTAGGCTACGCACGCCTCTGCAGGGTTGTGGCTGTGTCTGCTTAGTTCGGCCTGGCAGGGTGAACCTAGGACGCGAATATGGAGCCCGGGAAAGCAAGGCCCAAGAGACACCAGCTCTCCCGCAGCTCTTCTTCCTTGACGCGACAGAGAGAATTACGAAAGTCTTGCTGAGGAAGCAACAGTGAAGTGCGGTTCGTGCCAAGCTGAAAACCTCTGCGAAAGCGTAGCAGTCGCTGGGAAATCAGAGTCGGTTCTGTGGGCTGCTGTGGCTGCTTGCCTTAGCCTAGTATTCGTAGTAGTATTGGAGAAACCCGTATAGATGAAAGCCTCTTTGCTGGGGCATCCACTCTGGGAAAGCACAGCATTCGTTGTGAAATCAGAGTCCGGTCTGAGGGATACTCCTGTTTGCCTGAGCTGGTCTCCTCAGCAGGGTGGAATAAACCCGCATGGAGCGAAATGCTCTTTGCCTGGGCATCCTCTCTGCCTGAGAGGGAAGCGCGATTGCACCTGTGGAAGAGCCTTAAGGAAATGACACGTTGTTCACTGCGCTCCCCAGGATCATCTGTGTAAGGTGCAGCAAGCTGCCGAGGGAGAAGAACAAGAGCCGTTGGCCTTCTGGTTTGAAAACGGTTGCGAAGCAGGAGAGCCGGCCCTGGCAGGCACAGCGGCCAGTGGCAATACAAGTGTCACCGGCTCCCTGTGCAGAGAAAAGGAAGCCTGGCTGCTAAGGAGACAGGAGGGGATGTGGTGGGCAGGGCGCGTGCTCCACTGTTAGGAAGGAGTGTGGGTAGAAAGCATGCCTGTCCTGAGCCTCTGGGCCCAAAGAGATAGCAGCTCCTTGGCCACCTGTCCCTGGCGAAGACATGCACTAGCCACCAGGCGCCTACGCTGTACTCGCAGAAAAAGCTCCCTGAAATAACGGGGAGTCAGATGCCGTCTTCCTCCAGGATGTGCAAGCTTGGAGGAGGCACGGGGTTGAAGGGAAAGGAGTGGGGACAGTCCCCCAAAGCTCCCTATTCAGTGCACGGGCCGTGTGCAGGGATCCTGTCCCCTCTGCTTTCCTGTGGGGGAAAGCACTGGCCTAGTCCCCGAGTCCGCCTGAGCGCCAGAGTAAAAGGCCAAGCGATGCCTACACTGGGAGATGGTAGTGTGCATAGAGTGCCATCCTAGGCTACGCACGCTCCTGAAGGGTTGTGGCTGTTTCTGCTTAGTTCGGCCTGGCAGGGTGAACCCAGGACGCGAACATGGAGCCCGGGAAAGCAAGGCCCATGAGGCACCATCTCTCCCAAAGCTCTTCTTCCCTGATGCGACTGAAGCCTTGCTGAGGAAGCAGCAGCAGCGAAGTGCTGTTCGCTCCAAGCCAAAGCCTCTGCGAAAGCACAGCATTCGCTGAGAAATGTTCTGCGGGCTGCTGCTTCTTGCCTGAGACCAGCCTGGTGGTAGGAGAAACCCGCATACAGCAAAAGCCTCTTTGCCTGGGTATCTCCCCTGGGAAAGCACTGCGTTCCTTGGGAAATCAGAGTTGGGTTTGCGGATGCTGCTGCTGCTTGCCTGGGCTAGTCTCCGCAGCTCGGTGGAAGATACCCGCATGGAGCGAAATACCCTTTGCCCTAGCATCCCCTCTGCCTGAGAGAGAAGCCAAGTGTGGGGAATGCTCAGCACGGCCCTCCAGAGAAGAGAAGGAGCCGTTGGCCTTGGGGTCGGGAATCGCTCGGGAAGCAGGATAGCCTGCCGTGGCACGAAAAGCAGGCCTGTGGCAAGACAAGTGTCACCCGCTCTCTGTGCAGAGAGATGGAAGCCTGGCTGCTAAGGAGACATGAGGGGACGACTAGGGCAGGGAGGGTCGCGTGCTCCACTCTGAGGAAGGAGTCTTGGCAGAAGGCTGGCCTGTCCTGTGCCTCTGGTCCCAAGGGGACAGCATCTCCTTGGCCACCTGTCCCAAGGGCAGACTTGGACTTGCCACCAGGTGCCATACCCGGAACTCGCAGTAACAACCCCATGGAGAAACGTGCAGTCAGATGCTGTCTTCCACCAAGATGTGGCAGCGATGTGGATGGCAGGGGTGTGCCGGGGAAAGAGTGGAGACAGTCCCCCACAGTACCCCATCCCAGTGCACGGGCCGTGTGCAGGGATCCTGTCGCCTCCTCTCTCCTGTGGTGAAGGCACTGGCCTAGACCCCGAGTCTGCCTGAGCGCCAGAGCAAAAGGCAAAGCCTTACCTACCCCAGCAGATGGTATTAGGCATAGAGTGCCATGCTAGAACACGCACGCTGCAGCAGGGTTGTGACTGTGTCTGCTTACTTCGGCATAGCAAGGTGAACCCTGGGCGTGAACATGGAGCCCTGGAAAGCAAGGTCCGAGAGGCACCAGCTCTCCCGTGGCTCTTCTTCCCTGCTGCGGCAGAGCGAACACACAAAGCCTTGCTGAGGAAGCAGCAGTGAAGTGCGGTTTGTGCCAAGCTGAAAACCTCTGTGAAAGTATAGCAGTCGCTGGGAAATCAGAGTCGGTTCTGTGGGCTGCTGTGGCTGCTTGCCTTAGCCTAGTATTTGCAGAACTATGGGAGAAACCCGCATAGAGCAACAGCCTCTATGTCCGGCATCCCCTCTGGGAAAGCACAGCATTCTTTAGGAAATCAGAATCGGGTCTGTGGGATGCTCCTGTTGGGCTGAGCTGGTCTCCAAAGCACGGTGTAATAAACCCGCATGGAGCGAAATCCTCTTTGCCTGGGCATCCCCTCTGCCTGAGAGAGTAGCGCGGTTGCGCCTGTGGAAAGACCCTTAAGGAAAGGGACACTGCGCTCCCCCCCAGGAGCATGTCTGTGGAAGGTGCAGCACGCTGCCCGGGGAGAAGAACAGGAGCCGTTGGCCTTCTGGACTGGAAACGGTTGCGAAGCAGGAGAGCCGGCCCTTGCAGGCACAGCGGCCAGTGGCAATACAAGTGTCACCCGCTCGCAGTACAGAGAGACAGAAGACTGGCTGCTAGGAGAAAGGAGGGGATGATTACGGCAGGATGCGTGCTCCACTCTTAGGAAAGAGTCTGGGCAAAAAGCATGCCTGTCCTGAGCCTCTGGGCCCAAAGCGATAGCAGCTCCTTGGTCACCTGTCCCTGGGGCAGACATGCGCTAGCCACCAGGCGCCTACCCTGAACTCTCAGAAACAGCTCCCTGAAATAACGGGGAGTCAGATGCCGTCTTCCTCCAGGATGTGCAAGCTTGGAGGAGGCACGGGGTTGAAGGGAAAGGAGTGGGGGACAGTCCCCCAAAGCTCCCTATTCAGTGCACGGGCCGTGTGCAGAGATCCTTTCCCATCTCCTTTCCTGTGGGGAAAACACTGGCCTAGTCCGAGAATCCGCCTGTGCGCCAGAGTAAAAGGCCAAGCGATGTCTACACTGGGAGATGGTAGTGTGCATAGAGCGCCATCCTAAGCTACGCACGCTACTGAAGGGTTGTGGCTGTGTTGCTTAGTTCTGCCTGGCAGGGTGAACCCAGGACGCGAACATGGTTCCCGGGAAAGCAAGGCCCAAGGGGCACCAGCTCTCCCGCAGCTCTTCTACCCTGACGCGACAGAGAGAATTACGAAAGTCTTGCTGAGGAAGCAGCAGTGAAGTGCGGTTCGTGCCAAGCTACAAACCTCTGCGAAAGCATAGCAGTCGGTTTTGTGGGCGGCTGTTGCTGCTTGCCTTAGCCTAGTATTCGTAGTGGGATGGGAGAAACCCATGTAGAGCGAAAGCCTCTTTGCTCGGGCATCCACTCTGGAAATCACAGCATTCGTTAGGAAATCAGAGTCCGGTCTGAGGGATACTCCTGTTTGCCTGAGCTGGTCTCCTCAGCAGGGTGGAATAAACCCGCATGGAGCGAAATGCTCTTTGCCTGGGCATCCTCTCTGCCTGAGAGGGAAGCGCGATTGCACCTGTGGAAGAGCCTTAAGGAAATGACACGTTGTTCACTGCGCTCCCCAGGATCATCTGTGTAAGGTGCAGCAAGCTGCCGAGGGAGAAGAACAAGAGCCGTTGGCCTTCTGGTTTGAAAACGGTTGCGAAGCAGGAGAGCCGGCCCTGGCAGGCACAGCGGCCGGTGGCAATACAAGAGTCACCGGCTCCCTGTGCAGAGAGAAGGAAGCCTGGCTGCTAAGGAGACAGGAGGGGATGTGATGGGCAGGTCGCGTGCTCCACTGTTAGGAAGGAGTCTGGGTAGAAAGCATGCCTGTCCTGAGCCTCTGGGCCCAAAGAGATAGCAGCTCCTTGGCCACCTGTCCCTGGCGAAGACATGCACTAGCCACCAGGCGCCTACGCTGTACTCGCAGAAAAAAGCTCCCTGAAATAACGGGGAGTCAGATGCCGTCTTCCTCCAGGATGTGCAAGCTTGGAGGAGGCACGGGGTTGAAGGGAAAGGAGTAGGGACAGTCCCCTAAAGCTCCCTATTCAGTGCACGGGCCGTGTGCAGGGATCCTGTCCCCTCTGCTTTCCTGTGGGGAAAGCACTGGCCTAGTCCCCGAGTCCGCCTGAGCGCCAGAGTAAAAGGCCAAGCGATGCCTACACTGGGAGATGGTAGTGTGCATAGAGTGCCATCCTAGGCTACGCACGCTCCTGAAGGGTTGTGGCTGTTTCTGCTTAGTTCGGCCTGGCAGGGTGAACCCAGGACGCGAACATGGAGCCCGGGAAAGCAAGGCCCAAGAGGCACCATCTCTCCCAAAGCTCTTCTTCCCTGATGCGACTGAAGCCTTGCTGAGGAAGCAGCAGCGAAGTGCTGTTCGCTCCAAGCCAAAGCCTCTGCGAAAGCACAGCATTCGCTGAGAAATGTTCTGCGGGCTGCTGCTTCTTGCCTGAGACCAGCCTGGTGGTAGGAGAAACCCGCATACAGCAAAAGCCTCTTTGCCTGGGCATCTCCCCTGGGAAAGCACTGCGTTCCTTGGGAAATCAGAGTTGGGTTTGCGGATGCTGCTGCTGCTTGCCTGGGCTAGTCTCCGCAGCTCGGTGGAAGATACCCGCATGGAGCGAAATACCCTTTGCCCTAGCATCCCCTCTGCCTGAGAGAGAAGCCAAGTGTGGGGAATGCTCAGCACGGCCCTCCAGAGAAGAGAAGGAGCCGTTGGCCTTGGGGTCGGGAATCGCTCGGTAAGCAGGATAGCCTGCCGTGGCACGAAAAAGCAGGCCTGTGGCAAGACAAGTGTCACCCGCTCTCTGTGCAGAGAGATGGAAGCCTGGCTGCTAAGCAGACATGAGGGGACGACTAGGGCAGGGAGGGTCGCGTGCTCCACTCTGAGGAAGGAGTCTTGGCAGAAGGCTGGCCTGTCCTGTGCCTCTGGTCCCAAGGGGACAGCATCTCCTTGGCCACCTGTCCCAAGGGCAGACTTGGACTTGCCACCAGGTGCCATACCCGGAACTCGCAGTAACAACCCCATGGAGAAACGTGCAGTCAGATGCTGTCTTCCACCAAGATGTGGCAGCGATGTGGGTGGCAGGGGGTGTGCCGGGGAAAGAGTGGAGACAGTCCCCCACAGTACCCCATCCCAGTGCACGGGCCGTGTGCAGGGATCCTGTCGCCTCCTCTCTCCTGTGGTGAAGGCACTGGCCTAGACCCCGAGTCTGCCTGAGCGCCAGAGCAAAATGCAAAGCCTTACCTACCCCAGCAGATGGTATTAGGCATAGAGTGCCATGCTAGAACACGCACGCTGCAGCAGGGTTGTGACTGTGTCTGCTTACTTCGGCATAGCAAGGTGAACCCTGGGCGTGAACATGGAGCCCTGGAAAGCAAGGTCCGAGGGCACCAGCTCTCCCGTGGCTCTTCTTCCCTGCTGCGGCAGAGCGAACACACAAAGCCTTGCTGAGGAAGCAGCAGTGAAGTGCGGTTTGTGCCAAGCTGAAAACCTCTGTGAAAGTATAGCAGTCGCTGGGAAATCAGAGTCGGTTCTGTGGGCTGCTGTGGCTGCTTGCCTTAGCCTAGTATTTGCAGAACTATGGGAGAAACCCGCATAGAGCAACAGCCTCTTTGTCCGGCATCCCCTCTGGGAAAGCACAGCATTCTTTAGGAAATCAGAATCGGGTCTGTGGGATGCTCCTGTTGGGCTGAGCTGGTCTCCAAAGCACGGTGTAATAAACCCGCATGGAGCGAAATCCTCTTTGCCTGGGCATCCCCTCTGCCTGAGAGAGTAGCGCGGTTGCGCCTGTGGAAAGACCCTTAAGGAAAGGGACACACTGCGCTCCCCAGGAGCATGTCTGTGGAAGGTGCAGCACGCTGCCCGGGGAGAAGAACAGGAGCCGTTGGCCTTCTGGACTGGAAACGGTTGCGAAAGCAGGAGAGCCGGCCCTTGCAGGCACAGCGGCCAGTGGCAATACAAGTGTCACCCGCTCGCAGTACAGAGAGACAGAAGACTGGCTGCTAGGAGAAAGGAGGGGATGATTACGGCAGGATGCGTGCTCCACTCTTAGGAAAGAGTCTGGGCAAAAAGCATGCCTGTCCTGAGCCTCTGGGCCCAAAGCGATAGCAGCTCCTTGGTCACCTGTCCCTGGGGCAGACATGCGCTAGCCACCAGGCGCCTACCCTGAACTCTCAGAAACAGCTCCCTGAAATAACGGGGAGTCAGATGCCGTCTTCCTCCAGGATGTGCAAGCTTGGAGGAGGCACGGGGTTGAAGGGAAAGGAGTGGGGACAGTCCCCCAAAGCTCCCTATTCAGTGCACGGGCCGTGTGCAGGGATCCTGTCCCCTCTGCTTTCCTGTGGGGAAAGCACTGGCCTAGTCCCCGAGTCCGCCTGAGCGCCAGAGTAAAAGGCCAAGCGATGCCTACACTGGGAGATGGTAGTGTGCATAGAGTGCCATCCTAGGCTACGCACGCTCCTGAAGGGTTGTGGCTGTTTCTGCTTAGTTCGGCCTGGCAGGGTGAACCCAGGACGCGAACATGGAGCCCGGGAAAGCAAGGCCCAAGAGGCACCATCTCTCCCAAAGCTCTTCTTCCCTGATGCGACTGAAGCCTTGCTGAGGAAGCAGCAGCAAAGTGCTGTTCGCTCCAAGCCAAAGCCTCTGCGAAAGCACAGCATTCGCTGAGAAATGTTCTTCGGGCTGCTGCTTCTTGCCTGAGACCCCAGCCTGGTGGTAGGAGAAACCCGCATACAGCAAAAGCCTCTTTGCCTGGGCATCTCCCCTGGGAAAGCACTGCGTTCCTTGGGAAATCAGAGTTGGGTTTGCGGATGCTGCTGCTGCTTGCCTGGGCTAGTCTCCGCAGCTCGGTGGAAGATACCCGCATGGAGCGAAATACCCTTTGCCCTAGCATCCCCTCTGCCTGAGAGAGAAGCCAAGTGTGGGGAATGCTCAGCACGGCCCTCCAGAGAAGAGAAGGAGCCGTTGGCCTTGGGGTCGGGAATCGCTCGGTAAGCAGGATAGCCTGCCGTGGCACGAAAAGCAGGCCTGTGGCAAGACAAGTGTCACCCGCTCTCTGTGCAGAGAGATGGAAGCCTGGCTGCTAAGGAGACATGAGGGGACGACTAGGGCAGGGAGGGTCGCGTGCTCCACTCTGAGGAAGGAGTCTTGGCAGAAGGCTGGCCTGTCCTGTGCCTCTGGTCCCAAGGGGACAGCATCTCCTTGGCCACCTGTCCCAAGGGCAGACTTGGACTTGCCACCAGGTGCCATACCCGGAACTCGCAGTAACAACCCCATGGAGAAACGTGCAGTCAGATGCTGTCTTCCACCAAGATGTGGCAGCGATGTGGGTGGCAGGGGGTGTGCCGGGGAAAGAGTGGAGACAGTCCCCCACAGTACCCCATCCCAGTGCACGGGCCGTGTGCAGGGATCCTGTCGCCTCCTCTCTCCTGTGGTGAAGGCACTGGCCTAGACCCCGAGTCTGCCTGAGCGCCAGAGCAAAAGGCAAAGCCTTACCTACCCCAGCAGATGGTATTAGGCATAGAGTGCCATGCTAGAACACGCACGCTGCAGCAGGGTTGTGACTGTGTCTGCTTACTTCGGCATAGCAAGGTGAACCCTGGGCGTGAACATGGAGCCCTGGAAAGCAAGGTCCGAGAGGCACCAGCTCTCCCGTGGCTCTTCTTCCCTGCTGCGGCAGAGCGAACACACAAAGCCTTGCTGAGGAAGCAGCAGTGAAGTGCGGTTTGTGCCAAGCTGAAAACCTCTGTGAAAGTATAGCAGTCGCTGGGAAATCAGAGTCGGTTCTGTGGGCTGCTGTGGCTGCTTGCCTTAGCCTAGTATTTGCAGAACTATGGGAGAAACCCGCATAGAGCAACAGCCTCTATGTCCGGCATCCCCTCTGGGAAAGCACAGCATTCTTTAGGAAATCAGAATCGGGTCTGTGGGATGCTCCTGTTGGGCTGAGCTGGTCTCCAAAGCACGGTGTAATAAACCCGCATGGAGCGAAATCCTCTTTGCCTGGGCATCCCCTCTGCCTGAGAGAGTAGCGCGGTTGCGCCTGTGGAAAGACCCTTAAGGAAAGGGACACTGCGCTCCCCAGGAGCATGTCTGTGGAAGGTGCAGCACGCTGCCCGGGGAGAAGAACAGGAGCCGTTGGCCTTCTGGACTGGAAACGGTTGCGAAGCAGGAGAGCCGGCCCTTGCAGGCACAGCGGCCAGTGGCAATACAAGTGTCACCCGCTCGCAGTACAGAGAGACAGAAGACTGGCTGCTAGGAGAAAGGAGGGGATGATTACGGCAGGATGCGTGCTCCACTCTTAGGAAAGAGTCTGGGCAAAAAGCATGCCTGTCCTGAGCCTCTGGGCCCAAAGCGATAGCAGCTCCTTGGTCACCTGTCCCTGGGGCAGACATGCGCTAGCCACCAGGCGCCTACCCTGAACTCTCAGAAACAGCTCCCTGAAATAACGGGGAGTCAGATGCCGTCTTCCTCCAGGATGTGCAAGCTTGGAGGAGGCACGGGGTTGAAGGGAAAGGAGTGGGGACAGTCCCCCAAAGCTCCCTATTCAGTGCACGGGCCGTGTGCAGAGATCCTTTCCCATCTCCTTTCCTGTGGGGAAAACACTGGCCTAGTCCGCGAGTCCGCCTGAGCGCCAGAGCAAAAGGCCAAGCGATGCCTACACTGGGAGATGGTAGTGTGCATAGAGTGCCATCCTAGGCTACGCACGCCTCTGCAGGGTTGTGGCTGTGTCTGCTTAGTTCGGCCTGGCAGGGTGAACCTAGGACGCGAATATGGAGCCCGGGAAAGCAAGGCCCAAGAGACACCAGCTCTCCCGCAGCTCTTCTTCCTTGACGCGACAGAGAGAATTACGAAAGTCTTGCTGAGGAAGCAACAGTGAAGTGCGGTTCGTGCCAAGCTGAAAACCTCTGCGAAAGCGTAGCAGTCGCTGGGAAATCAGAGTCGGTTCTGTGGGCTGCTGTGGCTGCTTGCCTTAGCCTAGTATTCGTAGTAGTATTGGAGAAACCCGTATAGATGAAAGCCTCTTTGCTGGGGCATCCACTCTGGGAAAGCACAGCATTCGTTGTGAAATCAGAGTCCGGTCTGAGGGATACTCCTGTTTGCCTGAGCTGGTCTCCTCAGCAGGGTGGAATAAACCCGCATGGAGCGAAATGCTCTTTGCCTGGGCATCCTCTCTGCCTGAGAGGGAAGCGCGATTGCACCTGTGGAAGAGCCTTAAGGAAATGACACGTTGTTCACTGCGCTCCCCAGGATCATCTGTGTAAGGTGCAGCAAGCTGCCGAGGGAGAAGAACAAGAGCCGTTGGCCTTCTGGTTTGAAAACGGTTGCGAAGCAGGAGAGCCGGCCCTGGCAGGCACAGCGGCCGGTGGCAATACAAGTGTCACCGGCTCCCTGTGCAGTGAGAAGGAAGCCTGGCTGCTAAGGACAGGAGGGGATGTGGTGGGCAGGGCGCGTGCTCCACTGTTAGGAAGGAGTCTGGGTAGAAAGCATGCCTGTCCTGAGCCTCTGGGCCCAAAGAGATAGCAGCTCCTTGGCCACCTGTCCCTGGCGAAGACATGCACTAGCCACCAGGCGCCTACGCTGTACTCGCAGAAACAGCTCTCTGAAATAACGGGGAGTCAGATGCCGTCTTCCTCCAGGATGTGCAAGCTTGGTGGAGTCACGGGGTTGAAGGGAAAGGAGTGGGGACAGTCCCCCAAAGCTCCCTATTCAGTGCACGGGCCGTGTGCTGGGATCCTGTCCCCTCTGCTTTCCTGTGGGGAAAGCACTGGCCTAGTCCCCGAGTCCGCCTGAGCGCCAGAGTAAAAGGCCAAGCGATGCCTACACTGGGAGATGGTAGTGTGCATAGAGTGCCATCCTAGGCTACGCACGCTCCTGAAGGGTTGTGGCTGTTTTTCTGCTTAGTTCGGCCTGGCAGGGTGAACCCAGGACGCGAACATGGAGCCCGGGAAAGCAAGGCCCAAGAGGCACCATCTCTCCCAAAGCTCTTCTTCCCTGATGCGACTGAAGCCTTGCTGAGGAAGCAGCAGCAGCGAAGTGCTGTTCGCTCCAAGCCAAAGCCTCTGCGAAAGCACAGCATTCGCTGAGAAATGTTCTGCGGGCGGGCTGCTGCTTCTTGCCTGAGACCAGCCTGGTGGTAGGAGAAACCCGCATACAGCAAAAGCCTCTTTGCCTGGGCATCTCCCCTGGGAAAGCACTGCGTTCCTTGGGAAATCAGAGTTGGGTTTTTGCGGATGCTGCTGCTGCTTGCCTGGGCTAGTCTCCGCAGCTCGGTGGAAGATACCCGCATGGAGCGAAATACCCTTTGCCCTAGCATCCCCTCTGCCTGAGAGAGAAGCCAAGTGTGGGGAATGCTCAGCACGGCCCCCCAGAGAAGAGAAGGAGCCGTTGGCCTTGGGGTCGGGAATCGCTCGGTAAGCAGGATAGCCTGCCGTGGCACGAAAAGCAGGCCTGTGGCAAGACAAGTGTCACCCGCTCTCTGTGCAGAGAGATGGAAGCCTGGCTGCTAAGGAGACATGAGGGGACGACTAGGGCAGGGAGGGTCGCGTGCTCCACTCTGAGGAAGGAGTCTTGGCAGAAGGCTGGCCTGTCCTGTGCCTCTGGTCCCAAGGGGACAGCATCTCCTTGGCCACCTGTCCCAAGGGCAGACTTGGACTTGCCACCAGGTGCCATACCCGGAACTCGCAGTAACAACCCCATGGAGAAACGTGCAGTCAGATGCTGTCTTCCACCAAGATGTGGCAGCGATGTGGGTGGCAGGGGGTGTGCCGGGGAAAGAGTGGAGACAGTCCCCCACAGTACCCCATCCCAGTGCACGGGCCGTGTGCAGGGATCCTGTCGCCTCCTCTCTCCTGTGGTGAAGGCACTGGCCTAGACCCCGAGTCTGCCTGAGCGCCAGAGCAAAATGCAAAGCCTTACCTACCCCAGCAGATGGTATTAGGCATAGAGTGCCATGCTAGAACACGCACGCTGCAGCAGGGTTGTGACTGTGTCTGCTTACTTCGGCATAGCAAGGTGAACCCTGGGCGTGAACATGGAGCCCTGGAAAGCAAGGTCCGAGAGGCACCAGCTCTCCCGTGGCTCTTCTTCCCTGCTGCGGCAGAGCGAACACACAAAGCCTTGCTGAGGAAGCAGCAGTGAAGTGCGGTTTGTGCCAAGCTGAAAACCTCTGTGAAAGTATAGCAGTCGCTGGGAAATCAGAGTCGGTTCTGTGGGCTGCTGTGGCTGCTTGCCTTAGCCTAGTATTTGCAGAACTATGGGAGAAACCCGCATAGAGCAACAGCCTCTATGTCCGGCATCCCCTCTGGGAAAGCACAGCATTCTTTAGGAAATCAGAATCGGGTCTGTGGGATGCTCCTGTTGGGCTGAGCTGGTCTCCAAAGCACGGTGTAATAAACCCGCATGGAGCGAAATCCTCTTTGCCTGGGCATCCCCTCTGCCTGAGAGAGTAGCGCGGTTGCGCCTGTGGAAAGACCCTTAAGGAAAGGGACACTGCGCTCCCCAGGAGCATGTCTGTGGAAGGTGCAGCACGCTGCCCGGGGAGAAGAACAGGAGCCGTTGGCCTTCTGGACTGGAAACGGTTGCGAAGCAGGAGAGCCGGCCCTTGCAGGCACAGCGGCCAGTGGCAATACAAGTGTCACCCGCTCGCAGTACAGAGAGACAGAAGACTGGCTGCTAGGAGAAAGGAGGGGATGATGATACGGCAGGATGCGTGCTCCACTCTTAGGAAAGAGTCTGGGCAAAAAGCATGCCTGTCCTGAGCCTCTGGGCCCAAAGCGATAGCAGCTCCTTGGTCACCTGTCCCTGGGGCAGACATGCGCTAGCCACCAGGCGCCTACCCTGAACTCTCAGAAACAGCTCCCTGAAATAACGGGGAGTCAGATGCCGTCTTCCTCCAGGATGTGCAAGCTTGGAGGAGGCACGGGGTTGAAGGGAAAGGAGTGGGGACAGTCCCCCAAAGCTCCCTATTCAGTGCACGGGCCGTGTGCAGAGATCCTTTCCCATCTCCTTTCCTGTGGGGAAAACACTGGCCTAGTCCGCGAGTCCGCCTGAGCGCCAGAGCAAAAGGCCAAGCGATGCCTACACTGGGAGATGGTAGTGTGCACAGAGTGCCATCCTAGGCTACGCACGCCTCTGCAGGGTTGTGGCTGTGTCTGCTTAGTTCGGCCTGGCAGGGTGAACCTAGGACGCGAATATGGAGCCCGGGAAAGCAAGGCCCAAGAGACACCAGCTCTCCCGCAGCTCTTCTTCCTTGACGCGACAGAGAGAATTACGAAAGTCTTGCTGAGGAAGCAACAGTGAAGTGCGGTTCGTGCCAAGCTGAAAACCTCTGCGAAAGCGTAGCAGTCGCTGGGAAATCAGAGTCGGTTCTGTGGGCTGCTGTGGCTGCTTGCCTTAGCCTAGTATTCGTAGTAGTATTGGAGAAACCCGTATAGATGAAAGCCTCTTTGCTGGGGCATCCACTCTGGGAAAGCACAGCATTCGTTGTGAAATCAGAGTCCGGTCTGAGGGATACTCCTGTTTGCCTGAGCTGGTCTCCTCAGCAGGGTGGAATAAACCCGCATGGAGCGAAATGCTCTTTGCCTGGGCATCCTCTCTGCCTGAGAGGGAAGCGCGATTGCACCTGTGGAAGAGCCTTAAGGAAATGACACGTTGTTCACTGCGCTCCCCAGGATCATCTGTGTAAGGTGCAGCAAGCTGCCGAGGGAGAAGAACAAGAGCCGTTGGCCTTCTGGTTTGAAAACGGTTGCGAAGCAGGAGAGCCGGCCCTGGCAGGCACAGCGGGCCGGTGGCAATACAAGAGTCACCGGCTCCCTGTGCAGAGAGAAGGAAGCCTGGCTGCTAAGGAGACAGGAGGGGATGTGATGGGCAGGTCGCGTGTGCTCCACTGTTAGGAAGGAGTCTGGGTAGAAAGCATGCCTGTCCTGAGCCTCTGGGCCCAAAGAGATAGCAGCTCCTTGGCCACCTGTCCCTGGCGAAGACATGCACTAGCCACCAGGCGCCTACGCTGTACTCGCAGAAAAAAGCTCCCTGAAATAACGGGGAGTCAGATGCCGTCTTCCTCCAGGATGTGCAAGCTTGGAGGAGGCACGGGGTTGAAGGGAAAGGAGTAGGGACAGTCCCCTAAAGCTCCCTATTCAGTGCACGGGCCGTGTGCAGGGATCCTGTCCCCTCTGCTTTCCTGTGGGGAAAGCACTGGCCTAGTCCCCCGAGTCCGCCTGAGCGCCAGAGTAAAAGGCCAAGCGATGCCTACACTGGGAGATGGTAGTGTGCATAGAGTGCCATCCTAGGCTACGCACGCTCCTGAAGGGTTGTGGCTGTTTCTGCTTAGTTCGGCCTGGCAGGGTGAACCCAGGACGCGAACATGGAGCCCGGGAAAGCAAGGCCCAAGAGGCACCATCTCTCCCAAAGCTCTTCTTCCCTGATGCGACTGAAGCCTTGCTGAGGAAGCAGCAGCGAAGTGCTGTTCGCTCCAAGCCAAAGCCTCTGCGAAAGCACAGCATTCGCTGAGAAATGTTCTGCGGGCTGCTGCTTCTTGCCTGAGACCAGCCTGGTGGTAGGAGAAACCCGCATACAGCAAAAGCCTCTTTGCCTGGGCATCTCCCCTGGGAAAGCACTGCTTTCCTTGGGAAATCAGAGTTGGGTTTGCGGATGCTGCTGCTGCTTGCCTGGGCTAGTCTCCGCAGCTCGGTGGAAGATACCCGCATGGAGCGAAATACCCTTTGCCCTAGCATCCCCTCTGCCTGAGAGAGAAGCCAAGTGTGGGGAATGCTCAGCACGGCCCTCCAGAGAAGAGAAGGAGCCGTTGGCCTTGGGGTCGGGAATCGCTCGGTAAGCAGGATAGCCTGCCGTGGCACGAAAAGCAGGCCTGTGGCAAGACAAGTGTCACCCGCTCTCTGTGCAGAGAGATGGAAGCCTGGCTGCTAAGGAGACATGAGGGGACGACTAGGGCAGGGAGGGTCGCGTGCTCCACTCTGAGGAAGGAGTCTTGGCAGAAGGCTGGCCTGTCCTGTGCCTCTGGTCCCAAGGGGACAGCATCTCCTTGGCCACCTGTCCCAAGGGCAGACTTGGACTTGCCACCAGGTGCCATACCCGGAACTCGCAGTAACAACCCCATGGAGAAACGTGCAGTCAGATGCTGTCTTCCACCAAGATGTGGCAGCGATGTGGGTGGCAGGGGGTGTGCCGGGGAAAGAGTGGAGACAGTCCCCCACAGTACCCCATCCCAGTGCACGGGCCGTGTGCAGGGATCCTGTCGCCTCCTCTCTCCTGTGGTGAAGGCACTGGCCTAGACCCCGAGTCTGCCTGAGCGCCAGAGCAAAAGGCAAAGCCTTACCTACCCCAGCAGATGGTATTAGGCATAGAGTGCCATGCTAGAACACGCACGCTGCAGCAGGGTTGTGACTGTGTCTGCTTACTTCGGCATAGCAAGGTGAACCCTGGGCGTGAACATGGAGCCCTGGAAAGCAAGGTCCGAGAGCACCAGCTCTCCCGTGGCTCTTCTTCCCTGCTGCGGCAGAGCGAACACACAAAGCCTTGCTGAGGAAGCAGCAGTGAAGTGCGGTTTGTGCCAAGCTGAAAACCTCTGTGAAAGTATAGCAGTCGCTGGGAAATCAGAGTCGGTTCTGTGGGCTGCTGTGGCTGCTTGCCTTAGCCTAGTATTCGCAGAACTATGGGAGAAACCCGCATAGAGCGAAAGCTTCTATCCCGGCATCCCCTCTGGGAAAGCACAGCATTCTTTGGGAAATCAGAGTCTGGTCTGAGGGATGCTCCTGTTGGCCTGAGCTGGTCTCCTCAGCAGGGTGGAATAAACCCGCATAGAGCAAAATCCTCTTTGTCTGGGCATCCCCTCTGCCTGAGAGGGAAGCGCGATTGCACCTGTGGAAGAGCCTTAAGGAAAAGACACGTTGTTCACTGCGCTCCCCAGGATCATCTGTGTAAGGTGCAGCAAGCTGCCGAGGGAGAAGAACAAGAGCCGTTGGCCTTCTGGTTTGAAAACGGTTGCGAAGCAGGAGAGCCGGCCCTGGCAGGCACAGCGGCCAGTGGCAATACAAGTGTCACCGGCTCCCTGTGCAGAGAGAAGGAAGCCTGGCTGCTAAGGAGACAGGAGGGGATGTGGTGGGGCAGGGCGCGTGCTCCACTGTTAGGAAGGAGTGTGGGTAGAAAGCATGCCTGTCCTGAGCCTCTGGGCCCAAAGAGATAGCAGCTCCTTGGCCACCTGTCCCTGGCAAAGACATGCACTAGCCACCAGGCGCCTACTCTGTACTCGCAGAAACAGCTCCCTGAAATAACGGGGAGTCAGATGCCGTCTTCCTCCAGGATGTGCAAGCTTGGAGGAGGCACGGGGTTGAAGGGATAGGAGTGGGGACAGTCCCCCAAAGCTCCCTATTCAGTGCACGGGCCGTGTGCAGGGATCCTGTCCCCTCTGCTTTCCTGTGGGGAAAGCACTGGCCTAGTCCCCGAGTCCGCCTGAGCGCCAGAGTAAAAGGCCAAGCGATGCCTACACTGGGAGATGGTAGTGTGCATAGAGTGCCATCCTAGGCTACGCACGCTCCTGAGGGTTGTGGCTGTTTCTGCTTAGTTCGGCCTGGCAGGGTGAAACCAGGACGCGAACATGGAGCCCGGGAAAGCAAGGCCCAAGAGGCACCATCTCTCCCAAAGCTCTTCTTCCCTGATGCGACTGAAGCCTTGCTGAGGAAGCAGCAGCGAAGTGCTGTTCGCTCCAAGCCAAAGCCTCTGCGAAAGCACAGCATTCGCTGAGAAATGTTCTGCGGGCTGCTGCTTCTTGCCTGAGACCAGCCTGGTGGTAGGAGAAACCCGCATACAGCAAAAGCCTCTTTGCCTGGGCATCTCCCCTGGGAAAGCACTGCGTTCCTTGGGAAATCAGAGTTGGGTTTGCGGATGCTGCTGCTGCTTGCCTGGGCTAGTCTCCGCAGCTCGGTGGAAGATACCCGCATGGAGCGAAATACCCTTTGCCCTAGCATCCCCTCTGCCTGAGAGAGAAGCCAAGTGTGGGGAATGCTCAGCACGGCCCTCCAGAGAAGAGAAGGAGCCGTTGGCCTTGGGGTCGGGAATCGCTCGGTAAGCAGGATAGCCTGCCGTGGCACGAAAAGCAGGCCTGTGGCAAGACAAGTGTCACCCGCTCTCTGTGCAGAGAGATGGAAGCCTGGCTGCTAAGGAGACATGAGGGGACGACTAGGGCAGGGAGGGGTCGCGTGCTCCACTCTGAGGAAGGAGTCTTGGCAGAAGGCTGGCCTGTCCTGTGCCTCTGGTCCCAAGGGGACAGCATCTCCTTGGCCACCTGTCCCAAGGGCAGACTTGGACTTGCCACCAGGTGCCATACCCGGAACTCGCAGTAACAACCCCATGGAGAAACGTGCAGTCAGATGCTGTCTTCCACCAAGATGTGGCAGCGATGTGGGTGGCAGGGGGTGTGCCGGGGAAAGAGTGGAGACAGTCCCCCACAGTACCCCCATCCCAGTGCACGGGCCGTGTGCAGGGATCCTGTCGCCTCCTCTCTCCTGTGGTGAAGGCACTGGCCTAGACCCCGAGTCTGCCTGAGCGCCAGAGCAAAATGCAAAGCCTTACCTACCCCAGCAGATGGTATTAGGCATAGAGTGCCATGCTAGAACACGCACGCTGCAGCAGGGTTGTGACTGTGTCTGCTTACTTCGGCATAGCAAGGTGAACCCTGGGCGTGAACATGGAGCCCTGGAAAGCAAGGTCCGAGAGGCACCAGCTCTCCCGTGGCTCTTCTTCCCTGCTGCGGCAGAGCGAACACACAAAGCCTTGCTGAGGAAGCAGCAGTGAAGTGCGGTTTGTGCCAAGCTGAAAACCTCTGTGAAAGTATAGCAGTCGCTGGGAAATCAGAGTCGGTTCTGTGGGCTGCTGTGGCTGCTTGCCTTAGCCTAGTATTTGCAGAACTATGGGAGAAACCCGCATAGAGCAACAGCCTCTATGTCCGGCATCCCCTCTGGGAAAGCACAGCATTCTTTAGGAAATCAGAATCGGGTCTGTGGGATGCTCCTGTTGGGCTGAGCTGGTCTCCAAAGCACGGTGTAATAAACCCGCATGGAGCGAAATCCTCTTTGCCTGGGCATCCCCTCTGCCTGAGAGAGTAGCGCGGTTGCGCCTGTGGAAAGACCCTTAAGGAAAGGGACACTGCGCTCCCCAGGAGCATGTCTGTGGAAGGTGCAGCACGCTGCCCGGGGAGAAGAACAGGAGCCGTTGGCCTTCTGGACTGGAAACGGTTGCGAAGCAGGAGAGCCGGCCCTTGCAGGCACAGCGGCCAGTGGCAATACAAGTGTCACCCGCTCGCAGTACAGAGAGACAGAAGACTGGCTGCTAGGAGAAAGGAGGGGATGATTACGGCAGGATGCGTGCTCCACTCTTAGGAAAGAGTCTGGGCAAAAAGCATGCCTGTCCTGAGCCTCTGGGCCCAAAGCGATAGCAGCTCCTTGGTCACCTGTCCCTGGGGCAGACATGCGCTAGCCACCAGGCGCCTACCCTGAACTCTCAGAAACAGCTCCCTGAAATAACGGGGAGTCAGATGCCGTCTTCCTCCAGGATGTGCAAGCTTGGAGGAGGCACGGGGTTGAAGGGAAAGGAGTGGGGACAGTCCCCCAAAGCTCCCTATTCAGTGCACGGGCCGTGTGCAGAGATCCTTTCCCATCTCCTTTCCTGTGGGGAAAACACTGGCCTAGTCCGCGAGTCCGCCTGAGCGCCAGAGCAAAAGGCCAAGCGATGCCTACACTGGGAGATGGTAGTGTGCACAGAGTGCCATCCTAGGCTACGCACGCCTCTGCAGGGTTGTGGCTGTGTCTGCTTAGTTCGGCCTGGCAGGGTGAACCTAGGACGCGAATATGGAGCCCGGGAAAGCAAGGCCCAAGAGACACCAGCTCTCCCGCAGCTCTTCTTCCTTGACGCGACAGAGAGAATTACGAAAGTCTTGCTGAGGAAGCAACAGTGAAGTGCGGTTCGTGCCAAGCTGAAAACCTCTGCGAAAGCGTAGCAGTCGCTGGGAAATCAGAGTCGGTTCTGTGGGCTGCTGTGGCTGCTTGCCTTAGCCTAGTATTCGTAGTAGTATTGGAGAAACCCGTATAGATGAAAGCCTCTTTGCTGGGGCATCCACTCTGGGAAAGCACAGCATTCGTTGTGAAATCAGAGTCCGGTCTGAGGGATACTCCTGTTTGCCTGAGCTGGTCTCCTCAGCAAGGGTGGAATAAACCCGCATGGAGCGAAATGCTCTTTGCCTGGGCATCCTCTCTGCCTGAGAGGGAAGCGCGATTGCACCTGTGGAAGAGCCTTAAGGAAATGACACGTTGTTCACTGCGCTCCCCCAGGATCATCTGTGTAAGGTGCAGCAAGCTGCCGAGGGAGAAGAACAAGAGCCGTTGGCCTTCTGGTTTGAAAACGGTTGCGAAGCAGGAGAGCCGGCCCTGGCAGGCACAGCGGCCGGTGGCAATACAAGAGTCACCGGCTCCCTGTGCAGAGAGAAGGAAGCCTGGCTGCTAAGGAGACAGGAGGGGATGTGATGGGCAGGTCGCGTGCTCCACTGTTAGGAAGGAGTCTGGGTAGAAAGCATGCCTGTCCTGAGCCTCTGGGCCCAAAGAGATAGCAGCTCCTTGGCCACCTGTCCCTGGCGAAGACATGCACTAGCCACCAGGCGCCTACGCTGTACTCGCAGAAAAAGCTCCCTGAAATAACGGGGAGTCAGATGCCGTCTTCCTCCAGGATGTGCAAGCTTGGAGGAGGCACGGGGTTGAAGGGAAAGGAGTAGGGGACAGTCCCCTAAAGCTCCCTATTCAGTGCACGGGCCGTGTGCAGGGATCCTGTCCCCTCTGCTTTCCTGTGGGGAAAGCACTGGCCTAGTCCCCGAGTCCGCCTGAGCGCCAGAGTAAAAGGCCAAGCGATGCCTACACTGGGAGATGGTAGTGTGCATAGAGTGCCATCCTAGGCTACGCACGCTCCTGAAGGGTTGTGGCTGTTTCTGCTTAGTTCGGCCTGGCAGGGTGAACCCAGGACGCGAACATGGAGCCCGGGAAAGCAAGGCCCAAGAGGCACCATCTCTCCCAAAGCTCTTCTTCCCTGATGCGACTGAAGCCTTGCTGAGGAAGCAGCAGCGAAGTGCTGTTCGCTCCAAGCCAAAGCCTCTGCGAAAGCACAGCATTCGCTGAGAAATGTTCTGCGGGCTGCTGCTTCTTGCCTGAGAGACCAGCCTGGTGGTAGGAGAAACCCGCATACAGCAAAAGCCTCTTTGCCTGGGCATCTCCCCTGGGAAAGCACTGCTTTCCTTGGGAAATCAGAGTTGGGTTTGCGGATGCTGCTGCTGCTTGCCTGGGCTAGTCTCCGCAGCTCGGTGGAAGATACCCGCATGGAGCGAAATACCCTTTGCCCTAGCATCCCCTCTGCCTGAGAGAGAAGCCAAGTGTGGGGAATGCTCAGCACGGCCCTCCAGAGAAGAGAAGGAGCCGTTGGCCTTGGGGTCGGGAATCGCTCGGTAAGCAGGATAGCCTGCCGTGGCACGAAAAGCAGGCCTGTGGCAAGACAAGTGTCACCCGCTCTCTGTGCAGAGAGATGGAAGCCTGGCTGCTAAGGAGACATGAGGGGACGACTAGGGCAGGGAGGGTCGCGTGCTCCACTCTGAGGAAGGAGTCTTGGCAGAAGGCTGGCCTGTCCTGTGCCTCTGGTCCCAAGGGGACAGCATCTCCTTGGCCACCTGTCCCAAGGGCAGACTTGGACTTGCCACCAGGTGCCATACCCGGAACTCGCAGTAACAACCCCATGGAGAAACGTGCAGTCAGATGCTGTCTTCCACCAAGATGTGGCAGCGATGTGGGTGGCAGGGGGTGTGCCGGGGAAAGAGTGGAGACAGTCCCCCACAGTACCCCATCCCAGTGCACGGGCCGTGTGCAGGGATCCTGTCGCCTCCTCTCTCCTGTGGTGAAGGCACTGGCCTAGACCCCGAGTCTGCCTGAGCGCCAGAGCAAAATGCAAAGCCTTACCTACCCCAGCAGATGGTATTAGGCATAGAGTGCCATGCTAGAACACGCACGCTGCAGCAGGGTTGTGACTGTGTCTGCTTACTTCGGCATAGCAAGGTGAACCCTGGGCGTGAACATGGAGCCCTGGAAAGCAAGGTCCGAGAGGCACCAGCTCTCCCGTGGCTCTTCTTCCCTGCTGCGGCAGAGCGAACACACAAAGCCTTGCTGAGGAGAAGCAGCAGTGAAGTGCGGTTTGTGCCAAGCTGAAAACCTCTGTGAAAGTATAGCAGTCGCTGGGAAATCAGAGTCGGTTCTGTGGGCTGCTGTGGCTGCTTGCCTTAGCCTAGTATTTGCAGAACTATGGGAGAAACCCGCATAGAGCAACAGCCTCTTTGTCCGGCATCCCCTCTGGGAAAGCACAGCATTCTTTAGGAAATCAGAATCGGGTCTGTGGGATGCTCCTGTTGGGCTGAGCTGGTCTCCAAAGCACGGTGTAATAAACCCGCATGGAGCGAAATCCTCTTTGCCTGGGCATCCCCTCTGCCTGAGAGAGTAGCGCGGTTTGCGCCTGTGGAAAGACCCTTAAGGAAAGGGACACTGCGCTCCCCAGGAGCATGTCTGTGGAAGGTGCAGCACGCTGCCGGGGGGAGAAGAACAGGAGCCGTTGGCCTTCTGGACTGGAAACGGTTGCGAAGCAGGAGAGCCGGCCCTTGCAGGCACAGCGGCCAGTGGGGCAATACAAGTGTCACCCGCTCGCAGTACAGAGAGACAGAAGACTGGCTGCTAGGAGAAAGGAGGGGATGATTACGGCAGGATGCGTGCTCCACTCTTAGGAAAGAGTCTGGGCAAAAAGCATGCCTGTCCTGAGCCTCTGGGCCCAAAGCGATAGCAGCTCCTTGGTCACCTGTCCCTGGGGCAAGACATGCGCTAGCCACCAGGCGCCTACCCTGAACTCTCAGAAACAGCTCCCTGAAATAACGGGGAGTCAGATGCCGTCTTCCTCCAGGATGTGCAAGCTTGGAGGAGGCACGGGGTTGAAGGGAAAGGAGTGGGGACAGTCCCCCAAAGCTCCCTATTCAGTGCACGGGCCGTGTGCAGGGATCCTGTCCCCTCTGCTTTCCTGTGGGGAAAGCACTGGCCTAGTCCCCGAGTCCGCCTGAGCGCCAGAGTAAAAGGCCAAGCGATGCCTACACTGGGAGATGGTAGTGTGCATAGAGTGCCATCCTAGGCTACGCACGCTCCTGAAGGGTTGTGGCTGTTTCTGCTTAGTTCGGCCTGGCAGGGTGAACCCAGGACGCGAACATGGAGCCCGGGAAAGCAAGGCCCAAGAGGCACCATCTCTCCCAAAGCTCTTCTTCCCTGATGCGACTGAAGCCTTGCTGAGGAAGCAGCAGCAGCAGCAAAGTGCTGTTCGCTCCAAGCCAAAGCCTCTGCGAAAGCACAGCATTCGCTGAGAAATGTTCTGCGGGCTGCTGCTTCTTGCCTGAGACCAGTAGCCTGGTGGTAGGAGAAACCCGCATACAGCAAAAGCCTCTTTGCCTGGGCATCTCCCCTGGGAAAGCACTGCGTTCCTTGGGAAATCAGAGTTGGGTTTGCGGATGCTGCTGCTGCTTGCCTGGGCTAGTCTCCGCAGCTCGGTGGAAGATACCCGCATGGAGCGAAATACCCTTTGCCCTAGCATCCCCTCTGCCTGAGAGAGAAGCCAAGTGTGGGGAATGCTCAGCACGGCCCTCCAGAGAAGAGAAGGAGCCGTTGGCCTTGGGGTCGGGAATCGCTCGGTAAGCAGGATAGCCTGCCGTGGCACGAAAAGCAGGCCTGTGGCAAGACAAGTGTCACCCGCTCTCTGTGCAGAGAGATGGAAGCCTGGCTGCTAAGGAGACATGAGGGGACGACTAGGGCAGGGAGGGTCGCGTGCTCCACTCTGAGGAAGGAGTCTTGGCAGAAGGCTGGCCTGTCCTGTGCCTCTGGTCCCAAGGGGACAGCATCTCCTTGGCCACCTGTCCCAAGGGCAGACTTGGACTTGCCACCAGGTGCCATACCCGGAACTCGCAGTAACAACCCCATGGAGAAACGTGCAGTCAGATGCTGTCTTCCACCAAGATGTGGCAGCGATGTGGGTGGGGGGGGGGTGTGCCGGGGAAAGAGTGGAGACAGTCCCCCACAGTACCCCATCCCAGTGCACGGGCCGTGTGCAGGGATCCTGTCGCCTCCTCTCTCCTGTGGTGAAGGCACTGGCCTAGACCCCGAGTCTGCCTGAGCGCCAGAGCAAAATGCAAAGCCTTACCTACCCCAGCAGATGGTATTAGGCATAGAGTGCCATGCTAGAACACGCACGCTGCAGCAGGGTTGTGACTGTGTCTGCTTACTTCGGCATAGCAAGGTGAACCCTGGGCGTGAACATGGAGCCCTGGAAAGCAAGGTCCGAGAGGCACCAGCTCTCCCGTGGCTCTTCTTCCCTGCTGCGGCAGAGCGAACACACAAAAAGCCTTGCTGAGGAAGCAGCAGTGAAGTGCGGTTTGTGCCAAGCTGAAAACCTCTGTGAAAGTATAGCAGTCGCTGGGAAATCAGAGTCGGTTCTGTGGGCTGCTGTGGCTGCTTGCCTTAGCCTAGTATTTGCAGAACTATGGGAGAAACCCGCATAGAGCAACAGCCTCTATGTCCGGCATCCCCTCTGGGAAAGCACAGCATTCTTTAGGAAATCAGAATCGGGTCTGTGGGATGCTCCTGTTGGGCTGAGCTGGTCTCCAAAGCACGGTGTAATAAACCCGCATGGAGCGAAATCCTCTTTGCCTGGGCATCCCCTCTGCCTGAGAGAGTAGCGCGGTTGCGCCTGTGGAAAGACCCTTAAGGAAAGGGACACTGCGCTCCCCAGGAGCATGTCTGTGGAAGGTGCAGCACGCTGCCCGGGGAGAAGAACAGGAGCCGTTGGCCTTCTGGACTGGAAACGGTTGCGAAGCAGGAGAGCCGGCCCTTGCAGGCACAGCGGCCAGTGGCAATACAAGTGTCACCCGCTCGCAGTACAGAGAGACAGAAGACTGGCTGCTAGGAGAAAGGAGGGGATGATTACGGCAGGATGCGTGCTCCACTCTTAGGAAAGAGTCTGGGCAAAAAGCATGCCTGTCCTGAGCCTCTGGGCCCAAAGCGATAGCAGCTCCTTGGTCACCTGTCCCTGGGGCAGACATGCGCTAGCCACCAGGCGCCTACCCTGAACTCTCAGAAACAGCTCCCTGAAATAACGGGGAGTCAGATGCCGTCTTCCTCCAGGATGTGCAAGCTTGGAGGAGGCACGGGGTTGAAGGGAAAGGAGTGGGGACAGTCCCCCAAAGCTCCCTATTCAGTGCACGGGCCGTGTGCAGAGATCCTTTCCCATCTCCTTTCCTGTGGGGAAAACACTGGCCTAGTCCGCGAGTCCGCCTGAGCGCCAGAGCAAAAGGCCAAGCGATGCCTACACTGGGAGATGGTAGTGTGCACAGAGTGCCATCCTAGGCTACGCACGCCTCTGCAGGGTTGTGGCTGTGTCTGCTTAGTTCGGCCTGGCAGGGTGAACCTAGGACGCGAATATGGAGCCCGGGAAAGCAAGGCCCAAGAGACACCAGCTCTCCCGCAGCTCTCTTCTTCCTTGACGCGACAGAGAGAATTACGAAAGTCTTGCTGAGGAAGCAACAGTGAAGTGCGGTTCGTGCCAAGCTGAAAACCTCTGCGAAAGCGTAGCAGTCGCTGGGAAATCAGAGTCGGTTCTGTGGGCTGCTGTGGCTGCTTGCCTTAGCCTAGTATTCGTAGTAGTATTGGAGAAACCCGTATAGATGAAAGCCTCTTTGCTGGGGCATCCACTCTGGGAAAGCACAGCATTCGTTGTGAAATCAGAGTCCGGTCTGAGGGATACTCCTGTTTGCCTGAGCTGGTCTCCTCAGCAGGGTGGAATAAACCCGCATGGAGCGAAATGCTCTTTGCCTGGGCATCCTCTCTGCCTGAGAGGGAAGCGCGATTGCACCTGTGGAAGAGCCTTAAGGAAATGACACGTTGTTCACTGCGCTCCCCAGGATCATCTGTGTAAGGTGCAGCAAGCTGCCGAGGGAGAAGAACAAGAGCCGTTGGCCTTCTGGTTTGAAAACGGTTGCGAAGCAGGAGAGCCGGCCCTGGCAGGCACAGCGGCCGGTGGCAATACAAGAGTCACCGGCTCCCTGTGCAGAGAGAAGGAAGCCTGGCTGCTAAGGAGACAGGAGGGGATGTGATGGGCAGGTCGCGCGTGCTCCACTGTTAGGAAGGAGTCTGGGTAGAAAGCATGCCTGTCCTGAGCCTCTGGGCCCAAAGAGATAGCAGCTCCTTGGCCACCTGTCCCTGGCGAAGACATGCACTAGCCACCAGGCGCCTACGCTGTACTCGCAGAAAAAGCTCCCTGAAATAACGGGGAGTCAGATGCCGTCTTCCTCCAGGATGTGCAAGCTTGGAGGAGGCACGGGGTTGAAGGGAAAGGAGTGGGGACAGTCCCCTAAAGCTCCCTATTCAGTGCACGGGCCGTGTGCAGGGATCCTGTCCCCTCTGCTTTCCTGTGGGGAAAGCACTGGCCTAGTCCCCGAGTCCGCCTGAGCGCCAGAGTAAAAGGCCAAGCGATGCCTACACTGGGAGATGGTAGTGTGCATAGAGTGCCATCCTAGGCTACGCACGCTCCTGAAGGGTTGTGGCTGTTTCTGCTTAGTTCGGCCTGGCAGGGTGAACCCAGGACGCGAACATGGAGCCCGGGAAAGCAAGGCCCAAGAGGCACCATCTCTCCCAAAGCTCTTCTTCCCTGATGCGACTGAAGCCTTGCTGAGGAAGCAGCAGCGAAGTGCTGTTCGCTCCAAGCCAAAGCCTCTGCGAAAGCACAGCATTCGCTGAGAAATGTTCTGCGGGCTGCTGCTTCTTGCCTGAGACCAGCCTGGTGGTAGGAGAAAAACCCGCATACAGCAAAAGCCTCTTTGCCTGGGCATCTCCCCTGGGAAAGCACTGCGTTCCTTGGGAAATCAGAGTTGGGTTTGCGGATGCTGCTGCTGCTTGCCTGGGCTAGTCTCCGCAGCTCGGTGGAAGATACCCGCATGGAGCGAAATACCCTTTGCCCTAGCATCCCCTCTGCCTGAGAGAGAAGCCAAGTGTGGGGAATGCTCAGCACGGCCCTCCAGAGAAGAGAAGGAGCCGTTGGCCTTGGGGTCGGGAATCGCTCGGTAAGCAGGATAGCCTGCCGTGGCACGAAAAGCAGGCCTGTGGCAAGACAAGTGTCACCCGCTCTCTGTGCAGAGAGATGGAAGCCTGGCTGCTAAGGAGACATGAGGGGACGACTAGGGCAGGGAGGGTCGCGTGCTCCACTCTGAGGAAGGAGTCTTGGCAGAAGGCTGGCCTGTCCTGTGCCTCTGGTCCCAAGGGGACAGCATCTCCTTGGCCACCTGTCCCAAGGGCAGACTTGGACTTGCCACCAGGTGCCATACCCGGAACTCGCAGTAGTAACAACCCCATGGAGAAACGTGCAGTCAGATGCTGTCTTCCACCAAGATGTGGCAGCGATGTGGGTGGCAGGGGGTGTGCCGGGGAAAGAGTGGAGACAGTCCCCCACAGTACCCCCATCCCAGTGCACGGGCCGTGTGCAGGGATCCTGTCGCCTCCTCTCTCCTGTGGTGAAGGCACTGGCCTAGACCCCGAGTCTGCCTGAGCGCCAGAGCAAAATGCAAAGCCTTACCTACCCCAGCAGATGGTATTAGGCATAGAGTGCCATGCTAGAACACGCACGCACGCTGCAGCAGGGTTGTGACTGTGTCTGCTTACTTCGGCATAGCAAGGTGAACCCTGGGCGTGAACATGGAGCCCTGGAAAGCAAGGTCCGAGAGGCACCAGCTCTCCCGTGGCTCTTCTTCCCTGCTGCGGCAGAGCGAACACACAAAGCCTTGCTGAGGAAGCAGCAGTGAAGTGCGGTTTGTGCCAAGCTGAAAACCTCTGTGAAAGTATAGCAGTCGCTGGGAAATCAGAGTCGGTTCTGTGGGCTGCTGTGGCTGCTTGCCTTAGCCTAGTATTTGCAGAACTATGGGAGAAACCCGCATAGAGCAACAGCCTCTATGTCCGGCATCCCCTCTGGGAAAGCACAGCATTCTTTAGGAAATCAGAATCGGGTCTGTGGGATGCTCCTGTTGGGCTGAGCTGGTCTCCAAAGCACGGTGTAAATAAACCCGCATGGAGCGAAATCCTCTTTGCCTGGGCATCCCCTCTGCCTGAGAGAGTAGCGCGGTTGCGCCTGTGGAAAGACCCTTAAGGAAAGGGACACTGCGCTCCCCAGGAGCATGTCTGTGGAAGGTGCAGCACGCTGCCCGGGGAGAAGAACAGGAGCCGTTGGCCTTCTGGACTGGAAACGGTTGCGAAGCAGGAGAGCCGGCCCTTGCAGGCACAGCGGCCAGTGGCAATACAAGTGTCACCCGCTCGCAGTACAGAGAGACAGAAGACTGGCTGCTAGGAGAAAGGAGGGGATGATTACGGCAGGATGCGTGCTCCACTCTTAGGAAAGAGTCTGGGCAAAAAGCATGCCTGTCCTGAGCCTCTGGGCCCAAAGCGATAGCAGCTCCTTGGTCACCTGTCCCTGGGGCAGACATGCGCTAGCCACCAGGCGCCTACCCTGAACTCTCAGAAACAGCTCCCTGAAATAACGGGGAGTCAGATGCCGTCTTCCTCCAGGATGTGCAAGCTTGGAGGAGGCACGGGGTTGAAGGGAAAGGAGTGGGGACAGTCCCCCAAAGCTCCCTATTCAGTGCACGGGCCGTGTGCAGAGATCCTTTCCCATCTCCTTTCCTGTGGGGAAAACACTGGCCTAGTCCGCGAGTCCGCCTGAGCGCCAGAGCAAAAGGCCAAGCGATGCCTACACTGGGAGATGGTAGTGTGCACAGAGTGCCATCCTAGGCTACGCACGCCTCTGCAGGGTTGTGGCTGTGTCTGCTTAGTTCGGCCTGGCAGGGTGAACCTAGGACGCGAATATGGAGCCCGGGAAAGCAAGGCCCAAGAGACACCAGCTCTCCCGCAGCTCTTCTTCCTTGACGCGACAGAGAGAATTACGAAAGTCTTGCTGAGGAAGCAACAGTGAAGTGCGGTTCGTGCCAAGCTGAAAACCTCTGCGAAAGCGTAGCAGTCGCTGGGAAATCAGAGTCGGTTCTGTGGGCTGCTGTGGCTGCTTGCCTTAGCCTAGTATTCGTAGTAGTATTGGAGAAACCCGTATAGATGAAAGCCTCTTTGCTGGGGCATCCACTCTGGGAAAGCACAGCATTCGTTGTGAAATCAGAGTCCGGTCTGAGGGATACTCCTGTTTGCCTGAGCTGGTCTCCTCAGCAGGGTGGAATAAACCCGCATGGAGCGAAATGCTCTTTGCCTGGGCATCCTCTCTGCCTGAGAGGGAAGCGCGATTGCACCTGTGGAAGAGCCTTAAGGAAATGACACGTTGTTCACTGCGCTCCCCAGGATCATCTGTGTAAGGTGCAGCAAGCTGCCGAGGGAGAAGAACAAGAGCCGTTGGCCTTCTGGTTTGAAAACGGTTGCGAAGCAGGAGAGCCGGCCCTGGCAGGCACAGCGGCCGGTGGCAATACAAGAGTCACCGGCTCCCTGTGCAGAGAGAAGGAAGCCTGGCTGCTAAGGAGACAGGAGGGGATGTGATGGGCAGGTCGCGTGCTCCACTGTTAGGAAGGAGTCTGGGTAGAAAGCATGCCTGTCCTGAGCCTCTGGGCCCAAAGAGATAGCAGCTCCTTGGCCACCTGTCCCTGGCGAAGACATGCACTAGCCACCAGGCGCCTACGCTGTACTCGCAGAAAAAGCTCCCTGAAATAACGGGGAGTCAGATGCCGTCTTCCTCCAGGATGTGCAAGCTTGGAGGAGGCACGGGGTTGAAGGGAAAGGAGTGGGGACAGTCCCCTAAAGCTCCCTATTCAGTGCACGGGCCGTGTGCAGGGATCCTGTCCCCTCTGCTTTCCTGTGGGGAAAGCACTGGCCTAGTCCCCGAGTCCGCCTGAGCGCCAGAGTAAAAGGCCAAGCGATGCCTACACTGGGAGATGGTAGTGTGCATAGAGTGCCATCCTAGGCTACGCACGCTCCTGAAGGGTTGTGGCTGTTTCTGCTTAGTTCGGCCTGGCAGGGTGAACCCAGGACGCGAACATGGAGCCCGGGAAAGCAAGGCCCAAGAGGCACCATCTCTCCCAAAGCTCTTCTTCCCTGATGCGACTGAAGCCTTGCTGAGGAAGCAGCAGCGAAGTGCTGTTCGCTCCAAGCCAAAGCCTCTGCGAAAGCACAGCATTCGCTGAGAAATGTTCTGCGGGCTGCTGCTTCTTGCCTGAGACCAGCCTGGTGGTAGGAGAAACCCGCATACAGCAAAAGCCTCTTTGCCTGGGCATCTCCCCTGGGAAAGCACTGCGTTCCTTGGGAAATCAGAGTTGGGTTTGCGGATGCTGCTGCTGCTTGCCTGGGCTAGTCTCCGCAGCTCGGTGGAAGATACCCGCATGGAGCGAAATACCCTTTGCCCTAGCATCCCCTCTGCCTGAGAGAGAAGCCAAGTGTGGGGAATGCTCAGCACGGCCCTCCAGAGAAGAGAAGGAGCCGTTGGCCTTGGGGTCGGGAATCGCTCGGTAAGCAGGATAGCCTGCCGTGGCACGAAAAGCAGGCCTGTGGCAAGACAAGTGTCACCCGCTCTCTGTGCAGAGAGATGGAAGCCTGGCTGCTAAGCAGACATGAGGGGACGACTAGGGCAGGGAGGGTCGCGTGCTCCACTCTGAGGAAGGAGTCTTGGCAGAAGGCTGGCCTGTCCTGTGCCTCTGGTCCCAAGGGGACAGCATCTCCTTGGCCACCTGTCCCAAGGGCAGACTTGGACTTGCCACCAGGTGCCATACCCCGGAACTCGCAGTAACAACCCCATGGAGAAACGTGCAGTCAGATGCTGTCTTCCACCAAGATGTGGCAGCGATGTGGGTGGCAGGGGGTGTGCCGGGGAAAGAGTGGAGACAGTCCCCCACAGTACCCCATCCCAGTGCACGGGCCGTGTGCAGGGATCCTGTCGCCTCCTCTCTCCTGTGGTGAAGGCACTGGCCTAGACCCCGAGTCTGCCTGAGCGCCAGAGCAAAATGCAAAGCCTTACCTACCCCAGCAGATGGTATTAGGCATAGAGTGCCATGCTAGAACACGCACGCTGCAGCAGGGTTGTGACTGTGTCTGCTTACTTCGGCATAGCAAGGTGAACCCTGGGCGTGAACATGGAGCCCTGGAAAGCAAGGTCCGAGAGGCACCAGCTCTCCCGTGGCTCTTCTTCCCTGCTGCGGCAGAGCGAACACACAAAGCCTTGCTGAGGAAGCAGCAGTGAAGTGCGGTTTGTGCCAAGCTGAAAACCTCTGTGAAAGTATAGCAGTCGCTGGGAAATCAGAGTCGGTTCTGTGGGCTGCTGTGGCTGCTTGCCTTAGCCTAGTATTTGCAGAACTATGGGAGAAACCCGCATAGAGCAACAGCCTCTATGTCCGGCATCCCCTCTGGGAAAGCACAGCATTCTTTAGGAAATCAGAATCGGGTCTGTGGGATGCTCCTGTTGGGCTGAGCTGGTCTCCAAAGCACGGTGTAATAAACCCGCATGGAGCGAAATCCTCTTTGCCTGGGCATCCCCTCTGCCTGAGAGAGTAGCGCGGTTGCGCCTGTGGAAAGACCCTTAAGGAAAGGGACACTGCGCTCCCCAGGAGCATGTCTGTGGAAGGTGCAGCACGCTGCCCGGGGAGAAGAACAGGAGCCGTTGGCCTTCTGGACTGGAAACGGTTGCGAAGCAGGAGAGCCGGCCCTTGCAGGCACAGCGGCCAGTGGCAATACAAGTGTCACCCGCTCGCAGTACAGAGAGACAGAAGACTGGCTGCTAGGAGAAAGGAGGGGATGATTACGGCAGGATGCGTGCTCCACTCTTAGGAAAGAGTCTGGGCAAAAAGCATGCCTGTCCTGAGCCTCTGGGCCCAAAGCGATAGCAGCTCCTTGGTCACCTGTCCCTGGGGCAGACATGCGCTAGCCACCAGGCGCCTACCCTGAACTCTCAGAAACAGCTCCCTGAAATAACGGGGAGTCAGATGCCGTCTTCCTCCAGGATGTGCAAGCTTGGAGGAGGCACGGGGTTTGAAGGGAAAGGAGTGGGGACAGTCCCCCAAAGCTCCCTATTCAGTGCACGGGCCGTGTGCAGAGATCCTTTCCCATCTCCTTTCCTGTGGGGAAAACACTGGCCTAGTCCGCGAGTCCGCCTGAGCGCCAGAGCAAAAGGCCAAGCGATGCCTACACTGGGAGATGGTAGTGTGCACAGAGTGCCATCCTAGGCTACGCACGCCTCTGCAGGGTTGTGGCTGTGTCTGCTTAGTTCGGCCTGGCAGGGTGAACCTAGGACGCGAATATGGAGCCCGGGAAAGCAAGGCCCAAGAGACACCAGCTCTCCCGCAGCTCTTCTTCTTCCTTGACGCGACAGAGAGAATTACGAAAGTCTTGCTGAGGAAGCAACAGTGAAGTGCGGTTCGTGCCAAGCTGAAAACCTCTGCGAAAGCGTAGCAGTCGCTGGGAAATCAGAGTCGGTTCTGTGGGCTGCTGTGGCTGCTTGCCTTAGCCTAGTATTCGTAGTAGTATTGGAGAAACCCGTATAGATGAAAGCCTCTTTGCTGGGGCATCCACTCTGGGAAAGCACAGCATTCGTTGTGAAATCAGAGTCCGGTCTGAGGGATACTCCTGTTTGCCTGAGCTGGTCTCCTCAGCAGGGTGGAATAAACCCGCATGGAGCGAAATGCTCTTTGCCTGGGCATCCTCTCTGCCTGAGAGGGAAGCGCGATTGCACCTGTGGAAGAGCCTTAAGGAAATGACACGTTGTTCACTGCGCTCCCCAGGATCATCTGTGTAAGGTGCAGCAAGCTGCCGAGGGAGAAGAACAAGAGCCGTTGGCCTTCTGGTTTGAAAACGGTTGCGAAGCAGGAGAGCCGGCCCTGGCAGGCACAGCGGCCGGTGGCAATACAAGAGTCACCGGCTCCCTGTGCAGAGAGAAGGAAGCCTGGCTGCTAAGGAGACAGGAGGGGATGTGATGGGCAGGTCGCGTGCTCCACTGTTAGGAAGGAGTCTGGGTAGAAAGCATGCCTGTCCTGAGCCTCTGGGCCCAAAGAGATAGCAGCTCCTTGGCCACCTGTCCCTGGCGAAGACATGCACTAGCCACCAGGCGCCTACGCTGTACTCGCAGAAAAAGCTCCCTGAAATAACGGGGAGTCAGATGCCGTCTTCCTCCAGGATGTGCAAGCTTGGAGGAGGCACGGGGTTGAAGGGAAAGGAGTAGGGACAGTCCCCTAAAGCTCCCTATTCAGTGCACGGGCCGTGTGCAGGGATCCTGTCCCCTCTGCTTTCCTGTGGGGAAAGCACTGGCCTAGTCCCCGAGTCCGCCTGAGCGCCAGAGTAAAAGGCCAAGCGATGCCTACACTGGGAGATGGTAGTGTGCATAGAGTGCCATCCTAGGCTACGCACGCTCCTGAAGGGTTGTGGCTGTTTCTGCTTAGTTCGGCCTGGCAGGGTGAACCCAGGACGCGAACATGGAGCCCGGGAAAGCAAGGCCCAAGAGGCACCATCTCTCCCAAAGCTCTTCTTCCCTGATGCGACTGAAGCCTTGCTGAGGAAGCAGCAGCGAAGTGCTGTTCGCTCCAAGCCAAAGCCTCTGCGAAAGCACAGCATTCGCTGAGAAATGTTCTGCGGGCTGCTGCTTCTTGCCTGAGACCAGCCTGGTGGTAGGAGAAACCCGCATACAGCAAAAGCCTCTTTGCCTGGGCATCTCCCCTGGGAAAGCACTGCGTTCCTTGGGAAATCAGAGTTGGGTTTGCGGATGCTGCTGCTGCTGCTTGCCTGGGCTAGTCTCCGCAGCTCGGTGGAAGATACCCGCATGGAGCGAAATACCCTTTGCCCTAGCATCCCCTCTGCCTGAGAGAGAAGCCAAGTGTGGGGAATGCTCAGCACGGCCCTCCAGAGAAGAGAAGGAGCCGTTGGCCTTGGGGTCGGGAATCGCTCGGTAAGCAGGATAGCCTGCCGTGGCACGAAAAGCAGGCCTGTGGCAAGACAAGTGTCACCCGCTCTCTGTGCAGAGAGATGGAAGCCTGGCTGCTAAGGAGACATGAGGGGACGACTAGGGCAGGGAGGGTCGCGTGCTCCACTCTGAGGAAGGAGTCTTGGCAGAAGGCTGGCCTGTCCTGTGCCTCTGGTCCCAAGGGGACAGCATCTCCTTGGCCACCTGTCCCAAGGGCAGACTTGGACTTGCCACCAGGTGCCATACCCGGAACTCGCAGTAACAACCCCATGGAGAAACGTGCAGTCAGATGCTGTCTTCCACCAAGATGTGGCAGCGATGTGGGTGGCAGGGGGTGTGCCGGGGAAAGAGTGGAGACAGTCCCCCACAGTACCCCATCCCAGTGCACGGGCCGTGTGCAGGGATCCTGTCGCCTCCTCTCTCCTGTGGTGAAGGCACTGGCCTAGACCCCGAGTCTGCCTGAGCGCCAGAGCAAAATGCAAAGCCTTACCTACCCCAGCAGATGGTATTAGGCATAGAGTGCCATGCTAGAACACACGCACGCTGCAGCAGGGTTTGTGACTGTGTCTGCTTACTTCGGCATAGCAAGGTGAACCCTGGGCGTGAACATGGAGCCCTGGAAAGCAAGGTCCGAGAGGCACCAGCTCTCCCGTGGCTCTTCTTCCCTGCTGCGGCAGAGCGAACACACAAAGCCTTGCTGAGGAAGCAGCAGTGAAGTGCGGTTTGTGCCAAGCTGAAAACCTCTGTGAAAGTATAGCAGTCGCTGGGAAATCAGAGTCGGTTCTGTGGGCTGCTGTGGCTGCTTTGCCTTAGCCTAGTATTTGCAGAACTATGGGAGAAACCCGCATAGAGCAACAGCCTCTATGTCCGGCATCCCCTCTGGGAAAGCACAGCATTCTTTAGGAAATCAGAATCGGGTCTGTGGGATGCTCCTGTTGGGCTGAGCTGGTCTCCAAAGCACGGTGTAAATAAACCCGCATGGAGCGAAATCCTCTTTGCCTGGGCATCCCCTCTGCCTGAGAGAGTAGCGCGGTTGCGCCTGTGGAAAGACCCTTAAGGAAAGGGACACTGCGCTCCCCAGGAGCATGTCTGTGGAAGGTGCAGCACGCTGCCCGGGGAGAAGAACAGGAGCCGTTGGCCTTCTGGACTGGAAACGGTTGCGAAGCAGGAGAGCCGGCCCTTGCAGGCACAGCGGCCAGTGGCAATACAAGTGTCACCCGCTCGCAGTACAGAGAGACAGAAGACTGGCTGCTAGGAGAAAGGAGGGGATGATTACGGCAGGATGCGTGCTCCACTCTTAGGAAAGAGTCTGGGCAAAAAGCATGCCTGTCCTGAGCCTCTGGGCCCAAAGCGATAGCAGCTCCTTGGTCACCTGTCCCTGGGGCAGACATGCGCTAGCCACCAGGCGCCTACCCTGAACTCTCAGAAACAGCTCCCTGAAATAACGGGGAGTCAGATGCCGTCTTCCTCCAGGATGTGCAAGCTTGGAGGAGGCACGGGGTTGAAGGGAAAGGAGTGGGGACAGTCCCCCAAAGCTCCCTATTCAGTGCACGGGCCGTGTGCAGAGATCCTTTCCCATCTCCTTTCCTGTGGGGAAAACACTGGCCTAGTCCGCGAGTCCGCCTGAGCGCCAGAGCAAAAGGCCAAGCGATGCCTACACTGGGAGATGGTAGTGTGCACAGAGTGCCATCCTAGGCTACGCACGCCTCTGCAGGGTTGTGGCTGTGTCTGCTTAGTTCGGCCTGGCAGGGTGAACCTAGGACGCGAATATGGAGCCCGGGAAAGCAAGGCCCAAGAGACACCAGCTCTCCCGCAGCTCTTCTTCCTTGACGCGACAGAGAGAATTTACGAAAGTCTTGCTGAGGAAGCAACAGTGAAGTGCGGTTCGTGCCAAGCTGAAAACCTCTGCGAAAGCGTAGCAGTCGCTGGGAAATCAGAGTCGGTTCTGTGGGCTGCTGTGGCTGCTTGCCTTAGCCTAGTATTCGTAGTAGTATTGGAGAAACCCGTATAGATGAAAGCCTCTTTGCTGGGGCATCCACTCTGGGAAAGCACAGCATTCGTTGTGAAATCAGAGTCCGGTCTGAGGGATACTCCTGTTTGCCTGAGCTGGTCTCCTCAGCAGGGTGGAATAAACCCGCATGGAGCGAAATGCTCTTTGCCTGGGCATCCTCTCTGCCTGAGAGGGAAGCGCGATTGCACCTGTGGAAGAGCCTTAAGGAAATGACACGTTGTTCACTGCGCTCCCCAGGATCATCTGTGTAAGGTGCAGCAAGCTGCCGAGGGAGAAGAACAAGAGCCGTTGGCCTTCTGGTTTGAAAACGGTTGCGAAGCAGGAGAGCCGGCCCTGGCAGGCACAGCGGCCGGTGGCAATACAAGAGTCACCGGCTCCCTGTGCAGAGAGAAGGAAGCCTGGCTGCTAAGGAGACAGGAGGGGATGTGATGGGCAGGTCGCGTGCTCCACTGTTAGGAAGGAGTCTGGGTAGAAAGCATGCCTGTCCTGAGCCTCTGGGCCCAAAGAGATAGCAGCTCCTTGGCCACCTGTCCCTGGCGAAGACATGCACTAGCCACCAGGCGCCTACGCTGTACTCGCAGAAAAAGCTCCCTGAAATAACGGGGAGTCAGATGCCGTCTTCCTCCAGGATGTGCAAGCTTGGAGGAGGCACGGGGTTGAAGGGAAAGGAGTGGGGACAGTCCCCCTAAAGCTCCCTATTCAGTGCACGGGCCGTGTGCAGGGATCCTGTCCCCTCTGCTTTCCTGTGGGGAAAGCACTGGCCTAGTCCCCGAGTCCGCCTGAGCGCCAGAGTAAAAGGCCAAGCGATGCCTACACTGGGAGATGGTAGTGTGCATAGAGTGCCATCCTAGGCTACGCACGCTCCTGAAGGGTTGTGGCTGTTTCTGCTTAGTTCGGCCTGGCAGGGTGAACCCAGGACGCGAACATGGAGCCCGGGAAAGCAAGGCCCAAGAGGCACCATCTCTCCCAAAGCTCTTCTTCCCTGATGCGACTGAAGCCTTGCTGAGGAAGCAGCAGCGAAGTGCTGTTCGCTCCAAGCCAAAGCCTCTGCGAAAGCACAGCATTCGCTGAGAAATGTTCTGCGGGCTGCTGCTTCTTGCCTGAGACCAGCCTGGTGGTAGGAGAAACCCGCATACAGCAAAAGCCTCTTTGCCTGGGCATCTCCCCTGGGAAAGCACTGCGTTCCTTGGGAAATCAGAGTTGGGTTTGCGGATGCTGCTGCTGCTTGCCTGGGCTAGTCTCCGCAGCTCGGTGGAAGATACCCGCATGGAGCGAAATACCCTTTGCCCTAGCATCCCCTCTGCCTGAGAGAGAAGCCAAGTGTGGGGAATGCTCAGCACGGCCCTCCAGAGAAGAGAAGGAGCCGTTGGCCTTGGGGTCGGGAATCGCTCGGTAAGCAGGATAGCCTGCCGTGGCACGAAAAGCAGGCCTGTGGCAAGACAAGTGTCACCCGCTCTCTGTGCAGAGAGATGGAAGCCTGGCTGCTAAGCAGACATGAGGGGACGACTAGGGCAGGGAGGGTCGCGTGCTCCACTCTGAGGAAGGAGTCTTGGCAGAAGGCTGGCCTGTCCTGTGCCTCTGGTCCCAAGGGGACAGCATCTCCTTGGCCACCTGTCCCAAGGGCAGACTTGGACTTGCCACCAGGTGCCATACCCGGAACTCGCAGTAACAACCCCATGGAGAAACGTGCAGTCAGATGCTGTCTTCCACCAAGATGTGGCAGCGATGTGGGTGGCAGGGGGTGTGCCGGGGAAAGAGTGGAGACAGTCCCCCACAGTACCCCATCCCAGTGCACGGGCCGTGTGCAGGGATCCTGTCGCCTCCTCTCTCCTGTGGTGAAGGCACTGGCCTAGACCCCGAGTCTGCCTGAGCGCCAGAGCAAAATGCAAAGCCTTACCTACCCCAGCAGATGGTATTAGGCATAGAGTGCCATGCTAGAACACGCACGCTGCAGCAGGGTTGTGACTGTGTCTGCTTACTTCGGCATAGCAAGGTGAACCCTGGGCGTGAACATGGAGCCCTGGAAAGCAAGGTCCGAGGGCACCAGCTCTCCCGTGGCTCTTCTTCCCTGCTGCGGCAGAGCGAACACACAAAGCCTTGCTGAGGAAGCAGCAGTGAAGTGCGGTTTGTGCCAAGCTGAAAACCTCTGTGAAAGTATAGCAGTCGCTGGGAAATCAGAGTCGGTTCTGTGGGCTGCTGTGGCTGCTTGCCTTAGCCTAGTATTTGCAGAACTATGGGAGAAACCCGCATAGAGCAACAGCCTCTTTGTCCGGCATCCCCTCTGGGAAAGCACAGCATTCTTTAGGAAATCAGAATCGGGTCTGTGGGATGCTCCTGTTGGCCTGAGCTGGTCTCCAAAGCACGGTGTAATAAAAACCCGCATGGAGCGAAATCCTCTTTGCCTGGGCATCCCCTCTGCCTGAGAGAGTAGCGCGGTTGCGCCTGTGGAAAGACCTTAAGGAAAGGGACACTGCACTGCGCTCCCCAGGAGCATGTCTGTGGAAGGTGCAGCACGCTGCCCGGGGAGAAGAACAGGAGCCGTTGGCCTTCTGGACTGGAAACGGTTGCGAAGCAGGAGAGCCGGCCCTGGCAGGCACAGCGGCCAGTGGCAATACAAGTGTCACCCGCTCCCAGTACAGAGAGACAGAAGACTGGCTGCTAGGAGAAAGGAGGGGATGATTACGGCAGGCAGGATGCGTGCTCCACTCTTAGGAAAGAGTCTGGGCAAAAAGCATGCCTGTCCTGAGCCTCTGGGCCCAAAGCGATAGCAGCTCCTTGGTCACCTGTCCCTGGGGCAAGACATGCGCTAGCCACCAGGCGCCTACCCTGTACTCTCAGAAGAAACAGCTCCCTGAAATAACGGGGAGACAGATGCCGTCTTCCTCCAGGATGTGCAAGCTTGGAGGAGGCACGGGGTTGAAGGGAAAGGAGTGGGGACAGTCCCCTAAAGCTCCCTATTCAGTGCACGGGCCGTGTGCAGGGATCCTGTCCCCTCTGCTTTCCTGTGGGGAAAGCACTGGCCTAGTCCCCGAGTCCGCCTGAGCGCCAGAGTAAAAGGCCAAGCGATGCCTACACTGGGAGATGGTAGTGTGCATAGAGTGCCATCCTAGGCTACGCACGCTCCTGAAGGGTTGTGGCTGTTTCTGCTTAGTTCGGCCTGGCAGGGTGAACCCAGGACGCGAACATGGAGCCCGGGAAAGCAAGGCCCAAGAGGCACCATCTCTCCCAAAGCTCTTCTTCCCTGGTTCGACTGAAGCCTTGCTGAGGAAGCAGCAGCAAAGTGCTGTTCGCTCCAAGCCAAAGCCTCTGCGAAAGCACAGCATTCGCTGAGAAATGTTCTTCGGGCTGCTGCTTCTTGCCTGAGACCAGCCTGGTGGTAGGAGAAACCCGCATACAGCAAAAGCCTCTTTGCCTGGGCATCTCCCCTGGGAAAGCACTGCTTTCCTTGGGAAATCAGAGTTGGGTTTGCGGATGCTGCTGCTGCTTGCCTGGGCTAGTCTCCGCAGCTCGGTGGAAGATACCCGCATGGAGCGAAATACCCTTTGCCCTAGCATCCCCTCTGCCTGAGAGAGAAGCCAAGTGTGGGGAATGCTCAGCACGGCCCTCCAGAGAAGAGAAGGAGCCGTTGGCCTTGGGGTCGGGAATCGCTCGGTAAGCAGGATAGCCTGCCGTGGCACGAAAAGCAGGCCTGTGGCAAGACAAGTGTCACCCGCTCTCTGTGCAGAGAGATGGAAGCCTGGCTGCTAAGGAGACATGAGGGGACGACTAGGGCAGGGAGGGTCGCGTGCTCCACTCTGAGGAAGGAGTCTTGGCAGAAGGCTGGCCTGTCCTGTGCCTCTGGTCCCAAGGGGACAGCATCTCCTTGGCCACCTGTCCCAAGGGCAGACTTGGACTTGCCACCAGGTGCCATACCCGGAACTCGCAGTAACAACCCCATGGAGAAACGTGCAGTCAGATGCTGTCTTCCACCAAGATGTGGCAGCGATGTGGGTGGCAGGGGGTGTGCCGGGGAAAGAGTGGAGACAGTCCCCCACAGTACCCCATCCCAGTGCACGGGCCGTGTGCAGGGATCCTGTCGCCTCCTCTCTCCTGTGGTGAAGGCACTGGCCTAGACCCCGAGTCTGCCTGAGCGCCAGAGCAAAAATGCAAAGCCTTACCTACCCCAGCAGATGGTATTAGGCATAGAGTGCCATGCTAGAACACGCACGCTGCAGCAGGGTTGTGACTGTGTCTGCTTACTTCGGCATAGCAAGGTGAACCCTGGGCGTGAACATGGAGCCCTGGAAAGCAAGGTCCGAGAGGCACCAGCTCTCCCGTGGCTCTTCTTCCCTGCTGCGGCAGAGCGAACACACAAAGCCTTGCTGAGGAAGCAGCAGTGAAGTGCGGTTTGTGCCAAGCTGAAAACCTCTGTGAAAGTATAGCAGTCGCTGGGAAATCAGAGTCGGTTCTGTGGGCTGCTGTGGCTGCTTGCCTTAGCCTAGTATTTGCAGAACTATGGGAGAAACCCGCATAGAGCAACAGCCTCTATGTCCGGCATCCCCTCTGGGAAAGCACAGCATTCTTTAGGAAATCAGAATCGGGTCTGTGGGATGCTCCTGTTGGGCTGAGCTGGTCTCCAAAGCACGGTGTAATAAACCCCATGGAGCGAAATCCTCTTTGCCTGGGCATCCCCCTCTGCCTGAGAGAGTAGCGCGGTTGCGCCTGTGGAAAGACCCTTAAGGAAAGGGACACTGCGCTCCCCAGGAGCATGTCTGTGGAAGGTGCAGCACGCTGCCCGGGGAGAGAAGAACAGGAGCCGTTGGCCTTCTGGACTGGAAACGGTTGCGAAGCAGGAGAGCCGGCCCTTGCAGGCACAGCGGCCAGTGGCAATACAAGTGTCACCCGCTCGCAGTACAGAGAGACAGAAGACTGGCTGCTAGGAGAAAGGAGGGGATGATTACGGCAGGATGCGTGCTCCACTCTTAGGAAAGAGTCTGGGCAAAAAGCATGCCTGTCCTGAGCCTCTGGGCCCAAAGCGATAGCAGCTCCTTGGTCACCTGTCCCTGGGGCAGACATGCGCTAGCCACCAGGCGCCTACCCTGAACTCTCAGAAACAGCTCCCTGAAATAACGGGGAGTCAGATGCCGTCTTCCTCCAGGATGTGCAAGCTTGGAGGAGGCACGGGGTTGAAGGGAAAGGAGTGGGGACAGTCCCCCAAAGCTCCCTATTCAGTGCACGGGCCGTGTGCAGAGATCCTTTCCCATCTCCTTTCCTGTGGGGAAAACACTGGCCTAGTCCGCGAGTCCGCCTGAGCGCCAGAGCAAAAGGCCAAGCGATGCCTACACTGGGAGATGGTAGTGTGCACAGAGTGCCATCCTAGGCTACGCACGCCTCTGCAGGGTTGTGGCTGTGTCTGCTTAGTTCGGCCTGGCAGGGTGAACCTAGGACGCGAATATGGAGCCCGGGAAAGCAAGGCCCAAGAGACACCAGCTCTCCCGCAGCTCTTCTTCCTTGACGCGACAGAGAGAATTACGAAAGTCTTGCTGAGGAAGCAACAGTGAAGTGCGGTTCGTGCCAAGCTGAAAACCTCTGCGAAAGCGTAGCAGTCGCTGGGAAATCAGAGTCGGTTCTGTGGGCTGCTGTGGCTGCTTGCCTTAGCCTAGTATTCGTAGTAGTATTGGAGAAACCCGTATAGATGAAAGCCTCTTTGCTGGGGCATCCACTCTGGGAAAGCACAGCATTCGTTGTGAAATCAGAGTCCGGTCTGAGGGATACTCCTGTTTGCCTGAGCTGGTCTCCTCAGCAGGGTGGAATAAACCCGCATGGAGCGAAATGCTCTTTGCCTGGGCATCCTCTCTGCCTGAGAGGGAAGCGCGATTGCACCTGTGGAAGAGCCTTAAGGAAATGACACGTTGTTCACTGCGCTCCCCAGGATCATCTGTGTAAGGTGCAGCAAGCTGCCGAGGGAGAAGAACAAGAGCCGTTGGCCTTCTGGTTTGAAAACGGTTGCGAAGCAGGAGAGCCGGCCCTGGCAGGCACAGCGGCCGGTGGCAATACAAGAGTCACCGGCTCCCTGTGCAGAGAGAAGGAAGCCTGGCTGCTAAGGAGACAGGAGGGGATGTGATGGGCAGGTCGCGTGCTCCACTGTTAGGAAGGAGTCTGGGTAGAAAGCATGCCTGTCCTGAGCCTCTGGGCCCAAAGAGATAGCAGCTCCTTGGCCACCTGTCCCTGGCGAAGACATGCACTAGCCACCAGGCGCCTACGCTGTACTCGCAGAAAAAGCTCCCTGAAATAACGGGGAGTCAGATGCCGTCTTCCTCCAGGATGTGCAAGCTTGGAGGAGGCACGGGGTTGAAGGGAAAGGAGTGGGGACAGTCCCCTAAAGCTCCCTATTCAGTGCACGGGCCGTGTGCAGGGATCCTGTCCCCTCTGCTTTCCTGTGGGGAAAGCACTGGCCTAGTCCCCGAGTCCGCCTGAGCGCCAGAGTAAAAGGCCAAGCGATGCCTACACTGGGAGATGGTAGTGTGCATAGAGTGCCATCCTAGGCTACGCACGCTCCTGAAGGGTTGTGGCTGTTTCTGCTTAGTTCGGCCTGGCAGGGTGAACCCAGGACGCGAACATGGAGCCCGGGAAAGCAAGGCCCAAGAGGCACCATCTCTCCCAAAGCTCTTCTTCCCTGATGCGACTGAAGCCTTGCTGAGGAAGCAGCAGCGAAGTGCTGTTCGCTCCAAGCCAAAGCCTCTGCGAAAGCACAGCATTCGCTGAGAAATGTTCTGCGGGCTGCTGCTTCTTGCCTGAGACCAGCCTGGTGGTAGGAGAAACCCGCATACAGCAAAAGCCTCTTTGCCTGGGCATCTCCCCTGGGAAAGCACTGCGTTCCTTGGGAAATCAGAGTTGGGTTTGCGGATGCTGCTGCTGCTTGCCTGGGCTAGTCTCCGCAGCTCGGTGGAAGATACCCGCATGGAGCGAAATACCCTTTGCCCTAGCATCCCCTCTGCCTGAGAGAGAAGCCAAGTGTGGGGAATGCTCAGCACGGCCCTCCAGAGAAGAGAAGGAGCCGTTGGCCTTGGGGTCGGGAATCGCTCGGTAAGCAGGATAGCCTGCCGTGGCACGAAAAGCAGGCCTGTGGCAAGACAAGTGTCACCCGCTCTCTGTGCAGAGAGATGGAAGCCTGGCTGCTAAGGAGACATGAGGGGACGACTAGGGCAGGGAGGGTCGCGTGCTCCACTCTGAGGAAGGAGTCTTGGCAGAAGGCTGGCCTGTCCTGTGCCTCTGGTCCCAAGGGGACAGCATCTCCTTGGCCACCTGTCCCAAGGGCAGACTTGGACTTGCCACCAGGTGCCATACCCGGAACTCGCAGTAACAACCCCATGGAGAAACGTGCAGTCAGATGCTGTCTTCCACCAAGATGTGGCAGCGATGTGGGTGGCAGGGGGTGTGCCGGGGAAAGAGTGGAGACAGTCCCCCACAGTACCCCATCCCAGTGCACGGGCCGTGTGCAGGGATCCTGTCGCCTCCTCTCTCCTGTGGTGAAGGCACTGGCCTAGACCCCGAGTCTGCCTGAGCGCCAGAGCAAAATGCAAAGCCTTACCTACCCCAGCAGATGGTATTAGGCATAGAGTGCCATGCTAGAACACGCACGCTGCAGCAGGGTTGTGACTGTGTCTGCTTACTTCGGCATAGCAAGGTGAACCCTGGGCGTGAACATGGAGCCCTGGAAAGCAAGGTCCGAGAGGCACCAGCTCTCCCGTGGCTCTTCTTCCCTGCTGCGGCAGAGCGAACACACAAAGCCTTGCTGAGGAAGCAGCAGTGAAGTGCGGTTTGTGCCAAGCTGAAAACCTCTGTGAAAGTATAGCAGTCGCTGGGAAATCAGAGTCGGTTCTGTGGGCTGCTGTGGCTGCTTGCCTTAGCCTAGTATTTGCAGAACTATGGGAGAAACCCGCATAGAGCAACAGCCTCTATGTCCGGCATCCCCTCTGGGAAAGCACAGCATTCTTTAGGAAATCAGAATCGGGTCTGTGGGATGCTCCTGTTGGGCTGAGCTGGTCTCCAAAGCACGGTGTAATAAACCCGCATGGAGCGAAATCCTCTTTGCCTGGGCATCCCCTCTGCCTGAGAGAGTAGCGCGGTTGCGCCTGTGGAAAGACCCTTAAGGAAAGGGACACTGCGCTCCCCAGGAGCATGTCTGTGGAAGGTGCAGCACGCTGCCCGGGGAGAAGAACAGGAGCCGTTGGCCTTCTGGACTGGAAACGGTTGCGAAGCAGGAGAGCCGGCCCTTGCAGGCACAGCGGCCAGTGGCAATACAAGTGTCACCCGCTCGCAGTACAGAGAGACAGAAGACTGGCTGCTAGGAGAAAGGAGGGGATGATTACGGCAGGATGCGTGCTCCACTCTTAGGAAAGAGTCTGGGCAAAAAGCATGCCTGTCCTGAGCCTCTGGGCCCAAAGCGATAGCAGCTCCTTGGTCACCTGTCCCTGGGGCAGACATGCGCTAGCCACCAGGCGCCTACCCTGAACTCTCAGAAACAGCTCCCTGAAATAACGGGGAGTCAGATGCCGTCTTCCTCCAGGATGTGCAAGCTTGGAGGAGGCACGGGGTTGAAGGGAAAGGAGTGGGGACAGTCCCCCAAAGCTCCCTATTCAGTGCACGGGCCGTGTGCAGAGATCCTTTCCCATCTCCTTTCCTGTGGGGAAAACACTGGCCTAGTCCGCGAGTCCGCCTGAGCGCCAGAGCAAAAGGCCAAGCGATGCCTACACTGGGAGATGGTAGTGTGCACAGAGTGCCATCCTAGGCTACGCACGCCTCTGCAGGGTTGTGGCTGTGTCTGCTTAGTTCGGCCTGGCAGGGTGAACCTAGGACGCGAATATGGAGCCCGGGAAAGCAAGGCCCAAGAGACACCAGCTCTCCCGCAGCTCTTCTTCCTTGACGCGACAGAGAGAATTACGAAAGTCTTGCTGAGGAAGCAACAGTGAAGTGCGGTTCGTGCCAAGCTGAAAACCTCTGCGAAAGCGTAGCAGTCGCTGGGAAATCAGAGTCGGTTCTGTGGGCTGCTGTGGCTGCTTGCCTTAGCCTAGTATTCGTAGTAGTATTGGAGAAACCCGTATAGATGAAAGCCTCTTTGCTGGGGCATCCACTCTGGGAAAGCACAGCATTCGTTGTGAAATCAGAGTCCGGTCTGAGGGATACTCCTGTTTGCCTGAGCTGGTCTCCTCAGCAGGGTGGAATAAACCCGCATGGAGCGAAATGCTCTTTGCCTGGGCATCCTCTCTGCCTGAGAGGGAAGCGCGATTGCACCTGTGGAAGAGCCTTAAGGAAATGACACGTTGTTCACTGCGCTCCCCAGGATCATCTGTGTAAGGTGCAGCAAGCTGCCGAGGGAGAAGAACAAGAGCCGTTGGCCTTCTGGTTTGAAAACGGTTGCGAAGCAGGAGAGCCGGCCCTGGCAGGCACAGCGGCCGGTGGCAATACAAGAGTCACCGGCTCCCTGTGCAGAGAGAAGGAAGCCTGGCTGCTAAGGAGACAGGAGGGGATGTGATGGGCAGGTCGCGTGCTCCACTGTTAGGAAGGAGTCTGGGTAGAAAGCATGCCTGTCCTGAGCCTCTGGGCCCAAAGAGATAGCAGCTCCTTGGCCACCTGTCCCTGGCGAAGACATGCACTAGCCACCAGGCGCCTACGCTGTACTCGCAGAAAAAGCTCCCTGAAATAACGGGGAGTCAGATGCCGTCTTCCTCCAGGATGTGCAAGCTTGGAGGAGGCACGGGGTTGAAGGGAAAGGAGTGGGGACAGTCCCCTAAAGCTCCCTATTCAGTGCACGGGCCGTGTGCAGGGATCCTGTCCCCTCTGCTTTCCTGTGGGGAAAGCACTGGCCTAGTCCCCGAGTCCGCCTGAGCGCCAGAGTAAAAGGCCAAGCGATGCCTACACTGGGAGATGGTAGTGTGCATAGAGTGCCATCCTAGGCTACGCACGCTCCTGAAGGGTTGTGGCTGTTTCTGCTTAGTTCGGCCTGGCAGGGTGAACCCAGGACGCGAACATGGAGCCCGGGAAAGCAAGGCCCAAGAGGCACCATCTCTCCCAAAGCTCTTCTTCCCTGATGCGACTGAAGCCTTGCTGAGGAAGCAGCAGCGAAGTGCTGTTCGCTCCAAGCCAAAGCCTCTGCGAAAGCACAGCATTCGCTGAGAAATGTTCTGCGGGCTGCTGCTTCTTGCCTGAGACCAGCCTGGTGGTAGGAGAAACCCGCATACAGCAAAAGCCTCTTTGCCTGGGCATCTCCCCTGGGAAAGCACTGCGTTCCTTGGGAAATCAGAGTTGGGTTTGCGGATGCTGCTGCTGCTTGCCTGGGCTAGTCTCCGCAGCTCGGTGGAAGATACCCGCATGGAGCGAAATACCCTTTGCCCTAGCATCCCCTCTGCCTGAGAGAGAAGCCAAGTGTGGGGAATGCTCAGCACGGCCCTCCAGAGAAGAGAAGGAGCCGTTGGCCTTGGGGTCGGGAATCGCTCGGTAAGCAGGATAGCCTGCCGTGGCACGAAAAGCAGGCCTGTGGCAAGACAAGTGTCACCCGCTCTCTGTGCAGAGAGATGGAAGCCTGGCTGCTAAGGAGACATGAGGGGACGACTAGGGCAGGGAGGGTCGCGTGCTCCACTCTGAGGAAGGAGTCTTGGCAGAAGGCTGGCCTGTCCTGTGCCTCTGGTCCCAAGGGGACAGCATCTCCTTGGCCACCTGTCCCAAGGGCAGACTTGGACTTGCCACCAGGTGCCATACCCGGAACTCGCAGTAACAACCCCATGGAGAAACGTGCAGTCAGATGCTGTCTTCCACCAAGATGTGGCAGCGATGTGGGTGGCAGGGGGTGTGCCGGGGAAAGAGTGGAGACAGTCCCCCACAGTACCCCATCCCAGTGCACGGGCCGTGTGCAGGGATCCTGTCGCCTCCTCTCTCCTGTGGTGAAGGCACTGGCCTAGACCCCGAGTCTGCCTGAGCGCCAGAGCAAAATGCAAAGCCTTACCTACCCCAGCAGATGGTATTAGGCATAGAGTGCCATGCTAGAACACGCACGCTGCAGCAGGGTTGTGACTGTGTCTGCTTACTTCGGCATAGCAAGGTGAACCCTGGGCGTGAACATGGAGCCCTGGAAAGCAAGGTCCGAGAGGCACCAGCTCTCCCGTGGCTCTTCTTCCCTGCTGCGGCAGAGCGAACACACAAAGCCTTGCTGAGGAAGCAGCAGTGAAGTGCGGTTTGTGCCAAGCTGAAAACCTCTGTGAAAGTATAGCAGTCGCTGGGAAATCAGAGTCGGTTCTGTGGGCTGCTGTGGCTGCTTGCCTTAGCCTAGTATTTGCAGAACTATGGGAGAAACCCGCATAGAGCAACAGCCTCTATGTCCGGCATCCCCTCTGGGAAAGCACAGCATTCTTTAGGAAATCAGAATCGGGTCTGTGGGATGCTCTCTGTTGGGCTGAGCTGGTCTCCAAAGCACGGTGTAATAAACCCGCATGGAGCGAAATCCTCTTTGCCTGGGCATCCCCTCTGCCTGAGAGAGTAGCGCGGTTGCGCCTGTGGAAAGACCCTTAAGGAAAGGGACACTGCGCTCCCCAGGAGCATGTCTGTGGAAGGTGCAGCACGCTGCCCGGGGAGAAGAACAGGAGCCGTTGGCCTTCTGGACTGGAAACGGTTGCGAAGCAGGAGAGCCGGCCCTTGCAGGCACAGCGGCCAGTGGCAATACAAGTGTCACCCGCTCGCAGTACAGAGAGACAGAAGACTGGCTGCTAGGAGAAAGGAGGGGATGATTACGGCAGGATGCGTGCTCCACTCTTAGGAAAGAGTCTGGGCAAAAAGCATGCCTGTCCTGAGCCTCTGGGCCCAAAGCGATAGCAGCTCCTTGGTCACCTGTCCCTGGGGCAGACATGCGCTAGCCACCAGGCGCCTACCCTGAACTCTCAGAAACAGCTCCCTGAAATAACGGGGAGTCAGATGCCGTCTTCCTCCAGGATGTGCAAGCTTGGAGGAGGCACGGGGTTGAAGGGAAAGGAGTGGGGACAGTCCCCCAAAGCTCCCTATTCAGTGCACGGGCCGTGTGCAGAGATCCTTTCCCATCTCCTTTCCTGTGGGGAAAACACTGGCCTAGTCCGCGAGTCCGCCTGAGCGCCAGAGCAAAAGGCCAAGCGATGCCTACACTGGGAGATGGTGGTGTGCACAGAGTGCCATCCTAGGCTACGCACGCCTCTGCAGGGTTGTGGCTGTGTCTGCTTAGTTCGGCCTGGCAGGGTGAACCTAGGACGCGAATATGGAGCCCGGGAAAGCAAGGCCCAAGAGACACCAGCTCTCCCGCAGCTCTTCTTCCTTGACGCGACAGAGAGAATTACGAAAGTCTTGCTGAGGAAGCAACAGTGAAGTGCGGTTCGTGCCAAGCTGAAAACCTCTGCGAAAGCGTAGCAGTCGCTGGGAAATCAGAGTCGGTTCTGTGGGCTGCTGTGGCTGCTTGCCTTAGCCTAGTATTCGTAGTAGTATTGGAGAAACCCGTATAGATGAAAGCCTCTTTGCTGGGGCATCCACTCTGGGAAAGCACAGCATTCGTTGTGAAATCAGAGTCCGGTCTGAGGGATACTCCTGTTTGCCTGAGCTGGTCTCCTCAGCAGGGTGGAATAAACCCGCATGGAGCGAAATGCTCTTTGCCTGGGCATCCTCTCTCTGCCTGAGAGGGAAGCGCGATTGCACCTGTGGAAGAGCCTTAAGGAAATGACACGTTGTTCACTGCGCTCCCCAGGATCATCTGTGTAAGGTGCAGCAAGCTGCCGAGGGAGAAGAACAAGAGCCGTTGGCCTTCTGGTTTGAAAACGGTTGCGAAGCAGGAGAGCCGGCCCTGGCAGGCACAGCGGCCGGTGGCAATACAAGAGTCACCGGCTCCCTGTGCAGAGAGAAGGAAGCCTGGCTGCTAAGGAGACAGGAGGGGATGTGATGGGCAGGTCGCGTGCTCCACTGTTAGGAAGGAGTCTGGGTAGAAAGCATGCCTGTCCTGAGCCTCTGGGCCCAAAGAGATAGCAGCTCCTTGGCCACCTGTCCCTGGCGAAGACATGCACTAGCCACCAGGCGCCTACGCTGTACTCGCAGAAAAAGCTCCCTGAAATAACGGGGAGTCAGATGCCGTCTTCCTCCAGGATGTGCAAGCTTGGAGGAGGCACGGGGTTTGAAGGGAAAGGAGTAGGGACAGTCCCCCTAAAGCTCCCTATTCAGTGCACGGGCCGTGTGCAGGGATCCTGTCCCCTCTGCTTTCCTGTGGGGAAAGCACTGGCCTAGTCCCCGAGTCCGCCTGAGCGCCAGAGTAAAAGGCCAAGCGATGCCTACACTGGGAGATGGTAGTGTGCATAGAGTGCCATCCTAGGCTACGCACGCTCCTGAAGGGTTGTGGCTGTTTCTGCTTAGTTCGGCCTGGCAGGGTGAACCCAGGACGCGAACATGGAGCCCGGGAAAGCAAGGCCCAAGAGGCACCATCTCTCCCAAAGCTCTTCTTCCCTGATGCGACTGAAGCCTTGCTGAGGAAGCAGCAGCGAAAGTGCTGTTCGCTCCAAGCCAAAGCCTCTGCGAAAGCACAGCATTCGCTGAGAAATGTTCTGCTGGGGCTGCTGCTTCTTGCCTGAGACCAGCCTGGTGGTAGGAGAAACCCGCATACAGCAAAAGCCTCTTTGCCTGGGCATCTCCCCTGGGAAAGCACTGCTTTCCTTGGGAAATCAGAGTTGGGTTTGCGGATGCTGCTGCTGCTGCTTGCCTGGGCTAGTCTCCGCAGCTCGGTGGAAGATACCCGCATGGAGCGAAATACCCTTTGCCCTAGCATCCCCTCTGCCTGAGAGAGAAGCCAAGTGTGGGGAATGCTCAGCACGGCCCTCCAGAGAAGAGAAGGAGCCGTTGGCCTTGGGGTCGGGAATCGCTCGGTAAGCAGGATAGCCTGCCGTGGCACGAAAAGCAGGCCTGTGGCAAGACAAGTGTCACCCGCTCTCTGTGCAGAGAGATGGAAGCCTGGCTGCTAAGGAGACATGAGGGGACGACTAGGGCAGGGAGGGTCGCGTGCTCCACTCTGAGGAAGGAGTCTTGGCAGAAGGCTGGCCTGTCCTGTGCCTCTGGTCCCAAGGGGACAGCATCTCCTTGGCCACCTGTCCCAAGGGCAGACTTGGACTTGCCACCAGGTGCCATACCCGGAACTCGCAGTAACAACCCCATGGAGAAAACGTGCAGTCAGATGCTGTCTTCCACCAAGATGTGGCAGCGATGTGGGTGGCAGGGGGTGTGCCGGGGAAAGAGTGGAGACAGTCCCCCACAGTACCCCATCCCAGTGCACGGGCCGTGTGCAGGGATCCTGTCGCCTCCTCTCTCCTGTGGTGAAGGCACTGGCCTAGACCCCGAGTCTGCCTGAGCGCCAGAGCAAAAGGCAAAGCCTTACCTACCCCAGCAGATGGTATTAGGCATAGAGTGCCATGCTAGAACACGCACGCTGCAGCAGGGTTGTGACTGTGTCTGCTTACTTCGGCATAGCAAGGTGAACCCTGGGCGTGAACATGGAGCCCTGGAAAGCAAGGTCCGAGAGGCACCAGCTCTCCCGTGGCTCTTCTTCCCTGCTGCGGCAGAGCGAACACACAAAGCCTTGCTGAGGAAGCAGCAGTGAAAGTGCGGTTTGTGCCAAGCTGAAAACCTCTGTGAAAGTATAGCAGTCGCTGGGAAATCAGAGTCGGTTCTGTGGGCTGCTGTGGCTGCTTGCCTTAGCCTAGTATTCGTAGTGGGATGGGAGAAACCCATGTAGAGCGAAAGCCTCTTTGCTCGGGCATCCACTCTGGGAAATCACAGCATTCGTTAGGAAATCAGAGTCGGTTCTGTGGAAGGCTCATGTTTGCCTGAGCTGATCTCCTCAGCACGGTGGAAAAAACCCGCATGGAGCGAAATCCTCTTTGCCTGGGCATCCCCTCTGCCTGAGAGAGAAGCGCAGTTGCGCCTGTGGAAAGAGCCTTAAGGAAAAGACACGTTGTTCACTGCGCTCCCCAGGATCATCTGTGTAAGGTGCAGCAAGCTGCCGAGGGAGAAGAAGAACAGAGCCGTTGGCCTTCTGGTTTGAAAACGGTTGCGAAAGAGGAGAGCCGGCCCTGGCAGGCACAGTGGCCGGTGGCAATACAACTGTTACCGGCTCCCTGTGCAGAGATGGAAGCCTGGCTGCTAAGGAGACAGGAGGGGATGAGGTGGGCAGGGCGCGTGCTCCACTCTTAGGAAGGAGTCTGGGCAGAAAGCATGCCTATCCTGAGCCTCTGGGCCCAAGGTGACAGCAGCTCCTTGGCCACCTGTCCCTGGGGCAGACATGCACTAGCCACCAGGCGCCTACTCTGTACTCGCAGAAACAGCTCCCTGAACTAACGGGGAGTCAGAAGCCTTCTTCCTCCAGGATGTGGAAGTTTGGAGGAGGCACGGTGTTTAAGGGGAAGGAGTGGGGACAGTCCCCCAAAGCTCCCTATTCAGTTCACAGTCCGTGTGCAGGGATCCTGTCACCTCTCCTTTCCTGTGGGGAAACCACTGGCCTAGTCTGAGAATCCGCCTGAGCGCCAGAGTAAAAGGCCAAGCGATGCCTACACTGGGAGATGGTAGTGTGCATAGAGTGCCATCCTAGGCTACGCACGCTCCTGAAGGGTTGTGGCTGTTTCTGCTTAGTTCGGCCTGGCAGGGTGAACCCAGGACGCGAACATGGAGCCCGGGAAAGCAAGGCCCAAGAGGCACCATCTCTCCCAAAGCTCTTCTTCCCTGATGCGACTGAAGCCTTGCTGAGGAAGCAGCAGCGAAGTGCTGTTCGCTCCAAGCCAAAGCCTCTGCGAAAGCACAGCATTCGCTGAGAAATGTTCTGCGGGCTGCTGCTTCTTGCCTGAGACCAGCCTGGTGGTAGGAGAAACCCGCATACAGCAAAAGCCTCTTTGCCTGGGCATCTCCCCTGGGAAAGCACTGCGTTCCTTGGGAAATCAGAGTTGGGTTTGCGGATGCTGCTGCTGCTTGCCTGGGCTAGTCTCCGCAGCTCGGTGGAAGATACCCGCATGGAGCGAAATACCCTTTGCCCTAGCATCCCCTCTGCCTGAGAGAGAAGCCAAGTGTGGGGAATGCTCAGCACGGCCCTCCAGAGAAGAGAAGGAGCCGTTGGCCTTGGGGTCGGGAATCGCTCGGTAAGCAGGATAGCCTGCCGTGGCACGAAAAGCAGGCCTGTGGCAAGACAAGTGTCACCCGCTCTCTGTGCAGAGAGATGGAAGCCTGGCTGCTAAGGAGACATGAGGGGACGACTAGGGCAGGGAGGGTCGCGTGCTCCACTCTGAGGAAGGAGTCTTGGCAGAAGGCTGGCCTGTCCTGTGCCTCTGGTCCCAAGGGGACAGCATCTCCTTGGCCACCTGTCCCAAGGGCAGACTTGGACTTGCCACCAGGTGCCATACCCGGAACTCGCAGTAACAACCCCATGGAGAAACGTGCAGTCAGATGCTGTCTTCCACCAAGATGTGGCAGCGATGTGGGTGGCAGGGGGTGTGCCGGGGAAAGAGTGGAGACAGTCCCCCACAGTACCCCATCCCAGTGCACGGGCCGTGTGCAGGGATCCTGTCGCCTCCTCTCTCCTGTGGTGAAGGCACTGGCCTAGACCCCGAGTCTGCCTGAGCGCCAGAGCAAAATGCAAAGCCTTACCTACCCCAGCAGATGGTATTAGGCATAGAGTGCCATGCTAGAACACGCACGCTGCAGCAGGGTTGTGACTGTGTCTGCTTACTTCGGCATAGCAAGGTGAACCCTGGGCGTGAACATGGAGCCCTGGAAAGCAAGGTCCGAGAGGCACCAGCTCTCCCGTGGCTCTTCTTCCCTGCTGCGGCAGAGCGAACACACAAAGCCTTGCTGAGGAAGCAGCAGTGAAGTGCGGTTTGTGCCAAGCTGAAAACCTCTGTGAAAGTATAGCAGTCGCTGGGAAATCAGAGTCGGTTCTGTGGGCTGCTGTGGCTGCTTGCCTTAGCCTAGTATTTGCAGAACTATGGGAGAAACCCGCATAGAGCGAAAGCTTCTATGTCCGGCATCCCCTCTGGGAAAGCACAGCATTCTTTGGGAAATCAGAGTCTGGTCTGAGGGATGCTCCTGTTGGCCTGAGCTGGTCTCCAAAGCACGGTGTAATAAACCCGCATGGAGCGAAATCCTCTTTGCCTGGGCATCCCCTCTGCCTGAGAGAGTAGCGCGGTTGCGCCTGTGGAAAGACCCTTAAGGAAAGGGACACTGCGCTCCCCAGGAGCATGTCTGTGGAAGGTGCAGCACGCTGCCCGGGGAGAAGAACAGGAGCCGTTGGCCTTCTGGACTGGAAACGGTTGCGAAGCAGGAGAGCCGGCCCTTGCAGGCACAGCGGCCAGTGGCAATACAAGTGTCACCCGCTCGCAGTACAGAGAGACAGAAGACTGGCTGCTAGGAGAAAGGAGGGGATGATTACGGCAGGATGCGTGCTCCACTCTTAGGAAAGAGTCTGGGCAAAAAGCATGCCTGTCCTGAGCCTCTGGGCCCAAAGCGATAGCAGCTCCTTGGTCACCTGTCCCTGGGGCAGACATGCGCTAGCCACCAGGCGCCTACCCTGAACTCTCAGAAACAGCTCCCTGAAATAACGGGGAGTCAGATGCCGTCTTCCTCCAGGATGTGCAAGCTTGGAGGAGGCACGGGGTTGAAGGGAAAGGAGTGGGGACAGTCCCCCAAAGCTCCCTATTCAGTGCACGGGCCGTGTGCAGAGATCCTTTCCCATCTCCTTTCCTGTGGGGAAAACACTGGCCTAGTCCGCGAGTCCGCCTGAGCGCCAGAGCAAAAGGCCAAGCGATGCCTACACTGGGAGATGGTAGTGTGCACAGAGTGCCATCCTAGGCTACGCACGCCTCTGCAGGGTTGTGGCTGTGTCTGCTTAGTTCGGCCTGGCAGGGTGAACCTAGGACGCGAATATGGAGCCCGGGAAAGCAAGGCCCAAGAGACACCAGCTCTCCCGCAGCTCTTCTTCCTTGACGCGACAGAGAGAATTACGAAAGTCTTGCTGAGGAAGCAACAGTGAAGTGCGGTTCGTGCCAAGCTGAAAACCTCTGCGAAAGCGTAGCAGTCGCTGGGAAATCAGAGTCGGTTCTGTGGGCTGCTGTGGCTGCTTGCCTTAGCCTAGTATTCGTAGTAGTATTGGAGAAAAAACGTATAGATGAAAGCCTCTTTGCTGGGGCATCCACTCTGGGAAAGCACAGCATTCGTTGTGAAAAATCAGAGTCCGGTCTGAGGGATACTCCTGTTTGCCTGAGCTGGTCTCCTCAGCAGGGTGGAATAAACCCGCATGGAGCGAAATGCTCTTTGCCTGGGCATCCTCTCTGCCTGAGAGGGAAGCGCGATTGCACCTGTGGAAGAGCCTTAAGGAAATGACACGTTGTTCACTGCGCTCCCCAGGATCATCTGTGTAAGGTGCAGCAAGCTGCCGAGGGAGAAGAACAAGAGCCGTTGGCCTTCTGGTTTGAAAACGGTTGCGAAGCAGGAGAGCCGGCCCTGGCAGGCACAGCGGCCGGTGGCAATACAAGAGTCACCGGCTCCCTGTGCAGAGAGAAGGAAGCCTGGCTGCTAAGGAGACAGGAGGGGATGTGATGGGCAGGTCGCGTGCTCCACTGTTAGGAAGGAGTCTGGGTAGAAAGCATGCCTGTCCTGAGCCTCTGGGCCCAAAGAGATAGCAGCTCCTTGGCCACCTGTCCCTGGCGAAGACATGCACTAGCCACCAGGCGCCTACGCTGTACTCGCAGAAAAAGCTCCCTGAAATAACGGGGAGTCAGATGCCGTCTTCCTCCAGGATGTGCAAGCTTGGAGGAGGCACGGGGTTGAAGGGAAAGGAGTAGGGACAGTCCCCTAAAGCTCCCTATTCAGTGCACGGGCCGTGTGCAGGGATCCTGTCCCCTCTGCTTTCCTGTGGGGAAAGCACTGGCCTAGTCCCCGAGTCCGCCTGAGCGCCAGAGTAAAAGGCCAAGCGATGCCTACACTGGGAGATGGTAGTGTGCATAGAGTGCCATCCTAGGCTACGCACGCTCCTGAAGGGTTGTGGCTGTTTCTGCTTAGTTCGGCCTGGCAGGGTGAACCCAGGACGCGAACATGGAGCCCGGGAAAGCAAGGCCCAAGAGGCACCATCTCTCCCAAGCTCTTCTTCCCTGATGCGACTGAAGCCTTGCTGAGGAAGCAGCAGCGAAGTGCTGTTCGCTCCAAGCCAAAGCCTCTGCGAAAGCACAGCATTCGCTGAGAAATGTTCTGCGGGCTGCTGCTTCTTGCCTGAGACCAGCCTGGTGGTAGGAGAAACCCGCATACAGCAAAAGCCTCTTTGCCTGGGCATCTCCCCTGGGAAAGCACTGCGTTTCCTTGGGAAATCAGAGTTGGGTTTGCGGATGCTGCTGCTGCTGCTTGCCTGGGCTAGTCTCCGCAGCTCGGTGGAAGATACCCGCATGGAGCGAAATACCCTTTGCCCTAGCATCCCCTCTGCCTGAGAGAGAAGCCAAGTGTGGGGAATGCTCAGCACGGCCCTCCAGAGAAGAGAAGGAGCCGTTGGCCTTGGGGTCGGGAATCGCTCGGTAAGCAGGATAGCCTGCCGTGGCACGAAAAGCAGGCCTGTGGCAAGACAAGTGTCACCCGCTCTCTGTGCAGAGAGATGGAAGCCTGGCTGCTAAGGAGACATGAGGGGACGACTAGGGCAGGGAGGGTCGCGTGCTCCACTCTGAGGAAGGAGTCTTGGCAGAAGGCTGGCCTGTCCTGTGCCTCTGGTCCCAAGGGGACAGCATCTCCTTGGCCACCTGTCCCAAGGGCAGACTTGGACTTGCCACCAGGTGCCATACCCGGAACTCGCAGTAACAACCCCATGGAGAAACGTGCAGTCAGATGCTGTCTTCCACCAAGATGTGGCAGCGATGTGGGTGGCAGGGGGTGTGCCGGGGAAAGAGTGGAGACAGTCCCCCACAGTACCCCATCCCAGTGCACGGGCCGTGTGCAGGGATCCTGTCGCCTCCTCTCTCCTGTGGTGAAAGGCACTGGCCTAGACCCCGAGTCTGCCTGAGCGCCAGAGCAAAAGGCAAAGCCTTACCTACCCCAGCAGATGGTATTAGGCATAGAGTGCCATGCTAGAACACGCACGCTGCAGCAGGGTTGTGACTGTGTCTGCTTACTTCGGCATAGCAAGGTGAACCCTGGGCGTGAACATGGAGCCCTGGAAAGCAAGGTCCGAGAGGCACCAGCTCTCCCGTGGCTCTTCTTCCCTGCTGCGGCAGAGCGAACACACAAAAGCCTTGCTGAGGAAGCAGCAGTGAAGTGCGGTTTGTGCCAAGCTGAAAACCTCTGTGAAAGTATAGCAGTCGCTGGGAAATCAGAGTCGGTTCTGTGGGCTGCTGTGGCTGCTTGCCTTAGCCTAGTATTCGCAGAACTATGGGAGAAACCCGCATAGAGCGAAAGCTTCTATGTCCGGCATCCCCTCTGGGAAAGCACAGCATTCTTTGGGAAATCAGAGTCTGGTCTGAGGGATGCTCCTGTTGGCCTGAGCTGGTCTCCTCAGCAGGGTGGAATAAACCCGCATAGAGCAAAATCCTCTTTGTCTGGGCATCCCCTCTGCCTGAGAGGGAAGCGCGATTGCACCTGTGGAAGAGCCTTAAGGAAAAGACACGTTGTTCACTGCGCTCCCCAGGATCATCTGTGTAAGGTGCAGCAAGCTGCCGAGGGAGAAGAACAAGAGCCGTTGGCCTTCTGGTTTGAAAACGGTTGCGAAGCAGGAGAGCCGGCCCTGGCAGGCACAGCGGCCAGTGGCAATACAAGTGTCACCGGCTCCCTGTGCAGAGAGAAGGAAGCCTGGCTGCTAAGGAGACAGGAGGGGATGTGGTGGGCAGGGCGCGTGCTCCACTGTTAGGAAGGAGTGTGGGTAGAAAGCATGCCTGTCCTGAGCCTCTGGGCCCAAAGAGATAGCAGCTCCTTGGCCACCTGTCCCTGGCAAAGACATGCACTAGCCACCAGGCGCCTACTCTGTACTCGCAGAAACAGCTCCCTGAAATAACGGGGAGTCAGATGCCGTCTTCCTCCAGGATGTGCAAGCTTGGAGGAGGCACGGGGTTGAAGGGATAGGAGTGGGGACAGTCCCCCAAAGCTCCCTATTCAGTGCACGGGCCGTGTGCAGGGATCCTGTCCCCTCTGCTTTCCTGTGGGGAAAGCACTGGCCTAGTCCCCGAGTCCGCCTGAGCGCCAGAGTAAAAGGCCAAGCGATGCCTACACTGGGAGATGGTAGTGTGCATAGAGTGCCATCCTAGGCTACGCACGCTCCTGAGGGTTGTGGCTGTTTCTGCTTAGTTCGGCCTGGCAGGGTGAAACCAGGACGCGAACATGGAGCCCGGGAAAGCAAGGCCCAAGAGGCACCATCTCTCCCAAAGCTCTTCTTCCCTGATGCGACTGAAGCCTTGCTGAGGAAGCAGCAGCGAAGTGCTGTTCGCTCCAAGCCAAAGCCTCTGCGAAAGCACAGCATTCGCTGAGAAATGTTCTGCGGGCTGCTGCTTCTTGCCTGAGACCAGCCTGGTGGTAGGAGAAACCCGCATACAGCAAAAGCCTCTTTGCCTGGGCATCTCCCCTGGGAAAGCACTGCTTTCCTTGGGAAATCAGAGTTGGGTTTGCGGATGCTGCTGCTGCTTGCCTGGGCTAGTCTCCGCAGCTCGGTGGAAGATACCCGCATGGAGCGAAATACCCTTTGCCCTAGCATCCCCTCTGCCTGAGAGAGAAGCCAAGTGTGGGGAATGCTCAGCACGGCCCTCCAGAGAAGAGAAGGAGCCGTTGGCCTTGGGGTCGGGAATCGCTCGGTAAGCAGGATAGCCTGCCGTGGCACGAAAAGCAGGCCTGTGGCAAGACAAGTGTCACCCGCTCTCTGTGCAGAGAGATGGAAGCCTGGCTGCTAAGGAGACATGAGGGGACGACTAGGGCAGGGAGGGTCGCGTGCTCCACTCTGAGGAAGGAGTCTTGGCAGAAGGCTGGCCTGTCCTGTGCCTCTGGTCCCAAGGGGACAGCATCTCCTTGGCCACCTGTCCCAAGGGCAGACTTGGACTTGCCACCAGGTGCCATACCCGGAACTCGCAGTAACAACCCCATGGAGAAACGTGCAGTCAGATGCTGTCTTCCACCAAGATGTGGCAGCGATGTGGGTGGCAGGGGGTGTGCCGGGGAAAGAGTGGAGACAGTCCCCCACAGTACCCCATCCCAGTGCACGGGCCGTGTGCAGGGATCCTGTCGCCTCCTCTCTCCTGTGGTGAAGGCACTGGCCTAGACCCCGAGTCTGCCTGAGCGCCAGAGCAAAATGCAAAGCCTTACCTACCCCAGCAGATGGTATTAGGCATAGAGTGCCATGCTAGAACACGCACGCTGCAGCAGGGTTGTGACTGTGTCTGCTTACTTCGGCATAGCAAGGTGAACCCTGGGCGTGAACATGGAGCCCTGGAAAGCAAGGTCCGAGAGGCACCAGCTCTCCCGTGGCTCTTCTTCCCTGCTGCGGCGGCAGAGCGAACACACAAAGCCTTGCTGAGGAAGCAGCAGTGAAGTGCGGTTTGTGCCAAGCTGAAAACCTCTGTGAAAGTATAGCAGTCGCTGGGAAATCAGAGTCGGTTCTGTGGGCTGCTGTGGCTGCTTGCCTTAGCCTAGTATTTGCAGAAAACTATGGGAGAAACCCGCATAGAGCAACAGCCTCTATGTCCGGCATCCCCTCTGGGAAAGCACAGCATTCTTTAGGAAATCAGAATCGGGTCTGTGGGATGCTCCTGTTGGGCTGAGCTGGTCTCCAAAGCACGGTGTAATAAACCCGCATGGAGCGAAATCCTCTTTGCCTGGGCATCCCCTCTGCCTGAGAGAGTAGCGCGGTTGCGCCTGTGGAAAGACCCTTAAGGAAAGGGACACTGCGCTCCCCAGGAGCATGTCTGTGGAAGGTGCAGCACGCTGCCCGGGGAGAAGAACAGGAGCCGTTGGCCTTCTGGACTGGAAACGGTTTGCGAAGCAGGAGAGCCGGCCCTTGCAGGCACAGCGGCCAGTGGCAATACAAGTGTCACCCCCGCTCGCAGTACAGAGAGACAGAAGACTGGCTGCTAGGAGAAAGGAGGGGATGATTACGGCAGGATGCGTGCTCCACTCTTAGGAAAGAGTCTGGGCAAAAAGCATGCCTGTCCTGAGCCTCTGGGCCCAAAGCGATAGCAGCTCCTTGGTCACCTGTCCCTGGGGCAGACATGCGCTAGCCACCAGGCGCCTACCCTGAACTCTCAGAAACAGCTCCCTGAAATAACGGGGAGTCAGATGCCGTCTTCCTCCAGGATGTGCAAGCTTGGAGGAGGCACGGGGTTGAAGGGAAAGGAGTGGGGACAGTCCCCCAAAGCTCCCTATTCAGTGCACGGGCCGTGTGCAGAGATCCTTTCCCATCTCCTTTCCTGTGGGGAAAACACTGGCCTAGTCCGCGAGTCCGCCTGAGCGCCAGAGCAAAAGGCCAAGCGATGCCTACACTGGGAGATGGTAGTGTGCACAGAGTGCCATCCTAGGCTACGCACGCCTCTGCAGGGTTGTGGCTGTGTCTGCTTAGTTCGGCCTGGCAGGGTGAACCTAGGACGCGAATATGGAGCCCGGGAAAGCAAGGCCCAAGAGACACCAGCTCTCCCGCAGCTCTTCTTCCTTGACGCGACAGAGAGAATTACGAAAGTCTTGCTGAGGAAGCAACAGTGAAGTGCGGTTCGTGCCAAGCTGAAAACCTCTGCGAAAGCGTAGCAGTCGCTGGGAAATCAGAGTCGGTTCTGTGGGCTGCTGTGGCTGCTTGCCTTAGCCTAGTATTCGTAGTAGTATTGGAGAAACCCGTATAGATGAAAGCCTCTTTGCTGGGGCATCCACTCTGGGAAAGCACAGCATTCGTTGTGAAATCAGAGTCCGGTCTGAGGGATACTCCTGTTTGCCTGAGCTGGTCTCCTCAGCAGGGTGGAATAAACCCGCATGGAGCGAAATGCTCTTTGCCTGGGCATCCTCTCTGCCTGAGAGGGAAGCGCGATTGCACCTGTGGAAGAGCCTTAAGGAAATGACACGTTGTTCACTGCGCTCCCCAGGATCATCTGTGTAAGGTGCAGCAAGCTGCCGAGGGAGAAGAAACAAGAGCCGTTGGCCTTCTGGTTTGAAAACGGTTGCGAAGCAGGAGAGCCGGCCCTGGCAGGCACAGCGGCCGGTGGCAATACAAGAGTCACCGGCTCCCTGTGCAGAGAGAAGGAAGCCTGGCTGCTAAGGAGACAGGAGGGGATGGATGTGATGGGCAGGTCGCGTGCTCCACTGTTAGGAAGGAGTCTGGGTAGAAAGCATGCCTGTCCTGAGCCTCTGGGCCCAAAGAGATAGCAGCTCCTTGGCCACCTGTCCCTGGCGAAGACATGCACTAGCCACCAGGCGCCTACGCTGTACTCGCAGAAAAAGCTCCCTGAAATAACGGGGAGTCAGATGCCGTCTTCCTCCAGGATGTGCAAGCTTGGAGGAGGCACGGGGTTGAAGGGAAAGGAGTAGGGGGACAGTCCCCTAAAGCTCCCTATTCAGTGCACGGGCCGTGTGCAGGGATCCTGTCCCCTCTGCTTTCCTGTGGGGAAAGCACTGGCCTAGTCCCCGAGTCCGCCTGAGCGCCAGAGTAAAAGGCCAAGCGATGCCTACACTGGGAGATGGTAGTGTGCATAGAGTGCCATCCTAGGCTACGCACGCTCCTGAAGGGTTGTGGCTGTTTCTGCTTAGTTCGGCCTGGCAGGGTGAACCCAGGACGCGAACATGGAGCCCGGGAAAGCAAGGCCCAAGAGGCACCATCTCTCCCAAAGCTCTTCTTCCCTGATGCGACTGAAGCCTTGCTGAGGAAGCAGCAGCGAAGTGCTGTTCGCTCCAAGCCAAAGCCTCTGCGAAAGCACAGCATTCGCTGAGAAATGTTCTGCGGGCTGCTGCTTCTTGCCTGAGACCAGCCTGGTGGTAGGAGAAACCCGCATACAGCAAAAGCCTCTTTGCCTGGGCATCTCCCCTGGGAAAGCACTGCTTTCCTTGGGAAATCAGAGTTGGGTTTGCGGATGCTGCTGCTGCTTGCCTGGGCTAGTCTCCGCAGCTCGGTGGAAGATACCCGCATGGAGCGAAATACCCTTTGCCCTAGCATCCCCTCTGCCTGAGAGAGAAGCCAAGTGTGGGGAATGCTCAGCACGGCCCTCCAGAGAAGAGAAGGAGCCGTTGGCCTTGGGGTCGGGAATCGCTCGGTAAGCAGGATAGCCTGCCGTGGCACGAAAAGCAGGCCTGTGGCAAGACAAGTGTCACCCGCTCTCTGTGCAGAGAGATGGAAGCCTGGCTGCTAAGGAGACATGAGGGGACGACTAGGGCAGGGAGGGTCGCGTGCTCCACTCTGAGGAAGGAGTCTTGGCAGAAGGCTGGCCTGTCCTGTGCCTCTGGTCCCAAGGGGACAGCATCTCCTTGGCCACCTGTCCCAAGGGCAGACTTGGACTTGCCACCAGGTGCCATACCCGGAACTCGCAGTAACAACCCCATGGAGAAACGTGCAGTCAGATGCTGTCTTCCACCAAGATGTGGCAGCGATGTGGGTGGCAGGGGGTGTGCCGGGGAAAGAGTGGAGACAGTCCCCCACAGTACCCCCCATCCCAGTGCACGGGCCGTGTGCAGGGATCCTGTCGCCTCCTCTCTACTGTGGTGAAGGCACTGGCCTAGACCCCGAGTCTGCCTGAGCGCCAGAGCAAAAGGCAAAGCCTTACCTACCCCAGCAGATGGTATTAGGCATAGAGTGCCATGCTAGAACACGCACGCTGCAGCAGGGTTGTGACTGTGTCTGCTTACTTCGGCATAGCAAGGTGAACCCTGGGCGTGAACATGGAGCCCTGGAAAGCAAGGTCCGAGAGGCACCAGCTCTCCCGTGGCTCTTCTTCCCTGCTGCGGCAGAGCGAACACACAAAGCCTTGCTGAGGAAGCAGCAGTGAAGTGCGGTTTGTGCCAAGCTGAAAACCTCTGTGAAAGTATAGCAGTCGCTGGGAAATCAGAGTCGGTTCTGTGGGCTGCTGTGGCTGCTTGCCTTAGCCTAGTATTCGCAGAACTATGGGAGAAACCCGCATAGAGCGAAAGCTTCTATGTCCGGCATCCCCTCTGGGAAAGCACAGCATTCTTTGGGAAATCAGAGTCTGGTCTGAGGGATGCTCCTGTTGGCCTGAGCTGGTCTCCTCAGCAGGGTGGAATAAACCCGCATAGAGCAAAATCCTCTTTGTCTGGGCATCCCCTCTGCCTGAGAGGGAAGCGCGATTGCACCTGTGGAAGAGCCTTAAGGAAAAGACACGTTGTTCACTGCGCTCCCCAGGATCATCTGTGTAAGGTGCAGCAAGCTGCCGAGGGAGAAGAACAAGAGCCGTTGGCCTTCTGGTTTGAAAACGGTTGCGAAGCAGGAGAGCCGGCCCTGGCAGGCACAGCGGCCAGTGGCAATACAAGTGTCACCGGCTCCCTGTGCAGAGAGAAGGAAGCCTGGCTGCTAAGGAGACAGGAGGGGATGTGGTGGGCAGGGCGCGTGCTCCACTGTTAGGAAGGAGTGTGGGTAGAAAAGCATGCCTGTCCTGAGCCTCTGGGCCCAAAGAGATAGCAGCTCCTTGGCCACCTGTCCCTGGCAAAGACATGCACTAGCCACCAGGCGCCTACTCTGTACTCGCAGAAACAGCTCCCTGAAATAACGGGGAGTCAGATGCCGTCTTCCTCCAGGATGTGCAAGCTTGGAGGAGGCACGGGGTTGAAGGGATAGGAGTGGGGACAGTCCCCCAAAGCTCCCTATTCAGTGCACGGGCCGTGTGCAGGGATCCTGTCCCCTCTGCTTTCCTGTGGGGAAAGCACTGGCCTAGTCCCCGAGTCCGCCTGAGCGCCAGAGTAAAAGGCCAAGCGATGCCTACACTGGGAGATGGTAGTGTGCATAGAGTGCCATCCTAGGCTACGCACGCTCCTGAGGGTTGTGGCTGTTTCTGCTTAGTTCGGCCTGGCAGGGTGAAACCCAGGACGCGAACATGGAGCCCGGGAAAGCAAGGCCCAAGAGGCACCATCTCTCCCAAAGCTCTTCTTCCCTGATGCGACTGAAGCCTTGCTGAGGAAGCAGCAGCGAAGTGCTGTTCGCTCCAAGCCAAAGCCTCTGCGAAAGCACAGCATTCGCTGAGAAATGTTCTGCGGGCTGCTGCTTCTTGCCTGAGACCAGCCTGGTGGTAGGAGAAACCCGCATACAGCAAAAGCCTCTTTGCCTGGGCATCTCCCCTGGGAAAGCACTGCTTTCCTTGGGAAATCAGAGTTGGGTTTGCGGATGCTGCTGCTGCTGCTTGCCTGGGCTAGTCTCCGCAGCTCGGTGGAAGATACCCGCATGGAGCGAAATACCCTTTGCCCTAGCATCCCCTCTGCCTGAGAGAGAAGCCAAGTGTGGGGAATGCTCAGCACGGCCCTCCAGAGAAGAGAAGGAGCCGTTGGCCTTGGGGTCGGGAATCGCTCGGTAAGCAGGATAGCCTGCCGTGGCACGAAAAGCAGGCCTGTGGCAAGACAAGTGTCACCCGCTCTCTGTGCAGAGAGATGGAAGCCTGGCTGCTAAGGAGACATGAGGGGACGACTAGGGCAGGGAGGGTCGCGTGCTCCACTCTGAGGAAGGAGTCTTGGCAGAAGGCTGGCCTGTCCTGTGCCTCTGGTCCCAAGGGGACAGCATCTCCTTGGCCACCTGTCCCAAGGGCAGACTTGGACTTGCCACCAGGTGCCATACCCGGAACTCGCAGTAACAACCCCCCATGAGAAACGTGCAGTCAGATGCTGTCTTCCACCAAGATGTGGCAGCGATGTGGGTGGCAGGGGGTGTGCCGGGGAAAGAGTGGAGACAGTCCCCCACAGTACCCCATCCCAGTGCACGGGCCGTGTGCAGGGATCCTGTCGCCTCCTCTCTCCTGTGGTGAAGGCACTGGCCTAGACCCCGAGTCTGCCTGAGCGCCAGAGCAAAATGCAAAGCCTTACCTACCCCAGCAGATGGTATTAGGCATAGAGTGCCATGCTAGAACACGCACGCTGCAGCAGGGTTGTGACTGTGTCTGCTTACTTCGGCATAGCAAGGTGAACCCTGGGCGTGAACATGGAGCCCTGGAAAGCAAGGTCCGAGAGGCACCAGCTCTCCCGTGGCTCTCTTCTTCCCTGCTGCGGCAGAGCGAACACACAAAGCCTTGCTGAGGAAGCAGCAGTGAAGTGCGGTTTGTGCCAAGCTGAAAACCTCTGTGAAAGTATAGCAGTCGCTGGGAAATCAGAGTCGGTTCTGTGGGCTGCTGTGGCTGCTTGCCTTAGCCTAGTATTTGCAGAACTATGGGAGAAACCCGCATAGAGCGAAAGCTTCTATGTCCGGCATCCCCTCTGGGAAAGCACAGCATTCTTTTAGGAAATCAGAATCGGGTCTGTGGGATGCTCCTGTTGGGCTGAGCTGGTCTCCAAAGCACGGTGTAATAAAACCCGCATGGAGCGAAATCCTCTTTGCCTGGGCATCCCCTCTGCCTGAGAGAGTAGCGCGGTTGCGCCTGTGGAAAGACCCTTAAGGAAAGGGACACTGCGCTCCCCAGGAGCATGTCTGTGGAAGGTGCAGCACGCTGCCCGGGGAGAAGAACAGGAGCCGTTGGCCTTCTGGACTGGAAACGGTTGCGAAGCAGGAGAGCCGGCCCCCTTGCAGGCACAGCGGCCAGTGGCAATACAAGTGTCACCCGCTCGCAGTACAGAGAGACAGAAGACTGGCTGCTAGGAGAAAGGAGGGGATGATTACGGCAGGATGCGTGCTCCACTCTTAGGAAAGAGTCTGGGCAAAAAGCATGCCTGTCCTGAGCCTCTGGGCCCAAAGCGATAGCAGCTCCTTGGTCACCTGTCCCTGGGGCAGACATGCGCTAGCCACCAGGCGCCTACCCTGAACTCTCAGAAACAGCTCCCTGAAATAACGGGGAGTCAGATGCCGTCTTCCTCCAGGATGTGCAAGCTTGGAGGAGGCACGGGGTTGAAGGGAAAGGAGTGGGGACAGTCCCCCAAAGCTCCCTATTCAGTGCACGGGCCGTGTGCAGAGATCCTTTCCCATCTCCTTTCCTGTGGGGAAAACACTGGCCTAGTCCGCGAGTCCGCCTGAGCGCCAGAGCAAAAGGCCAAGCGATGCCTACACTGGGAGATGGTAGTGTGCACAGAGTGCCATCCTAGGCTACGCACGCCTCTGCAGGGTTGTGGCTGTGTCTGCTTAGTTCGGCCTGGCAGGGTGAACCTAGGACGCGAATATGGAGCCCGGGAAAGCAAGGCCCAAGAGACACCAGCTCTCCCGCAGCTCTTCTTCCTTGACGCGACAGAGAGAATTACGAAAGTCTTGCTGAGGAAGCAACAGTGAAGTGCGGTTCGTGCCAAGCTGAAAACCTCTGCGAAAGCGTAGCAGTCGCTGGGAAATCAGAGTCGGTTCTGTGGGCTGCTGTGGCTGCTTGCCTTAGCCTAGTATTCGTAGTAGTATTGGAGAAACCCGTATAGATGAAAGCCTCTTTGCTGGGGCATCCACTCTGGGAAAGCACAGCATTCGTTGTGAAATCAGAGTCCGGTCTGAGGGATACTCCTGTTTGCCTGAGCTGGTCTCCTCAGCAGGGTGGAATAAACCCGCATGGAGCGAAATGCTCTTTGCCTGGGCATCCTCTCTGCCTGAGAGGGAAGCGCGATTGCACCTGTGGAAGAGCCTTAAGGAAATGACACGTTGTTCACTGCGCTCCCCAGGATCATCTGTGTAAGGTGCAGCAAGCTGCCGAGGGAGAAGAACAAGAGCCGTTGGCCTTCTGGTTTGAAAACGGTTGCGAAGCAGGAGAGCCGGCCCTGGCAGGCACAGCGGCCGGTGGCAATACAAGAGTCACCGGCTCCCTGTGCAGAGAGAAGGAAGCCTGGCTGCTAAGGAGACAGGAGGGGATGTGATGGGCAGGTCGCGTGCTCCACTGTTAGGAAGGAGTCTGGGTAGAAAGCATGCCTGTCCTGAGCCTCTGGGCCCAAAGAGATAGCAGCTCCTTGGCCACCTGTCCCTGGCGAAGACATGCACTAGCCACCAGGCGCCTACGCTGTACTCGCAGAAAAAGCTCCCTGAAATAACGGGGAGTCAGATGCCGTCTTCCTCCAGGATGTGCAAGCTTGGAGGAGGCACGGGGTTGAAGGGAAAGGAGTAGGGACAGTCCCCTAAAGCTCCCTATTCAGTGCACGGGCCGTGTGCAGGGATCCTGTCCCCTCTGCTTTCCTGTGGGGAAAGCACTGGCCTAGTCCCCGAGTCCGCCTGAGCGCCAGAGTAAAAGGCCAAGCGATGCCTACACTGGGAGATGGTAGTGTGCATAGAGTGCCATCCTAGGCTACGCACGCTCCTGAAGGGTTGTGGCTGTTTCTGCTGCTAGTTCGGCCTGGCAGGGTGAACCCAGGACGCGAACATGGAGCCCGGGAAAGCAAGGCCCAAGAGGCACCATCTCTCCCAAAGCTCTTCTTCCCTGATGCGACTGAAGCCTTGCTGAGGAAGCAGCAGCGAAGTGCTGTTCGCTCCAAGCCAAAGCCTCTGCGAAAGCACAGCATTCGCTGAGAAATGTTCTGCGGGCTGCTGCTTCTTGCCTGAGACCAGCCTGGTGGTAGGAGAAACCCGCATACAGCAAAAGCCTCTTTGCCTGGGCATCTCCCCTGGGAAAGCACTGCTTTCCTGGGAAATCAGAGTTGGGTTTGCGGATGCTGCTGCTGCTTGCCTGGGCTAGTCTCCGCAGCTCGGTGGAAGATACCCGCATGGAGCGAAATACCCTTTGCCCTAGCATCCCCTCTGCCTGAGAGAGAAGCCAAGTGTGGGGAATGCTCAGCACGGCCCTCCAGAGAAGAGAAGGAGCCGTTGGCCTTGGGGTCGGGAATCGCTCGGTAAGCAGGATAGCCTGCCGTGGCACGAAAAGCAGGCCTGTGGCAAGACAAGTGTCACCCGCTCTCTGTGCAGAGAGATGGAAGCCTGGCTGCTAAGGAGACATGAGGGGACGACTAGGGCAGGGAGGGTCGCGTGCTCCACTCTGAGGAAGGAGTCTTGGCAGAAGGCTGGCCTGTCCTGTGCCTCTGGTCCCAAGGGGACAGCATCTCCTTGGCCACCTGTCCCAAGGGCAGACTTGGACTTGCCACCAGGTGCCATACCCGGAACTCGCAGTAACAACCCCATGGAGAAACGTGCAGTCAGATGCTGTCTTCCACCAAGATGTGGCAGCGATGTGGGTGGCAGGGGGTGTGCCGGGGAAAGAGTGGAGACAGTCCCCCACAGTACCCCATCCCAGTGCACGGGCCGTGTGCAGGGATCCTGTCGCCTCCTCTCTACTGTGGTGAAGGCACTGGCCTAGACCCCGAGTCTGCCTGAGCGCCAGAGCAAAAAAGCAAAGCCTTACCTACCCCAGCAGATGGTATTAGGCATAGAGTGCCATGCTAGAACACGCACGCTGCAGCAGGGTTGTGACTGTGTCTGCTTACTTCGGCATAGCAAGGTGAACCCTGGGCGTGAACATGGAGCCCTGGAAAGCAAGGTCCGAGAGGCACCAGCTCTCCCGTGGCTCTTCTTCCCTGCTGCGGCAGAGCGAACACACAAAGCCTTGCTGAGGAAGCAGCAGTGAAGTGCGGTTTGTGCCAAGCTGAAAACCTCTGTGAAAGTATAGCAGTCGCTGGGAAATCAGAGTCGGTTCTGTGGGCTGCTGTGGCTGCTTGCCTTAGCCTAGTATTCGCAGAACTATGGGAGAAACCCGCATAGAGCGAAAGCTTCTATGTCCGGCATCCCCTCTGGGAAAGCACAGCATTCTTTGGGAAATCAGAGTCTGGTCTGAGGGATGCTCCTGTTGGCCTGAGCTGGTCTCCTCAGCAGGGTGGAATAAACCCGCATAGAGCAAAATCCTCTTTGTCTGGGCATCCCCTCTGCCTGAGAGGGAAGCGCGATTGCACCTGTGGAAGAGCCTTAAGGAAAAGACACGTTGTTCACTGCGCTCCCCAGGATCATCTGTGTAAGGTGCAGCAAGCTGCCGAGGGAGAGAAGACAAGAGCCGTTGGCCTTCTGGTTTGAAAACGGTTGCGAAGCAGGAGAGCCGGCCCTGGCAGGCACAGCGGCCAGTGGCAATACAAGTGTCACCGGCTCCCTGTGCAGAGAGAAGGAAGCCTGGCTGCTAAGGAGACAGGAGGGGATGTGGTGGGCAGGGCGCGTGCTCCACTGTTAGGAAGGAGTGTGGGTAGAAAGCATGCCTGTCCTGAGCCTCTGGGCCCAAAGAGATAGCAGCTCCTTGGCCACCTGTCCCTGGCAAAGACATGCACTAGCCACCAGGCGCCTACTCTGTACTCGCAGAAAAAAACAGCTCCCTGAAATAACGGGGAGTCAGATGCCGTCTTCCTCCAGGATGTGCAAGCTTGGAGGAGGCACGGGGTTGAAGGGATAGGAGTGGGGACAGTCCCCCAAAGCTCCCTATTCAGTGCACGGGCCGTGTGCAGGGATCCTGTCCCCTCTGCTTTCCTGTGGGGAAAGCACTGGCCTAGTCCCCGAGTCCGCCTGAGCGCCAGAGTAAAAGGCCAAGCGATGCCTACACTGGGAGATGGTAGTGTGCATAGAGTGCCATCCTAGGCTACGCACGCTCCTGAGGGTTGTGGCTGTTTCTGCTTAGTTCGGCCTGGGCAGGGTGAAACCCAGGACGCGAACATGGAGCCCGGGAAAGCAAGGCCCAAGAGGCACCATCTCTCCCAAAGCTCTTCTTCCCTGATGCGACTGAAGCCTTGCTGAGGAAGCAGCAGCGAAGTGCTGTTCGCTCCAAGCCAAAGCCTCTGCGAAAGCACAGCATTCGCTGAGAAATGTTCTGCGGGCTGCTGCTTCTTGCCTGAGACCAGCCTGGTGGTAGGAGAAACCCGCATACAGCAAAAGCCTCTTTGCCTGGGCATCTCCCCTGGGAAAGCACTGCGTTCCTTGGGAAATCAGAGTTGGGTTTGCGGATGCTGCTGCTGCTGCTGCCTGGGCTAGTCTCCGCAGCTCGGTGGAAGATACCCGCATGGAGCGAAATACCCTTTGCCCTAGCATCCCCTCTGCCTGAGAGAGAAGCCAAGTGTGGGGAATGCTCAGCACGGCCCTCCAGAGAAGAGAAGGAGCCGTTGGCCTTGGGGTCGGGAATCGCTCGGTAAGCAGGATAGCCTGCCGTGGCACGAAAAGCAGGCCTGTGGCAAGACAAGTGTCACCCGCTCTCTGTGCAGAGAGATGGAAGCCTGGCTGCTAAGGAGACATGAGGGGACGACTAGGGCAGGGAGGGTCGCGTGCTCCACTCTGAGGAAGGAGTCTTGGCAGAAGGCTGGCCTGTCCTGTGCCTCTGGTCCCAAGGGGACAGCATCTCCTTGGCCACCTGTCCCAAGGGCAGACTTGGACTTGCCACCAGGTGCCATACCCGGAACTCGCAGTAACAACCCCATGGAGAAACGTGCAGTCAGATGCTGTCTTCCACCAAGATGTGGCAGCGATGTGGGGTGGCAGGGGGTGTGCCGGGGAAAGAGTGGAGACAGTCCCCCACAGTACCCCATCCCAGTGCACGGGCCGTGTGCAGGGATCCTGTCGCCTCCTCTCTCCTGTGGTGAAGGCACTGGCCTAGACCCCGAGTCTGCCTGAGCGCCAGAGCAAAATGCAAAGCCTTACCTACCCCAGCAGATGGTATTAGGCATAGAGTGCCATGCTAGAACACGCACGCTGCAGCAGGGTTGTGACTGTGTCTGCTTACTTCGGCATAGCAAGGTGAACCCTGGGCGTGAACATGGAGCCCTGGAAAGCAAGGTCCGAGAGGCACCAGCTCTCCCGTGGCTCTTCTTCCCTGCTGCGGCAGAGCGAACACACAAAGCCTTGCTGAGGAAGCAGCAGTGAAGTGCGGTTTGTGCCAAGCTGAAAACCTCTGTGAAAGTATAGCAGTCGCTGGGAAATCAGAGTCGGTTCTGTGGGCTGCTGTGGCTGCTTGCCTTAGCCTAGTATTTGCAGAACTATGGGAGAAACCCGCATAGAGCAACAGCCTCTATGTCCGGCATCCCCTCTGGGAAAGCACAGCATTCTTTAGGAAATCAGAATCGGGTCTGTGGGATGCTCCTGTTGGGCTGAGCTGGTCTCCAAAGCACGGTGTAATAAACCCGCATGGAGCGAAATCCTCTTTGCCTGGGCATCCCCTCTGCCTGAGAGAGTAGCGCGGTTGCGCCTGTGGAAAGACCCTTAAGGAAAGGGACACTGCGCTCCCCAGGAGCATGTCTGTGGAAGGTGCAGCACGCTGCCCGGGGAGAAGAACAGGAGCCGTTGGCCTTCTGGACTGGAAACGGTTGCGAAGCAGGAGAGCCGGCCCTTGCAGGCACAGCGGCCAGTGGCAATACAAGTGTCACCCGCTCGCAGTACAGAGAGACAGAAGACTGGCTGCTAGGAGAAAGGAGGGGATGATTACGGCAGGATGCGTGCTCCACTCTTAGGAAAGAGTCTGGGCAAAAAGCATGCCTGTCCTGAGCCTCTGGGCCCAAAGCGATAGCAGCTCCTTGGTCACCTGTCCCTGGGGCAGACATGCGCTAGCCACCAGGCGCCTACCCTGAACTCTCAGAAACAGCTCCCTGAAATAACGGGGAGTCAGATGCCGTCTTCTTCCTCCAGGATGTGCAAGCTTGGAGGAGGCACGGGGTTGAAGGGAAAGGAGTGGGGACAGTCCCCCAAAGCTCCCTATTCAGTGCACGGGCCGTGTGCAGAGATCCTTTCCCATCTCCTTTCCTGTGGGGAAAACACTGGCCTAGTCCGCGAGTCCGCCTGAGCGCCAGAGCAAAAGGCCAAGCGATGCCTACACTGGGAGATGGTAGTGTGCACAGAGTGCCATCCTAGGCTACGCACGCCTCTGCAGGGTTGTGGCTGTGTCTGCTTAGTTCGGCCTGGCAGGGTGAACCTAGGACGCGAATATGGAGCCCGGGAAAGCAAGGCCCAAGAGACACCAGCTCTCCCGCAGCTCTTCTTCCTTGACGCGACAGAGAGAATTACGAAAGTCTTGCTGAGGAAGCAACAGTGAAGTGCGGTTCGTGCCAAGCTGAAAACCTCTGCGAAAGCGTAGCAGTCGCTGGGAAATCAGAGTCGGTTCTGTGGGCTGCTGTGGCTGCTTGCCTTAGCCTAGTATTCGTAGTAGTATTGGAGAAACCCGTATAGATGAAAGCCTCTTTGCTGGGGCATCCACTCTGGGAAAGCACAGCATTCGTTGTGAAATCAGAGTCCGGTCTGAGGGATACTCCTGTTTGCCTGAGCTGGTCTCCTCAGCAGGGTGGAATAAACCCGCATGGAGCGAAATGCTCTTTGCCTGGGCATCCTCTCTGCCTGAGAGGGAAGCGCGATTGCACCTGTGGAAGAGCCTTAAGGAAATGACACGTTGTTCACTGCGCTCCCCAGGATCATCTGTGTAAGGTGCAGCAAGCTGCCGAGGGAGAAGAACAAGAGCCGTTGGCCTTCTGGTTTGAAAACGGTTGCGAAGCAGGAGAGCCGGCCCTGGCAGGCACAGCGGCCGGTGGCAATACAAGAGTCACCGGCTCCCTGTGCAGAGAGAAGGAAGCCTGGCTGCTAAGGAGACAGGAGGGGATGTGATGGGCAGGTCGCGTGCTCCACTGTTAGGAAGGAGTCTGGGTAGAAAGCATGCCTGTCCTGAGCCTCTGGGCCCAAAGAGATAGCAGCTCCTTGGCCACCTGTCCCTGGCGAAGACATGCACTAGCCACCAGGCGCCTACGCTGTACTCGCAGAAAAAAAGCTCCCTGAAATAACGGGGAGTCAGATGCCGTCTTCCTCCAGGATGTGCAAGCTTGGAGGAGGCACGGGGTTGAAGGGAAAGGAGTAGGGACAGTCCCCTAAAGCTCCCTATTCAGTGCACGGGCCGTGTGCAGGGATCCTGTCCCCTCTGCTTTCCTGTGGGGAAAGCACTGGCCTAGTCCCCGAGTCCGCCTGAGCGCCAGAGTAAAAGGCCAAGCGATGCCTACACTGGGAGATGGTAGTGTGCATAGAGTGCCATCCTAGGCTACGCACGCTCCTGAAGGGTTGTGGCTGTTTCTGCTTAGTTCGGCCTGGCAGGGTGAACCCAGGACGCGAACATGGAGCCCGGGAAAGCAAGGCCCAAGAGGCACCATCTCTCCCAAAGCTCTTCTTCCCTGATGCGACTGAAGCCTTGCTGAGGAAGCAGCAGCGAAGTGCTGTTCGCTCCAAGCCAAAGCCTCTGCGAAAGCACAGCATTCGCTGAGAAATGTTCTGCGGGCTGCTGCTTCTTGCCTGAGACCAGCCTGGTGGTAGGAGAAACCCGCATACAGCAAAAGCCTCTTTGCCTGGGCATCTCCCCTGGGAAAGCACTGCTTTCCTTGGGAAATCAGAGTTGGGTTTGCGGATGCTGCTGCTGCTTGCCTGGGCTAGTCTCCGCAGCTCGGTGGAAGATACCCGCATGGAGCGAAATACCCTTTGCCCTAGCATCCCCTCTGCCTGAGAGAGAAGCCAAGTGTGGGGAATGCTCAGCACGGCCCTCCAGAGAAGAGAAGGAGCCGTTGGCCTTGGGGTCGGGAATCGCTCGGTAAGCAGGATAGCCTGCCGTGGCACGAAAAGCAGGCCTGTGGCAAGACAAGTGTCACCCGCTCTCTGTGCAGAGAGATGGAAGCCTGGCTGCTAAGGAGACATGAGGGGACGACTAGGGCAGGGAGGGTCGCGTGCTCCACTCTGAGGAAGGAGTCTTGGCAGAAGGCTGGCCTGTCCTGTGCCTCTGGTCCCAAGGGGACAGCATCTCCTTGGCCACCTGTCCCAAGGGCAGACTTGGACTTGCCACCAGGTGCCATACCCGGAACTCGCAGTAACAACCCCATGGAGAAACGTGCAGTCAGATGCTGTCTTCCACCAAGATGTGGCAGCGATGTGGGTGGCAGGGGGTGTGCCGGGGAAAGAGTGGAGACAGTCCCCCACAGTACCCCATCCCAGTGCACGGGCCGTGTGCAGGGATCCTGTCGCCTCCTCTCTACTGTGGTGAAGGCACTGGCCTAGACCCCGAGTCTGCCTGAGCGCCAGAGCAAAAGGCAAAGCCTTACCTACCCCAGCAGATGGTATTAGGCATAGAGTGCCATGCTAGAACACGCACGCTGCAGCAGGGTTGTGACTGTGTCTGCTTACTTCGGCATAGCAAGGTGAACCCTGGGCGTGAACATGGAGCCCTGGAAAGCAAGGTCCGAGAGGCACCAGCTCTCCCGTGGCTCTTCTTCCCTGCTGCGGCAGAGCGAACACACAAAGCCTTGCTGAGGAAGCAGCAGTGAAGTGCGGTTTGTGCCAAGCTGAAAACCTCTGTGAAAGTATAGCAGTCGCTGGGAAATCAGAGTCGGTTCTGTGGGCTGCTGTGGCTGCTTGCCTTAGCCTAGTATTCGCAGAACTATGGGAGAAACCCGCATAGAGCGAAAGCTTCTATGTCCGGCATCCCCTCTGGGAAAGCACAGCATTCTTTGGGAAATCAGAGTCTGGTCTGAGGGATGCTCCTGTTGGCCTGAGCTGGTCTCCTCAGCAGGGTGGAATAAACCCGCATAGAGCAAAATCCTCTTTGTCTGGGCATCCCCTCTGCCTGAGAGGGAAGCGCGATTGCACCTGTGGAAGAGCCTTAAGGAAAAGACACGTTGTTCACTGCGCTCCCCAGGATCATCTGTGTAAGGTGCAGCAAGCTGCCGAGGGAGAAGAACAACAGAGAGCCGTTGGCCTTCTGGTTTGAAAACGGTTTGCGAAGCAGGAGAGCCGGCCCTGGCAGGCACAGCGGCCAGTGGCAATACAAGTGTCACCGGCTCCCTGTGCAGAGAGAAGGAAGCCTGGCTGCTAAGGAGACAGGAGGGGATGTGGTGGGCAGGGCGCGTGCTCCACTGTTAGGAAGGAGTGTGGGTAGAAAGCATGCCTGTCCTGAGCCTCTGGGCCCAAAGAGATAGCAGCTCCTTGGCCACCTGTCCCTGGCAAAGACATGCACTAGCCACCAGGCGCCTACTCTGTACTCGCAGAAAAACAGCTCCCTGAAATAACGGGGAGTCAGATGCCGTCTTCCTCCAGGATGTGCAAGCTTGGAGGAGGCACGGGGTTGAAGGGAAGGGATAGGAGTGGGGACAGTCCCCCAAAGCTCCCTATTCAGTGCACGGGCCGTGTGCAGGGATCCTGTCCCCTCTGCTTTCCTGTGGGGAAAGCACTGGCCTAGTCCCCGAGTCCGCCTGAGCGCCAGAGTAAAAGGCCAAGCGATGCCTACACTGGGAGATGGTAGTGTGCATAGAGTGCCATCCTAGGCTACGCACGCTCCTGAGGGTTGTGGCTGTTTCTGCTTAGTTCGGCCTGGCAGGGTGAAACCAGGACGCGAACATGGAGCCCGGGAAAGCAAGGCCCAAGAGGCACCATCTCTCCCAAAGCTCTTCTTCCCTGATGCGACTGAAGCCTTGCTGAGGAAGCAGCAGCGAAGTGCTGTTCGCTCCAAGCCAAAGCCTCTGCGAAAGCACAGCATTCGCTGAGAAATGTTCTGCGGGCTGCTGCTTCTTGCCTGAGACCAGCCTGGTGGTAGGAGAAACCCGCATACAGCAAAAGCCTCTTTGCCTGGGCATCTCCCCCCTGGGAAGCACTGCTTTCCTTGGGAAATCAGAGTTGGGTTTGCGGATGCTGCTGCTGCTTGCCTGGGCTAGTCTCCGCAGCTCGGTGGAAGATACCCGCATGGAGCGAAATACCCTTTGCCCTAGCATCCCCTCTGCCTGAGAGAGAAGCCAAGTGTGGGGAATGCTCAGCACGGCCCTCCAGAGAAGAGAAGGAGCCGTTGGCCTTGGGGTCGGGAATCGCTCGGTAAGCAGGATAGCCTGCCGTGGCACGAAAAGCAGGCCTGTGGCAAGACAAGTGTCACCCGCTCTCTCTGTGCAGAGAGATGGAAGCCTGGCTGCTAAGGAGACATGAGGGGACGACTAGGGCAGGGAGGGTCGCGTGCTCCACTCTGAGGAAGGAGTCTTGGCAGAAGGCTGGCCTGTCCTGTGCCTCTGGTCCCAAGGGGACAGCATCTCCTTGGCCACCTGTCCCAAGGGCAGACTTGGACTTGCCACCAGGTGCCATACCCGGAACTCGCAGTAACAACCCCATGGAGAAACGTGCAGTCAGATGCTGTCTTCCACCAAGATGTGGCAGCGATGTGGGTGGCAGGGGGTGTGCCGGGGAAAGAGTGGAGACAGTCCCCCACAGTACCCCATCCCAGTGCACGGGCCGTGTGCAGGGATCCTGTCGCCTCCTCTCTCTCCTGTGGTGAAGGCACTGGCCTAGACCCCGAGTCTGCCTGAGCGCCAGAGCAAAATGCAAAGCCTTACCTACCCCAGCAGATGGTATTAGGCATAGAGTGCCATGCTAGAACACGCACGCTGCAGCAGGGTTGTGACTGTGTCTGCTTACTTCGGCATAGCAAGGTGAACCCTGGGCGTGAACATGGAGCCCTGGAAAGCAAGGTCCGAGAGGCACCAGCTCTCCCGTGGCTCTTCTTCCCTGCTGCTGCGGCAGAGCGAACACACAAAGCCTTGCTGAGGAAGCAGCAGTGAAGTGCGGTTTGTGCCAAGCTGAAAACCTCTGTGAAAGTATAGCAGTCGCTGGGAAATCAGAGTCGGTTCTGTGGGCTGCTGTGGCTGCTTGCCTTAGCCTAGTATTTGCAGAACTATGGGAGAAACCCGCATAGAGCAACAGCCTCTATGTCCGGCATCCCCTCTGGGAAAGCACAGCATTCTTTAGGAAATCAGAATCGGGTCTGTGGGATGCTCCTGTTGGGCTGAGCTGGTCTCCAAAGCACGGTGTAATAAACCCGCATGGAGCGAAATCCTCTTTGCCTGGGCATCCCCTCTGCCTGAGAGAGTAGCGCGGTTGCGCCTGTGGAAAGACCCTTAAGGAAAGGGACACTGCGCTCCCCAGGAGCATGTCTGTGGAAGGTGCAGCACGCTGCCCGGGGAGAGAAGAACAGGAGCCGTTGGCCTTCTGGACTGGAAACGGTTGCGAAGCAGGAGAGCCGGCCCTTGCAGGCACAGCGGCCAGTGGCAATACAAGTGTCACCCGCTCGCAGTACAGAGAGACAGAAGACTGGCTGCTAGGAGAAAGGAGGGGATGATTACGGCAGGATGCGTGCTCCACTCTTAGGAAAGAGTCTGGGCAAAAAGCATGCCTGTCCTGAGCCTCTGGGCCCAAAGCGATAGCAGCTCCTTGGTCACCTGTCCCTGGGGCAGACATGCGCTAGCCACCAGGCGCCTACCCTGAACTCTCAGAAACAGCTCCCTGAAATAACGGGGAGTCAGATGCCGTCTTCCTCCAGGATGTGCAAGCTTGGAGGAGGCACGGGGTTGAAGGGAAAGGAGTGGGGACAGTCCCCCAAAGCTCCCTATTCAGTGCACGGGCCGTGTGCAGAGATCCTTTCCCATCTCCTTTCCTGTGGGGAAAACACTGGCCTAGTCCGCGAGTCCGCCTGAGCGCCAGAGCAAAAGGCCAAGCGATGCCTACACTGGGAGATGGTAGTGTGCACAGAGTGCCATCCTAGGCTACGCACGCCTCTGCAGGGTTGTGGCTGTGTCTGCTTAGTTCGGCCTGGCAGGGTGAACCTAGGACGCGAATATGGAGCCCGGGAAAGCAAGGCCCAAGAGACACCAGCTCTCCCGCAGCTCTTCTTCCTTGACGCGACAGAGAGAATTACGAAAGTCTTGCTGAGGAAGCAACAGTGAAGTGCGGTTCGTGCCAAGCTGAAAACCTCTGCGAAAGCGTAGCAGTCGCTGGGAAATCAGAGTCGGTTCTGTGGGCTGCTGTGGCTGCTTGCCTTAGCCTAGTATTCGTAGTAGTATTGGAGAAACCCGTATAGATGAAAGCCTCTTTGCTGGGGCATCCACTCTGGGAAAGCACAGCATTCGTTGTGAAATCAGAGTCCGGTCTGAGGGATACTCCTGTTTGCCTGAGCTGGTCTCCTCAGCAGGGTGTGGAATAAACCCGCATGGAGCGAAATGCTCTTTGCCTGGGCATCCTCTCTGCCTGAGAGGGAAGCGCGATTGCACCTGTGGAAGAGCCTTAAGGAAATGACACGTTGTTCACTGCGCTCCCCAGGATCATCTGTGTAAGGTGCAGCAAGCTGCCGAGGGAGAAGAACAAGAGCCGTTGGCCTTCTGGTTTGAAAACGGTTGCGAAGCAGGAGAGCCGGCCCTGGCAGGCACAGCGGCCGGTGGCAATACAAGAGTCACCGGCTCCCTGTGCAGAGAGAAGGAAGCCTGGCTGCTAAGGAGACAGGAGGGGATGTGATGGGCAGGTCGCGTGCTCCACTGTTAGGAAGGAGTCTGGGTAGAAAGCATGCCTGTCCTGAGCCTCTGGGCCCAAAGAGATAGCAGCTCCTTGGCCACCTGTCCCTGGCGAAGACATGCACTAGCCACCAGGCGCCTACGCTGTACTCGCAGAAAAAGCTCCCTGAAATAACGGGGAGTCAGATGCCGTCTTCCTCCAGGATGTGCAAGCTTGGAGGAGGCACGGGGTTGAAGGGAAAGGAGTAGGGACAGTCCCCTAAAGCTCCCTATTCAGTGCACGGGCCGTGTGCAGGGATCCTGTCCCCTCTGCTTTCCTGTGGGGAAAGCACTGGCCTAGTCCCCGAGTCCGCCTGAGCGCCAGAGTAAAAGGCCAAGCGATGCCTACACTGGGAGATGGTAGTGTGCATAGAGTGCCATCCTAGGCTACGCACGCTCCTGAAGGGTTGTGGCTGTTTCTGCTTAGTTCGGCCTGGCAGGGTGAACCCAGGACGCGAACATGGAGCCCGGGAAAGCAAGGCCCAAGAGGCACCATCTCTCCCAAAGCTCTTCTTCCCTGATGCGACTGAAGCCTTGCTGAGGAAGCAGCAGCGAAGTGCTGTTCGCTCCAAGCCAAAGCCTCTGCGAAAGCACAGCATTCGCTGAGAAATGTTCTGCGGGCTGCTGCTTCTTGCCTGAGACCAGCCTGGTGGTAGGAGAAACCCGCATACAGCAAAAGCCTCTTTGCCTGGGCATCTCCCCTGGGAAAGCACTGCTTTCCTTGGGAAATCAGAGTTGGGTTTGCGGATGCTGCTGCTGCTTGCCTGGGCTAGTCTCCGCAGCTCGGTGGAAGATACCCGCATGGAGCGAAATACCCTTTGCCCTAGCATCCCCTCTGCCTGAGAGAGAAGCCAAGTGTGGGGAATGCTCAGCACGGCCCTCCAGAGAAGAGAAGGAGCCGTTGGCCTTGGGGTCGGGAATCGCTCGGTAAGCAGGATAGCCTGCCGTGGCACGAAAAGCAGGCCTGTGGCAAGACAAGTGTCACCCGCTCTCTGTGCAGAGAGATGGAAGCCTGGCTGCTAAGGAGACATGAGGGGACGACTAGGGCAGGGAGGGTCGCGTGCTCCACTCTGAGGAAGGAGTCTTGGGCAGAAGGCTGGCCTGTCCTGTGCCTCTGGTCCCAAGGGGACAGCATCTCCTTGGCCACCTGTCCCAAGGGCAGACTTGGACTTGCCACCAGGTGCCATACCCGGAACTCGCAGTAAACAACCCCATGGAGAAACGTGCAGTCAGATGCTGTCTTCCACCAAGATGTGGCAGCAGCGATGTGGGTGGCAGGGGGTGTGCCGGGGAAAGAGTGGAGACAGTCCCCCACAGTACCCCATCCCAGTGCACGGGCCGTGTGCAGGGATCCTGTCGCCTCCTCTCTCTGTGTGGTGAAGGCACTGGCCTAGACCCCGAGTCTGCCTGAGCGCCAGAGCAAAAGGCAAAGCCTTACCTACCCCAGCAGATGGTATTAGGCATAGAGTGCCATGCTAGAACACGCACGCTGCAGCAGGGTTGTGACTGTGTCTGCTTACTTCGGCATAGCAAGGTGAACCCTGGGCGTGAACATGGAGCCCTGGAAAGCAAGGTCCGAGAGGCACCAGCTCTCCCGTGGCTCTTCTTCCCTGCTGCGGCAGAGCGAACACACAAAAAGCCTTGCTGAGGAAGCAGCAGTGAAGTGCGGTTTGTGCCAAGCTGAAAACCTCTGTGAAAGTATAGCAGTCGCTGGGAAATCAGAGTCGGTTCTGTGGGCTGCTGTGGCTGCTTGCCTTAGCCTAGTATTCGCAGAACTATGGGAGAAAACCCGCATAGAGCGAAAGCTTCTATGTCCGGCATCCCCTCTGGGAAAGCACAGCATTCTTTGGGAAATCAGAGTCTGGTCTGAGGGATGCTCCTGTTGGCCTGAGCTGGTCTCCTCAGCACGGTGGAATAAACCCGCATGGAGCGAAATCCTCTTTGTCTGGGCATCCCCTCTGCCTGAGAGGGAAGCGCGATTGCACCTGTGGAAGAGCCTTAAGGAAAAGACACGTTGTTCACTGCGCTCCCCAGGATCATCTGTGTGTAAGGTGCAGCAAGCTGCCCGGGGAGAAGAACAAGAGCCGTTGGCCTTCTGGTTTGAAAACGGTTTGCGAAAGAGGAGAGCCGGCCCTGGCAGGCACAGTGGCCGGTGGCAATACAACTGTTACCGGCTCCCTGTGCAGAGATGGAAGCCTGGCTGCTAAGGAGACAGGAGGGGATGAGGTGGGCAGGGCGCGTGCTCCACTCTTAGGAAGGAGTGTGGGTAGAAAAAGCATGCCTGTCCTGAGCCTCTGGGCCCAAAGAGATAGCAGCTCCTTGGCCACCTGTCCCTGGCAAAGACATGCACTAGCCACCAGGCGCCTACTCTGTACTCTCAGAAACAGCTCCCTGAAATAACGGGGAGTCAGAAGCCTTCTTCCTCCAGGATGTGGAAGTTTGGAGGAGGCACGGTGTTTAAGGGGAAGGAGTGGGGACAGTCCCCCAAAGCTCCCTATTCAGTTCACAGTCCGTGTGCAGGGATCCTGTCACCTCTCCTTTCCTGTGGGGAAACCACTGGCCTAGTCTGAGAATCCGCCTGAGCGCCAGAGTAAAAGGCCAAGCGATGCCTACACTGGGAGATGGTAGTGTGCATAGAGTGCCATCCTAGGCTACGCACGCTCCTGAGGGTTGTGGCTGTTTCTGCTTAGTTCGGCCTGGCAGGGTGAACCCAGGACGCGAACATGGAGCCCGGGAAAGCAAGGCCCAAGAGGCACCATCTCTCCCAAAGCTCTTCTTCCCTGATGCGACTGAAGCCTTGCTGAGGAAGCAGCAGCGAAGTGCTGTTTCGCTCCAAGCCAAAGCCTCTGCGAAAGCACAGCATTCGCTGAGAAATGTTCTGCGGGCTGCTGCTTCTTTGCCTGAGACCAGCCTGGTGGTAGGAGAAAACCCGCATACAGCAAAAGCCTCTTTGCCTGGGCATCTCCCCTGGGAAAGCACTGCGTTCCTTGGGAAATCAGAGTTGGGTTTGCGGATGCTGCTGCTGCTTGCCTGGGCTAGTCTCCGCAGCTCGGTGGAAGATACCCGCATGGAGCGAAATACCCTTTGCCCTAGCATCCCCTCTGCCTGAGAGAGAAGCCAAGTGTGGGGAATGCTCAGCACGGCCCTCCAGAGAAGAGAAGGAGCCGTTGGCCTTGGGGTCGGGAATCGCTCGGTAAGCAGGATAGCCTGCCGTGGCACGAAAAGCAGGCCTGTGGCAAGACAAGTGTCACCCGCTCTCTGTGCAGAGAGAGATGGAAGCCTGGCTGCTAAGGAGACATGAGGGGACGACTAGGGCAGGGAGGGTCGCGTGCTCCACTCTGAGGAAGGAGTCTTGGCAGAAGGCTGGCCTGTCCTGTGCCTCTGGTCCCAAGGGGACAGCATCTCCTTGGCCACCTGTCCCAAGGGCAGACTTGGACTTGCCACCAGGTGCCATACCCGGAACTCGCAGTAACAACCCCATGGAGAAACGTGCAGTCAGATGCTGTCTTCCACCAAGATGTGGCAGCGATGTGGGTGGCAGGGGGTGTGCCGGGGAAAGAGTGGAGACAGTCCCCCACAGTACCCCATCCCAGTGCACGGGCCGTGTGCAGGGATCCTGTCGCCTCCTCTCTCCTGTGGTGAAGGCACTGGCCTAGACCCCGAGTCTGCCTGAGCGCCAGAGCAAAATGCAAAGCCTTACCTACCCCAGCAGATGGTATTAGGCATAGAGTGCCATGCTAGAACACGCACGCTGCAGCAGGGTTGTGACTGTGTCTGCTTACTTCGGCATAGCAAGGTGAACCCTGGGCGTGAACATGGAGCCCTGGAAAGCAAGGTCCGAGAGGCACCAGCTCTCCCGTGGCTCTTCTTCCCTGCTGCGGCAGAGCGAACACACAAAGCCTTGCTGAGGAAGCAGCAGTGAAGTGCGGTTTGTGCCAAGCTGAAAACCTCTGTGAAAGTATAGCAGTCGCTGGGAAATCAGAGTCGGTTCTGTGGGCTGCTGTGGCTGCTTGCCTTAGCCTAGTATTTGCAGAACTATGGGAGAAACCCGCATAGAGCAACAGCCTCTATGTCCGGCATCCCCTCTGGGAAAGCACAGCATTCTTTAGGAAATCAGAATCGGGTCTGTGGGATGCTCCTGTTGGGCTGAGCTGGTCTCCAAAGCACGGTGTAATAAACCCGCATGGAGCGAAATCCTCTTTGCCTGGGCATCCCCTCTGCCTGAGAGAGTAGCGCGGTTGCGCCTGTGGAAAGACCCTTAAGGAAAGGGACACTGCGCTCCCCAGGAGCATGTCTGTGGAAGGTGCACCACGCTGCCCGGGGAGAACAGGAGCCGTTGGCCTTCTGGACTGGAAACGGTTGCGAAGCAGGAGAGCCGGCCCTTGCAGGCACAGCGGCCAGTGGCAATACAAGTGTCACCCGCTCGCAGTACAGAGAGACAGAAGACTGGCTGCTAGGAGAAAGGAGGGGATGATTACGGCAGGATGCGTGCTCCACTCTTAGGAAAGAGTCTGGGCAAAAAGCATGCCTGTCCTGAGCCTCTGGGCCCAAAGCGATAGCAGCTCCTTGGTCACCTGTCCCTGGGGCAGACATGCGCTAGCCACCAGGCGCCTACCCTGAACTCTCAGAAACAGCTCCCTGAAATAACGGGGAGTCAGATGCCGTCTTCCTCCAGGATGTGCAAGCTTGGAGGAGGCACGGGGTTGAAGGGAAAGGAGTGGGGACAGTCCCCCAAAGCTCCCTATTCAGTGCACGGGCCGTGTGCAGAGATCCTCCTTTCCCATCTCCTTTCCTGTGGGGAAAAAACACTGGCCTAGTCCGCGAGTCCGCCTGAGCGCCAGAGCAAAAGGCCAAGCGATGCCTACACTGGGAGATGGTAGTGTGCACAGAGTGCCATCCTAGGCTACGCACGCCTCTGCAGGGTTGTGGCTGTGTCTGCTTAGTTCGGCCTGGCAGGGTGAACCTAGGACGCGAATATGGAGCCCGGGAAAGCAAGGCCCAAGAGACACCAGCTCTCCCGCAGCTCTTCTTCCTTGACGCGACAGAGAGAATTACGAAAGTCTTGCTGAGGAAGCAACAGTGAAGTGCGGTTCGTGCCAAGCTGAAAACCTCTGCGAAAGCGTAGCAGTCGCTGGGAAATCAGAGTCGGTTCTGTGGGCTGCTGTGGCTGCTTGCCTTAGCCTAGTATTCGTAGTAGTATTGGAGAAACCCGTATAGATGAAAGCCTCTTTGCTGGGGCATCCACTCTGGGAAAGCACAGCATTCGTTGTGAAATCAGAGTCCGGTCTGAGGGATACTCCTGTTTGCCTGAGCTGGTCTCCTCAGCAGGGTGGAATAAACCCGCATGGAGCGAAATGCTCTTTGCCTGGGCATCCTCTCTGCCTGAGAGGGAAGCGCGATTGCACCTGTGGAAGAGCCTTAAGGAAATGACACGTTGTTCACTGCGCTCCCCAGGATCATCTGTGTAAGGTGCAGCAAGCTGCCGAGGGAGAAGAACAAGAGCCGTTGGCCTTCTGGTTTGAAAACGGTTGCGAAGCAGGAGAGCCGGCCCTGGCAGGCACAGCGGCCGGTGGCAATACAAGAGTCACCGGCTCCCTGTGCAGAGAGAAGGAAGCCTGGCTGCTAAGGAGACAGGAGGGGATGTGATGGGCAGGTCGCGTGCTCCACTGTTAGGAAGGAGTCTGGGTAGAAAGCATGCCTGTCCTGAGCCTCTGGGCCCAAAGAGATAGCAGCTCCTTGGCCACCTGTCCCTGGCGAAGACATGCACTAGCCACCAGGCGCCTACGCTGTACTCGCAGAAAAAGCTCCCTGAAATAACGGGGAGTCAGATGCCGTCTTCCTCCAGGATGTGCAAGCTTGGAGGAGGCACGGGGTTGAAGGGAAAGGAGTGGGGACAGTCCCCTAAAGCTCCCTATTCAGTGCACGGGCCGTGTGCAGGGATCCTGTCCCCTCTGCTTTCCTGTGGGGAAAGCACTGGCCTAGTCCCCGAGTCCGCCTGAGCGCCAGAGTAAAAGGCCAAGCGATGCCTACACTGGGAGATGGTAGTGTGCATAGAGTGCCATCCTAGGCTACGCACGCTCCTGAAGGGTTGTGGCTGTTTCTGCTTAGTTCGGCCTGGCAGGGTGAACCCAGGACGCGAACATGGAGCCCGGGAAAGCAAGGCCCAAGAGGCACCATCTCTCCCAAAGCTCTTCTTCCCTGATGCGACTGAAGCCTTGCTGAGGAAGCAGCAGCGAAGTGCTGTTCGCTCCAAGCCAAAGCCTCTGCGAAAGCACAGCATTCGCTGAGAAATGTTCTGCGGGCTGCTGCTTCTTGCCTGAGACCAGCCTGGTGGTAGGAGAAACCCGCATACAGCAAAAGCCTCTTTGCCTGGGCATCTCCCCTGGGAAAGCACTGCTTTCCTTGGGAAATCAGAGTTGGGTTTGCGGATGCTGCTGCTGCTTGCCTGGGCTAGTCTCCGCAGCAGCTCGGTGGAAGATACCCGCATGGAGCGAAATACCCTTTGCCCTAGCATCCCCTCTGCCTGAGAGAGAAGCCAAGTGTGGGGAATGCTCAGCACGGCCCTCCAGAGAAGAGAAGGAGCCGTTGGCCTTGGGGTCGGGAATCGCTCGGTAAGCAGGATAGCCTGCCGTGGCACGAAAAGCAGGCCTGTGGCAAGACAAGTGTCACCCGCTCTCTGTGCAGAGAGATGGAAGCCTGGCTGCTAAGGAGACATGAGGGGACGACTAGGGCAGGGAGGGTCGCGTGCTCCACTCTGAGGAAGGAGTCTTGGCAGAAGGCTGGCCTGTCCTGTGCCTCTGGTCCCAAGGGGACAGCATCTCCTTGGCCACCTGTCCCAAGGGCAGACTTGGACTTGCCACCAGGTGCCATACCCGGAACTCGCAGTAACAACCCCATGGAGAAACGTGCAGTCAGATGCTGTCTTCCACCAAGATGTGGCAGCGATGTGGGTGGCAGGGGGTGTGCCGGGGAAAGAGTGGAGACAGTCCCCCACAGTACCCCATCCCAGTGCACGGGCCGTGTGCAGGGATCCTGTCGCCTCCTCTCTCCTGTGGTGAAGGCACTGGCCTAGACCCCGAGTCTGCCTGAGCGCCAGAGCAAAATGCAAAGCCTTACCTACCCCAGCAGATGGTATTAGGCATAGAGTGCCATGCTAGAACACGCACGCTGCAGCAGGGTTGTGACTGTGTCTGCTTACTTCGGCATAGCAAGGTGAACCCTGGGCGTGAACATGGAGCCCTGGAAAGCAAGGTCCGAGAGGCACCAGCTCTCCCGTGGCTCTTCTTCCCTGCTGCGGCAGAGCGAACACACAAAGCCTTGCTGAGGAAGCAGCAGTGAAGTGCGGTTTGTGCCAAGCTGAAAACCTCTGTGAAAGTATAGCAGTCGCTGGGAAATCAGAGTCGGTTCTGTGGGCTGCTGTGGCTGCTTGCCTTAGCCTAGTATTTGCAGAACTATGGGAGAAACCCGCATAGAGCAACAGCCTCTATGTCCGGCATCCCCTCTGGGAAAGCACAGCATTCTTTAGGAAATCAGAATCGGGTCTGTGGGATGCTCCTGTTGGGCTGAGCTGGTCTCCAAAGCACGGTGTAATAAACCCGCATGGAGCGAAATCCTCTTTGCCTGGGCATCCCCTCTGCCTGAGAGAGTAGCGCGGTTGCGCCTGTGGAAAGACCCTTAAGGAAAGGGACACTGCGCTCCCCAGGAGCATGTCTGTGGAAGGTGCAGCACGCTGCCCGGGGAGAAGAACAGGAGCCGTTGGCCTTCTGGACTGGAAAACGGTTGCGAAGCAGGAGAGCCGGCCCTTGCAGGCACAGCGGCCAGTGGCAATACAAGTGTCACCCGCTCGCAGTACAGAGAGACAGAAGACTGGCTGCTAGGAGAAAGGAGGGGATGATTACGGCAGGATGCGTGCTCCACTCTTAGGAAAGAGTCTGGGCAAAAAGCATGCCTGTCCTGAGCCTCTGGGCCCAAAGCGATAGCAGCTCCTTGGTCACCTGTCCCTGGGGCAGACATGCGCTAGCCACCAGGCGCCTACCCTGAACTCTCAGAAACAGCTCCCTGAAATAACGGGGAGTCAGATGCCGTCTTCCTCCAGGATGTGCAAGCTTGGAGGAGGCACGGGGTTGAAGGGAAAGGAGTGGGGACAGTCCCCCAAAGCTCCCTATTCAGTGCACGGGCCGTGTGCAGAGATCCTTTCCCATCTCCTTTCCTGTGGGGAAAACACTGGCCTAGTCCGCGAGTCCGCCTGAGCGCCAGAGCAAAAGGCCAAGCGATGCCCTACACTGGGAGATGGTAGTGTGCACAGAGTGCCATCCTAGGCTACGCACGCCTCTGCAGGGTTGTGGCTGTGTCTGCTTAGTTCGGCCTGGCAGGGTGAACCTAGGACGCGAATATGGAGCCCGGGAAAGCAAGGCCCAAGAGACACCAGCTCTCCCGCAGCTCTTCTTCCTTCCTTGACGCGACAGAGAGAATTACGAAAGTCTTGCTGAGGAAGCAACAGTGAAGTGCGGTTCGTGCCAAGCTGAAAACCTCTGCGAAAGCGTAGCAGTCGCTGGGAAATCAGAGTCGGTTCTGTGGGCTGCTGTGGCTGCTTGCCTTAGCCTAGTATTCGTAGTAGTATTGGAGAAACCCGTATAGATGAAAGCCTCTTTGCTGGGGCATCCACTCTGGGAAAGCACAGCATTCGTTGTGAAATCAGAGTCCGGTCTGAGGGATACTCCTGTTTGCCTGAGCTGGTCTCCTCAGCAGGGTGGAATAAACCCGCATGGAGCGAAATGCTCTTTGCCTGGGCATCCTCTCTGCCTGAGAGGGAAGCGCGATTGCACCTGTGGAAGAGCCTTAAGGAAATGACACGTTGTTCACTGCGCTCCCCAGGATCATCTGTGTAAGGTGCAGCAAGCTGCCGAGGGAGAAGAACAAGAGCCGTTGGCCTTCTGGTTTGAAAACGGTTGCGAAGCAGGAGAGCCGGCCCTGGCAGGCACAGCGGCCGGTGGCAATACAAGAGTCACCGGCTCCCTGTGCAGAGAGAAGGAAGCCTGGCTGCTAAGGAGACAGGAGGGGATGTGATGGGCAGGTCGCGTGCTCCACTGTTAGGAAGGAGTCTGGGTAGAAAGCATGCCTGTCCTGAGCCTCTGGGCCCAAAGAGATAGCAGCTCCTTGGCCACCTGTCCCTGGCGAAGACATGCACTAGCCACCAGGCGCCTACGCTGTACTCGCAGAAAAAGCTCCCTGAAATAACGGGGAGTCAGATGCCGTCTTCCTCCAGGATGTGCAAGCTTGGAGGAGGCACGGGGTTGAAGGGAAAGGAGTGGGGACAGTCCCCTAAAGCTCCCTATTCAGTGCACGGGCCGTGTGCAGGGATCCTGTCCCCTCTGCTTTCCTGTGGGGAAAGCACTGGCCTAGTCCCCGAGTCCGCCTGAGCGCCAGAGTAAAAGGCCAAGCGATGCCTACACTGGGAGATGGTAGTGTGCATAGAGTGCCATCCTAGGCTACGCACGCTCCTGAAGGGTTGTGGCTGTTTCTGCTTAGTTCGGCCTGGCAGGGTGAACCCAGGACGCGAACATGGAGCCCGGGAAAGCAAGGCCCAAGAGGCACCATCTCTCCCAAAGCTCTTCTTCCCTGATGCGACTGAAGCCTTGCTGAGGAAGCAGCAGCAGCGAAGTGCTGTTCGCTCCAAGCCAAAGCCTCTGCGAAAGCACAGCATTCGCTGAGAAATGTTCTGCGGGCTGCTGCTTCTTGCCTGAGACCAGCCTGGTGGTAGGAGAAACCCGCATACAGCAAAAGCCTCTTTGCCTGGGCATCTCCCCTGGGAAAGCACTGCTTTCCTTGGGAAATCAGAGTTGGGTTTGCGGATGCTGCTGCTGCTTGCCTGGGCTAGTCTCCGCAGCTCGGTGGAAGATACCCGCATGGAGCGAAATACCCTTTGCCCTAGCATCCCCTCCTGCCTGAGAGAGAAGCCAAGTGTGGGGAATGCTCAGCACGGCCCTCCAGAGAAGAGAAGGAGCCGTTGGCCTTGGGGTCGGGAATCGCTCGGTAAGCAGGATAGCCTGCCGTGGCACGAAAAGCAGGCCTGTGGCAAGACAAGTGTCACCCGCTCTCTGTGCAGAGAGATGGAAGCCTGGCTGCTAAGGAGACATGAGGGGACGACTAGGGCAGGGAGGGTCGCGTGCTCCACTCTGAGGAAGGAGTCTTGGCAGAAGGCTGGCCTGTCCTGTGCCTCTGGTCCCAAGGGGACAGCATCTCCTTGGCCACCTGTCCCAAGGGCAGACTTGGACTTGCCACCAGGTGCCATACCCGGAACTCGCAGTAACAACCCCCCCCATGGAGAAACGTGCAGTCAGATGCTGTCTTCCACCAAGATGTGGCAGCGATGTGGGTGGCAGGGGGTGTGCCGGGGAAAGAGTGGAGACAGTCCCCCACAGTACCCCATCCCAGTGCACGGGCCGTGTGCAGGGATCCTGTCGCCTCCTCTCTCCTGTGGTGAAGGCACTGGCCTAGACCCCGAGTCTGCCTGAGCGCCAGAGCAAAATGCAAAGCCTTACCTACCCCAGCAGATGGTATTAGGCATAGAGTGCCATGCTAGAACACGCACGCTGCAGCAGGGTTGTGACTGTGTCTGCTTACTTCGGCATAGCAAGGTGAACCCTGGGCGTGAACATGGAGCCCTGGAAAGCAAGGTCCGAGAGGCACCAGCTCTCCCGTGGCTCTTCTTCCCTGCTGCGGCAGAGCGAACACACAAAGCCTTGCTGAGGAAGCAGCAGTGAAGTGCGGTTTGTTTGTGCCAAGCTGAAAACCTCTGTGAAAGTATAGCAGTCGCTGGGAAATCAGAGTCGGTTCTGTGGGCTGCTGTGGCTGCTTGCCTTAGCCTAGTATTTGCAGAACTATGGGAGAAACCCGCATAGAGCAACAGCCTCTATGTCCGGCATCCCCTCTGGGAAAGCACAGCATTCTTTAGGAAATCAGAATCGGGTCTGTGGGATGCTCCTGTTGGGCTGAGCTGGTCTCCAAAGCACGGTGTAATAAACCCGCATGGAGCGAAATCCTCTTTGCCTGGGCATCCCCTCTGCCTGAGAGAGTAGCGCGGTTTGCGCCTGTGGAAAGACCCTTAAGGAAAGGGACACTGCGCTCCCCAGGAGCATGTCTGTGGAAGGTGCAGCACGCTGCCCGGGGAGAAGAACAGGAGCCGTTGGCCTTCTGGACTGGAAACGGTTGCGAAGCAGGAGAGCCGGCCCTTGCAGGCACAGCGGCCAGTGGCAATACAAGTGTCACCCGCTCGCAGTACAGAGAGACAGAAGACTGGCTGCTAGGAGAAAGGAGGGGATGATTACGGCAGGATGCGTGCTCCACTCTTAGGAAAGAGTCTGGGCAAAAAGCATGCCTGTCCTGAGCCTCTGGGCCCAAAGCGATAGATAGCAGCTCCTTGGTCACCTGTCCCTGGGGCAGACATGCGCTAGCCACCAGGCGCCTACCCTGAACTCTCAGAAACAGCTCCCTGAAATAACGGGGAGTCAGATGCCGTCTTCCTCCAGGATGTGCAAGCTTGGAGGAGGCACGGGGTTGAAGGGAAAGGAGTGGGGACAGTCCCCCAAAGCTCCCTATTCAGTGCACGGGCCGTGTGCAGAGATCCTTTCCCATCTCCTTTCCTGTGGGGAAAACACTGGCCTAGTCCGCGAGTCCGCCTGAGCGCCAGAGCAAAAGGCCAAGCGATGCCTACACTGGGAGATGGTAGTGTGCACAGAGTGCCATCCTAGGCTACGCACGCCTCTGCAGGGTTGTGGCTGTGTCTGCTTAGTTCGGCCTGGCAGGGTGAACCTAGGACGCGAATATGGAGCCCGGGAAAGCAAGGCCCAAGAGACACCAGCTCTCCCGCAGCTCTTCTTCCTTGACGCGACAGAGAGAATTACGAAAGTCTTGCTGAGGAAGCAACAGTGAAGTGCGGTTCGTGCCAAGCTGAAAACCTCTGCGAAAGCGTAGCAGTCGCTGGGAAATCAGAGTCGGTTCTGTGGGCTGCTGTGGCTGCTTGCCTTAGCCTAGTATTCGTAGTAGTATTGGAGAAACCCGTATAGATGAAAGCCTCTTTGCTGGGGCATCCACTCTGGGAAAGCACAGCATTCGTTGTGAAATCAGAGTCCGGTCTGAGGGATACTCCTGTTTGCCTGAGCTGGTCTCCTCAGCAGGGTGGAATAAACCCGCATGGAGCGAAATGCTCTTTGCCTGGGCATCCTCTCTGCCTGAGAGGGAAGCGCGATTGCACCTGTGGAAGAGCCTTAAGGAAATGACACGTTGTTCACTGCGCTCCCCAGGATCATCTGTGTAAGGTGCAGCAAGCTGCCGAGGGAGAAGAACAAGAGCCGTTGGCCTTCTGGTTTGAAAACGGTTGCGAAGCAGGAGAGCCGGCCCTGGCAGGCACAGCGGCCGGTGGCAATACAAGAGTCACCGGCTCCCTGTGCAGAGAGAAGGAAGCCTGGCTGCTAAGGAGACAGGAGGGGATGTGATGGGCAGGTCGCGTGCTCCACTGTTAGGAAGGAGTCTGGGTAGAAAGCATGCCTGTCCTGAGCCTCTGGGCCCAAAGAGATAGCAGCTCCTTGGCCACCTGTCCCTGGCGAAGACATGCACTAGCCACCAGGCGCCTACGCTGTACTCGCAGAAAAAGCTCCCTGAAATAACGGGGAGTCAGATGCCGTCTTCCTCCAGGATGTGCAAGCTTGGAGGAGGCACGGGGTTGAAGGGAAAGGAGTGGGGACAGTCCCCTAAAGCTCCCTATTCAGTGCACGGGCCGTGTGCAGGGATCCTGTCCCCTCTGCTTTCCTGTGGGGAAAGCACTGGCCTAGTCCCCGAGTCCGCCTGAGCGCCAGAGTAAAAGGCCAAGCGATGCCTACACTGGGAGATGGTAGTGTGCATAGAGTGCCATCCTAGGCTACGCACGCTCCTGAAGGGTTGTGGCTGTTTCTGCTTAGTTCGGCCTGGCAGGGTGAACCCAGGACGCGAACATGGAGCCCGGGAAAGCAAGGCCCAAGAGGCACCATCTCTCCCAAAGCTCTTCTTCCCTGATGCGACTGAAGCCTTGCTGAGGAAGCAGCAGCGAAGTGCTGTTCGCTCCAAGCCAAAGCCTCTGCGAAAGCACAGCATTCGCTGAGAATGTGTTCTGCGGGCTGCTGCTTCTTGCCTGAGACCAGCCTGGTGGTAGGAGAAACCCGCATACAGCAAAAGCCTCTTTGCCTGGGCATCTCCCCTGGGAAAGCACTGCTTTCCTTGGGAAATCAGAGTTGGGTTTGCGGATGCTGCTGCTGCTTGCCTGGGCTAGTCTCCGCAGCTCGGTGGAAGATACCCGCATGGAGCGAAATACCCTTTGCCCTAGCATCCCCTCTGCCTGAGAGAGAAGCCAAGTGTGGGGAATGCTCAGCACGGCCCTCCAGAGAAGAGAAGGAGCCGTTGGCCTTGGGGTCGGGAATCGCTCGGTAAGCAGGATAGCCTGCCGTGGCACGAAAAGCAGGCCTGTGGCAAGACAAGTGTCACCCGCTCTCTGTGCAGAGAGATGGAAGCCTGGCTGCTAAGGAGACATGAGGGGACGACTAGGGCAGGGAGGGTCGCGTGCTCCACTCTGAGGAAGGAGTCTTGGCAGAAGGCTGGCCTGTCCTGTGCCTCTGGTCCCAAGGGGACAGCATCTCCTTGGCCACCTGTCCCAAGGGCAGACTTGGACTTGCCACCAGGTGCCATACCCGGAACTCGCAGTAACAACCCCATGGAGAAACGTGCAGTCAGATGCTGTCTTCCACCAAGATGTGGCAGCGATGTGGGTGGCAGGGGGTGTGTGCCGGGAAAGAGTGGAGACAGTCCCCCACAGTACCCCATCCCAGTGCACGGGCCGTGTGCAGGGATCCTGTCGCCTCCTCTCTCCTGTGGTGAAGGCACTGGCCTAGACCCCGAGTCTGCCTGAGCGCCAGAGCAAAAGGCAAAGCCTTACCTACCCCAGCAGATGGTATTAGGCATAGAGTGCCATGCTAGAACACGCACGCTGCAGCAGGGTTGTGACTGTGTCTGCTTACTTCGGCATAGCAAGGTGAACCCTGGGCGTGAACATGGAGCCCTGGAAAGCAAGGTCCGAGAGGCACCAGCTCTCCCGTGGCTCTTCTTCCCTGCTGCGGCAGAGCGAACACACAAAGCCTTGCTGAGGAAGCAGCAGTGAAGTGCGGTTTGTGCCAAGCTGAAAACCTCTGTGAAAGTATAGCAGTCGCTGGGAAATCAGAGTCGGTTCTGTGGGCTGCTGTGGCTGCTTGCCTTAGCCTAGTATTTGCAGAACTATGGGAGAAACCCGCATAGAGCAACAGCCTCTATGTCCGGCATCCCCTCTGGGAAAGCACAGCATTCTTTAGGAAATCAGAATCGGGTCTGTGGGATGCTCCTGTTGGGCTGAGCTGGTCTCCAAAGCACGGTGTAATAAACCCGCATGGAGCGAAATCCTCTTTGCCTGGGCATCCCCTCTGCCTGAGAGAGTAGCGCGGTTGCGCCTGTGGAAAGACCCTTAAGGAAAGGGACACTGCGCTCCCCAGGAGCATGTCTGTGGAAGGTGCAGCACGCTGCCCGGGGAGAAGAACAGGAGCCGTTGGCCTTCTGGACTGGAAACGGTTGCGAAGCAGGAGAGCCGGCCCTTGCAGGCACAGCGGCCAGTGGCAATACAAGTGTCACCCGCTCGCAGTACAGAGAGACAGAAGACTGGCTGCTAGGAGAAAGGAGGGGATGATTACGGCAGGATGCGTGCTCCACTCTTAGGAAAGAGTCTGGGCAAAAAGCATGCCTGTCCTGAGCCTCTGGGCCCAAAGCGATAGCAGCTCCTTGGTCACCTGTCCCTGGGGCAGACATGCGCTAGCCACCAGGCGCCTACCCTGAACTCTCAGAAACAGCTCCCTGAAATAACGGGGAGTCAGATGCCGTCTTCCTCCAGGATGTGCAAGCTTGGAGGAGGCACGGGGTTGAAGGGAAAGGAGTGGGGACAGTCCCCCAAAGCTCCCTATTCAGTGCACGGGCCGTGTGCAGAGATCCTTTCCCATCTCCTTTCCTGTGGGGAAAACACTGGCCTAGTCCGCGAGTCCGCCTGAGCGCCAGAGCAAAAGGCCAAGCGATGCCTACACTGGGAGATGGTAGTGTGCACAGAGTGCCATCCTAGGCTACGCACGCCTCTGCAGGGTTGTGGCTGTGTCTGCTTAGTTCGGCCTGGCAGGGTGAACCTAGGACGCGAATATGGAGCCCGGGAAAGCAAGGCCCAAGAGACACCAGCTCTCCCGCAGCTCTTCTTCCTTGACGCGACAGAGAGAATTACGAAAGTCTTGCTGAGGAAGCAACAGTGAAGTGCGGTTCGTGCCAAGCTGAAAACCTCTGCGAAAGCGTAGCAGTCGCTGGGAAATCAGAGTCGGTTCTGTGGGCTGCTGTGGCTGCTTGCCTTAGCCTAGTATTCGTAGTAGTATTGGAGAAACCCGTATAGATGAAAGCCTCTTTGCTGGGGCATCCACTCTGGGAAAGCACAGCATTCGTTGTGAAATCAGAGTCCGGTCTGAGGGATACTCCTGTTTGCCTGAGCTGGTCTCCTCAGCAGGGTGGAATAAACCCGCATGGAGCGAAATGCTCTTTGCCTGGGCATCCTCTCTGCCTGAGAGGGAAGCGCGATTGCACCTGTGGAAGAGCCTTAAGGAAATGACACGTTGTTCACTGCGCTCCCCAGGATCATCTGTGTAAGGTGCAGCAAGCTGCCGAGGGAGAAGAACAAGAGCCGTTGGCCTTCTGGTTTGAAAACGGTTGCGAAGCAGGAGAGCCGGCCCTGGCAGGCACAGCGGCCGGTGGCAATACAAGAGTCACCGGCTCCCTGTGCAGAGAGAAGGAAGCCTGGCTGCTAAGGAGACAGGAGGGGATGTGATGGGCAGGTCGCGTGCTCCACTGTTAGGAAGGAGTCTGGGTAGAAAGCATGCCTGTCCTGAGCCTCTGGGCCCAAAGAGATAGCAGCTCCTTGGCCACCTGTCCCTGGCGAAGACATGCACTAGCCACCAGGCGCCTACGCTGTACTCGCAGAAAAAGCTCCCTGAAATAACGGGGAGTCAGATGCCGTCTTCCTCCAGGATGTGCAAGCTTGGAGGAGGCACGGGGTTGAAGGGAAAGGAGTGGGGACAGTCCCCTAAAGCTCCCTATTCAGTGCACGGGCCGTGTGCAGGGATCCTGTCCCCTCTGCTTTCCTGTGGGGAAACCACTGGCCTAGTTCCCGAGTCCGCCTGAGCGCCAGAGTAAAAGGCCAAGCGATGCCTACACTGGGAGATGGTAGTGTGCATAGAGTGCCATCCTAGGCTACGCACGCTCCTGAAGGGTTGTGGCTGTTTCTGCTTAGTTCGGCCTGGCAGGGTGAACCCAGGACGCGAACATGGAGCCCGGGAAAGCAAGGCCCAAGAGGCACCATCTCTCCCAAAGCTCTTCTTCCCTGATGCGACTGAAGCCTTGCTGAGGAAGCAGCAGCGAAGTGCTGTTCGCTCCAAGCCAAAGCCTCTGCGAAAGCACAGCATTCGCTGAGAAATGTTCTGCGGGCTGCTGCTTCTTGCCTGAGACCAGCCTGGTGGTAGGAGAAACCCGCATACAGCAAAAGCCTCTTTGCCTGGGCATCTCCCCTGGGAAAGCACTGCTTTCCTTGGGAAATCAGAGTTGGGTTTGCGGATGCTGCTGCTGCTTGCCTGGGCTAGTCTCCGCAGCTCGGTGGAAGATACCCGCATGGAGCGAAATACCCTTTGCCCTAGCATCCCTCTGCCTGAGAGAGAAGCCAAGTGTGGGGAATGCTCAGCACGGCCCTCCAGAGAAGAGAAGGAGCCGTTGGCCTTGGGGTCGGGAATCGCTCGGTAAGCAGGATAGCCTGCCGTGGCACGAAAAGCAGGCCTGTGGCAAGACAAGTGTCACCCGCTCTCTGTGCAGAGAGATGGAAGCCTGGCTGCTAAGGAGACATGAGGGGACGACTAGGGCAGGGAGGGTCGCGTGCTCCACTCTGAGGAAGGAGTCTTGGCAGAAGGCTGGCCTGTCCTGTGCCTCTGGTCCCAAGGGGACAGCATCTCCTTGGCCACCTGTCCCAAGGGCAGACTTGGACTTGCCACCAGGTGCCATACCCGGAACTCGCAGTAACAACCCCATGGAGAAACGTGCAGTCAGATGCTGTCTTCCACCAAGATGTGGCAGCGATGTGGGTGGCAGGGGGTGTGCCGGGGAAAGAGTGGAGACAGTCCCCCCCCAGTACCCCATCCCAGTGCACGGGCCGTGTGCAGGGATCCTGTCGCCTCCTCTCTCCTGTGGTGAAGGCACTGGCCTAGACCCCGAGTCTGCCTGAGCGCCAGAGCAAAAGGCAAAGCCTTACCTACCCCAGCAGATGGTATTAGGCATAGAGTGCCATGCTAGAACACGCACGCTGCAGCAGGGTTGTGACTGTGTCTGCTTACTTCGGCATAGCAAGGTGAACCCTGGGCGTGAACATGGAGCCCTGGAAAGCAAGGTCCGAGAGGCACCAGCTCTCCCGTGGCTCTTCTTCCCTGCTGCGGCAGAGCGAACACACAAAGCCTTGCTGAGGAAGCAGCAGTGAAGTGCGGTTTGTGCCAAGCTGAAAACCTCTGTGAAAGTATAGCAGTCGCTGGGAAATCAGAGTCGGTTCTGTGGGCTGCTGTGGCTGCTTGCCTTAGCCTAGTATTTGCAGAACTATGGGAGAAACCCGCATAGAGCAACAGCCTCTATGTCCGGCATCCCCTCTGGGAAAGCACAGCATTCTTTAGGAAATCAGAATCGGGTCTGTGGGATGCTCCTGTTGGGCTGAGCTGGTCTCCAAAGCACGGTGTAATAAACCCGCATGGAGCGAAATCCTCTTTGCCTGGGCATCCCCTCTGCCTGAGAGAGTAGCGCGGTTGCGCCTGTGGAAAGACCCTTAAGGAAAGGGACACTGCGCTCCCCAGGAGCATGTCTGTGGAAGGTGCAGCACGCTGCCCGGGGAGAAGAACAGGAGCCGTTGGCCTTCTGGACTGGAAACGGTTGCGAAGCAGGAGAGCCGGCCCTTGCAGGCACAGCGGCCAGTGGCAATACAAGTGTCACCCGCTCGCAGTACAGAGAGACAGAAGACTGGCTGCTAGGAGAAAGGAGGGGATGATTACGGCAGGATGCGTGCTCCACTCTTAGGAAAGAGTCTGGGCAAAAAGCATGCCTGTCCTGAGCCTCTGGGCCCAAAGCGATAGCAGCTCCTTGGTCACCTGTCCCTGGGGCAGACATGACATGCGCTAGCCACCAGGCGCCTACCCTGAACTCTCAGAAACAGCTCCCTGAAATAACGGGGAGTCAGATGCCGTCTTCCTCCAGGATGTGCAAGCTTGGAGGAGGCACGGGGTTGAAGGGAAAGGAGTGGGGACAGTCCCCCAAAGCTCCCTATTCAGTGCACGGGCCGTGTGCAGAGATCCTTTCCCATCTCCTTTCCTGTGGGGAAAACACTGGCCTAGTCCGCGAGTCCGCCTGAGCGCCAGAGCAAAAGGCCAAGCGATGCCTACACTGGGAGATGGTAGTGTGCACAGAGTGCCATCCTAGGCTACGCACGCCTCTGCAGGGTTGTGGCTGTGTCTGCTTAGTTCGGCCTGGCAGGGTGAACCTAGGACGCGAATATGGAGCCCGGGAAAGCAAGGCCCAAGAGACACCAGCTCTCCCGCAGCTCTTCTTCCTTGACGCGACAGAGAGAATTACGAAAGTCTTGCTGAGGAAGCAACAGTGAAGTGCGGTTCGTGCCAAGCTGAAAACCTCTGCGAAAGCGTAGCAGTCGCTGGGAAATCAGAGTCGGTTCTGTGGGCTGCTGTGGCTGCTTGCCTTAGCCTAGTATTCGTAGTAGTATTGGAGAAACCCGTATAGATGAAAGCCTCTTTGCTGGGGCATCCACTCTGGGAAAGCACAGCATTCGTTGTGAAATCAGAGTCCGGTCTGAGGGATACTCCTGTTTGCCTGAGCTGGTCTCCTCAGCAGGGTGGAATAAACCCGCATGGAGCGAAATGCTCTTTGCCTGGGCATCCTCTCTGCCTGAGAGGGAAGCGCGATTGCACCTGTGGAAGAGCCTTAAGGAAATGACACGTTGTTCACTGCGCTCCCCAGGATCATCTGTGTAAGGTGCAGCAAGCTGCCGAGGGAGAAGAACAAGAGCCGTTGGCCTTCTGGTTTGAAAACGGTTGCGAAGCAGGAGAGCCGGCCCTGGCAGGCACAGCGGCCGGTGGCAATACAAGAGTCACCGGCTCCCTGTGCAGAGAGAAGGAAGCCTGGCTGCTAAGGAGACAGGAGGGGATGTGATGGGCAGGTCGCGTGCTCCACTGTTAGGAAGGAGTCTGGGGTAGAAAGCATGCCTGTCCTGAGCCTCTGGGCCCAAAGAGATAGCAGCTCCTTGGCCACCTGTCCCTGGCGAAGACATGCACTAGCCACCAGGCGCCTACGCTGTACTCGCAGAAAAAGCTCCCTGAAATAACGGGGAGTCAGATGCCGTCTTCCTCCAGGATGTGCAAGCTTGGAGGAGGCACGGGGTTGAAGGGAAAGGAGTGGGGACAGTCCCCTAAAGCTCCCTATTCAGTGCACGGGCCGTGTGCAGGGATCCTGTCCCCTCTGCTTTCCTGTGGGGAAAGCACTGGCCTAGTCCCCGAGTCCGCCTGAGCGCCAGAGTAAAAGGCCAAGCGATGCCTACACTGGGAGATGGTAGTGTGCATAGAGTGCCATCCTAGGCTACGCACGCTCCTGAAGGGTTGTGGCTGTTTCTGCTTAGTTCGGCCTGGCAGGGTGAACCCAGGACGCGAACATGGAGCCCGGGAAAGCAAGGCCCAAGAGGCACCATCTCTCCCAAAGCTCTTCTTCCCTGATGCGACTGAAGCCTTGCTGAGGAAGCAGCAGCGAAGTGCTGTTCGCTCCAAGCCAAAGCCTCTGCGAAAGCACAGCATTCGCTGAGAAATGTTCTGCGGGCTGCTGCTTCTTGCCTGAGACCAGCCTGGTGGTAGGAGAAACCCGCATACAGCAAAAGCCTCTTTGCCTGGGCATCTCCCCTGGGAAAGCACTGCTTTCCTTGGGAAATCAGAGTTGGGTTTGCGGATGCTGCTGCTGCTTGCCTGGGCTAGTCTCCGCAGCTCGGTGGAAGATACCCGCATGGAGCGAAATACCCTTTGCCCTAGCATCCCCTCTGCCTGAGAGAGAAGCCAAGTGTGGGGAATGCTCAGCACGGCCCTCCAGAGAAGAGAAGGAGCCGTTGGCCTTGGGGTCGGGAATCGCTCGGTAAGCAGGATAGCCTGCCGTGGCACGAAAAGCAGGCCTGTGGCAAGACAAGTGTCACCCGCTCTCTGTGCAGAGAGATGGAAGCCTGGCTGCTAAGGAGACATGAGGGGACGACTAGGGCAGGGAGGGTCGCGTGCTCCACTCTGAGGAAGGAGTCTTGGCAGAAGGCTGGCCTGTCCTGTGCCTCTGGTCCCAAGGGGACAGCATCTCCTTGGCCACCTGTCCCAAGGGCAGACTTGGACTTGCCACCAGGTGCCATACCCGGAACTCGCAGTAACAACCCCATGGAGAAACGTGCAGTCAGATGCTGTCTTCCACCAAGATGTGGCAGCGATGTGGGTGGCAGGGGGTGTGCCGGGGAAAGAGTGGAGACAGTCCCCCACAGTACCCCATCCCAGTGCACGGGCCGTGTGCAGGGATCCTGTCGCCTCCTCTCTCCTGTGGTGAAGGCACTGGCCTAGACCCCGAGTCTGCCTGAGCGCCAGAGCAAAAGGCAAAGCCTTACCTACCCCAGCAGATGGTATTAGGCATAGAGTGCCATGCTAGAACACGCACGCTGCAGCAGGGTTGTGACTGTGTCTGCTTACTTCGGCATAGCAAGGTGAACCCTGGGCGTGAACATGGAGCCCTGGAAAGCAAGGTCCGAGAGGCACCAGCTCTCCCGTGGCTCTTCTTCCCTGCTGCGGCAGAGCGAACACACAAAGCCTTGCTGAGGAAGCAGCAGTGAAGTGCGGTTTGTGCCAAGCTGAAAACCTCTGTGAAAGTATAGCAGTCGCTGGGAAATCAGAGTCGGTTCTGTGGGCTGCTGTGGCTGCTTGCCTTAGCCTAGTATTTGCAGAACTATGGGAGAAACCCCGCATAGAGCAACAGCCTCTATGTCCGGCATCCCCTCTGGGAAAGCACAGCATTCTTTAGGAAATCAGAATCGGGTCTGTGGGATGCTCCTGTTGGGCTGAGCTGGTCTCCAAAGCACGGTGTAATAAACCCGCATGGAGCGAAATCCTCTTTGCCTGGGCATCCCCTCTGCCTGAGAGAGTAGCGCGGTTGCGCCTGTGGAAAGACCCTTAAGGAAAGGGACACTGCGCTCCCCAGGAGCATGTCTGTGGAAGGTGCAGCACGCTGCCCGGGGAGAAGAACAGGAGCCGTTGGCCTTCTGGACTGGAAACGGTTGCGAAGCAGGAGAGCCGGCCCTTGCAGGCACAGCGGCCAGTGGCAATACAAGTGTCACCCGCTCGCAGTACAGAGAGACAGAAGACTGGCTGCTAGGAGAAAGGAGGGGATGATTACGGCAGGATGCGTGCTCCACTCTTAGGAAAGAGTCTGGGCAAAAAGCATGCCTGTCCTGAGCCTCTGGGCCCAAAGCGATAGCAGCTCCTTGGTCACCTGTCCCTGGGGCAGACATGCGCTAGCCACCAGGCGCCTACCCTGAACTCTCAGAAACAGCTCCCTGAAATAACGGGGAGTCAGATGCCGTCTTCCTCCAGGATGTGCAAGCTTGGAGGAGGCACGGGGTTGAAGGGAAAGGAGTGGGGACAGTCCCCCAAAGCTCCCTATTCAGTGCACGGGCCGTGTGCAGAGATCCTTTCCCATCTCCTTTCCTGTGGGGAAAACACTGGCCTAGTCCGCGAGTCCGCCTGAGCGCCAGAGCAAAAGGCCAAGCGATGCCTACACTGGGAGATGGTAGTGTGCACAGAGTGCCATCCTAGGCTACGCACGCCTCTGCAGGGTTGTGGCTGTGTCTGCTTAGTTCGGCCTGGCAGGGTGAACCTAGGACGCGAATATGGAGCCCGGGAAAGCAAGGCCCAAGAGACACCAGCTCTCCCGCAGCTCTTCTTCCTTGACGCGACAGAGAGAATTACGAAAGTCTTGCTGAGGAAGCAACAGTGAAGTGCGGTTCGTGCCAAGCTGAAAACCTCTGCGAAAGCGTAGCAGTCGCTGGGAAATCAGAGTCGGTTCTGTGGGCTGCTGTGGCTGCTTGCCTTAGCCTAGTATTCGTAGTAGTATTGGAGAAACCCGTATAGATGAAAGCCTCTTTGCTGGGGCATCCACTCTGGGAAAGCACAGCATTCGTTGTGAAATCAGAGTCCGGTCTGAGGGATACTCCTGTTTGCCTGAGCTGGTCTCCTCAGCAGGGTGGAATAAACCCGCATGGAGCGAAATGCTCTTTGCCTGGGCATCCTCTCTGCCTGAGAGGGAAGCGCGATTGCACCTGTGGAAGAGCCTTAAGGAAATGACACGTTGTTCACTGCGCTCCCCAGGATCATCTGTGTAAGGTGCAGCAAGCTGCCGAGGGAGAAGAACAAGAGCCGTTGGCCTTCTGGTTTGAAAACGGTTGCGAAGCAGGAGAGCCGGCCCTGGCAGGCACAGCGGCCGGTGGCAATACAAGAGTCACCGGCTCCCTGTGCAGAGAGAAGGAAGCCTGGCTGCTAAGGAGACAGGAGGGGATGTGATGGGCAGGTCGCGTGCTCCACTGTTAGGAAGGAGTCTGGGTAGAAAGCATGCCTGTCCTGAGCCTCTGGGCCCAAAGAGATAGCAGCTCCTTGGCCACCTGTCCCTGGCGAAGACATGCACTAGCCACCAGGCGCCTACGCTGTACTCGCAGAAAAAGCTCCCTGAAATAACGGGGAGTCAGATGCCGTCTTCCTCCAGGATGTGCAAGCTTGGAGGAGGCACGGGGTTGAAGGGAAAGGAGTGGGGACAGTCCCCTAAAGCTCCCTATTCAGTGCACGGGCCGTGTGCAGGGATCCTGTCCCCTCTGCTTTCCTGTGGGGAAACCACTGGCCTAGTTCCCGAGTCCGCCTGAGCGCCAGAGTAAAAGGCCAAGCGATGCCTACACTGGGAGATGGTAGTGTGCATAGAGTGCCATCCTAGGCTACGCACGCTCCTGAAGGGTTGTGGCTGTTTCTGCTTAGTTCGGCCTGGCAGGGTGAACCCAGGACGCGAACATGGAGCCCGGGAAAGCAAGGCCCAAGAGGCACCATCTCTCCCAAAGCTCTTCTTCCCTGATGCGACTGAAGCCTTGCTGAGGAAGCAGCAGCGAAGTGCTGTTCGCTCCAAGCCAAAGCCTCTGCGAAAGCACAGCATTCGCTGAGAAATGTTCTGCGGGCTGCTGCTTCTTGCCTGAGACCAGCCTGGTGGTAGGAGAAACCCGCATACAGCAAAAGCCTCTTTGCCTGGGCATCTCCCCTGGGAAAGCACTGCTTTCCTTTGGGAAATCAGAGTTGGGTTTGCGGATGCTGCTGCTGCTGCTGCTTGCCTGGGCTAGTCTCCGCAGCTCGGTGGAAGATACCCGCATGGAGCGAAATACCCTTTGCCCTAGCATCCCCTCTGCCTGAGAGAGAAGCCAAGTGTGGGGAATGCTCAGCACGGCCCTCCAGAGAAGAGAAGGAGCCGTTGGCCTTGGGGTCGGGAATCGCTCGGTAAGCAGGATAGCCTGCCGTGGCACGAAAAGCAGGCCTGTGGCAAGACAAGTGTCACCCGCTCTCTGTGTGCAGAGAGATGGAAGCCTGGCTGCTAAGGAGACATGAGGGGACGACTAGGGCAGGGAGGGTCGCGTGCTCCACTCTGAGGAAGGAGTCTTGGCAGAAGGCTGGCCTGTCCTGTGCCTCTGGTCCCAAGGGGACAGCATCTCCTTGGCCACCTGTCCCAAGGGCAGACTTGGACTTGCCACCAGGTGCCATACCCGGAACTCGCAGTAACAACCCCATGGAGAAACGTGCAGTCAGATGCTGTCTTCCACCAAGATGTGGCAGCGATGTGGGTGGCAGGGGGTGTGCCGGGGAAAGAGTGGAGACAGTCCCCCACAGTACCCCATCCCAGTGCACGGGCCGTGTGCAGGGATCCTGTCGCCTCCTCTCTCCTGTGGTGAAGGCACTGGCCTAGACCCCGAGTCTGCCTGAGCGCCAGAGCAAAAGGCAAAGCCTTACCTACCCCAGCAGATGGTATTAGGCATAGAGTGCCATGCTAGAACACGCACGCTGCAGCAGGGTTGTGACTGTGTCTGCTTACTTCGGCATAGCAAGGTGAACCCTGGGCGTGAACATGGAGCCCTGGAAAGCAAGGTCCGAGAGGCACCAGCTCTCCCGTGGCTCTTCTTCCCTGCTGCGGCAGAGCGAACACACAAAGCCTTGCTGAGGAAGCAGCAGTGAAGTGCGGTTTGTGCCAAGCTGAAAACCTCTGTGAAAGTATAGCAGTCGCTGGGAAATCAGAGTCGGTTCTGTGGGCTGCTGTGGCTGCTTGCCTTAGCCTAGTATTTGCAGAACTATGGGAGAAACCCGCATAGAGCAACAGCCTCTATGTCCGGCATCCCCTCTGGGAAAGCACAGCATTCTTTAGGAAATCAGAATCGGGTCTGTGGGATGCTCCTGTTGGGCTGAGCTGGTCTCCAAAGCACGGTGTAATAAACCCGCATGGAGCGAAATCCTCTTTGCCTGGGCATCCCCTCTGCCTGAGAGAGTAGCGCGGTTGCGCCTGTGGAAAGACCCTTAAGGAAAAGGGACACTGCGCTCCCCAGGAGCATGTCTGTGGAAGGTGCAGCACGCTGCCCGGGGAGAAGAACAGGAGCCGTTGGCCTTCTGGACTGGAAACGGTTGCGAAGCAGGAGAGCCGGCCCTTGCAGGCACAGCGGCCAGTGGCAATACAAGTGTCACCCGCTCGCAGTACAGAGAGACAGAAGACTGGCTGCTAGGAGAAAGGAGGGGATGATTACGGCAGGATGCGTGCTCCACTCTTAGGAAAGAGTCTGGGCAAAAAGCATGCCTGTCCTGAGCCTCTGGGCCCAAAGCGATAGCAGCTCCTTGGTCACCTGTCCCTGGGGCAGACATGCGCTAGCCACCAGGCGCCTACCCTGAACTCTCAGAAACAGCTCCCTGAAATAACGGGGAGTCAGATGCCGTCTTCCTCCAGGATGTGCAAGCTTGGAGGAGGCACGGGGTTGAAGGGAAAGGAGTGGGGACAGTCCCCCAAAGCTCCCTATTCAGTGCACGGGCCGTGTGCAGAGATCCTTTCCCATCTCCTTTCCTGTGGGGAAAACACTGGCCTAGTCCGCGAGTCCGCCTGAGCGCCAGAGCAAAAGGCCAAGCGATGCCTACACTGGGAGATGGTAGTGTGCACAGAGTGCCATCCTAGGCTACGCACGCCTCTGCAGGGTTGTGGCTGTGTCTGCTTAGTTCGGCCTGGCAGGGTGAACCTAGGACGCGAATATGGAGCCCGGGAAAGCAAGGCCCAAGAGACACCAGCTCTCCCCCGCAGCTCTTCTTCCTTGACGCGACAGAGAGAATTACGAAAGTCTTGCTGAGGAAGCAACAGTGAAGTGCGGTTCGTGCCAAGCTGAAAACCTCTGCGAAAGCGTAGCAGTCGCTGGGAAATCAGAGTCGGTTCTGTGGGCTGCTGTGGCTGCTTGCCTTAGCCTAGTATTCGTAGTAGTATTGGAGAAACCCGTATAGATGAAAGCCTCTTTGCTGGGGCATCCACTCTGGGAAAGCACAGCATTCGTTGTGAAATCAGAGTCCGGTCTGAGGGATACTCCTGTTTGCCTGAGCTGGTCTCCTCAGCAGGGTGGAATAAACCCGCATGGAGCGAAATGCTCTTTGCCTGGGCATCCTCTCTGCCTGAGAGGGAAGCGCGATTGCACCTGTGGAAGAGCCTTAAGGAAATGACACGTTGTTCACTGCGCTCCCCAGGATCATCTGTGTAAGGTGCAGCAAGCTGCCGAGGGAGAAGAACAAGAGCCGTTGGCCTTCTGGTTTGAAAACGGTTGCGAAGCAGGAGAGCCGGCCCTGGCAGGCACAGCGGCCGGTGGCAATACAAGAGTCACCGGCTCCCTGTGCAGAGAGAAGGAAGCCTGGCTGCTAAGGAGACAGGAGGGGATGTGATGGGCAGGTCGCGTGCTCCACTGTTAGGAAGGAGTCTGGGTAGAAAGCATGCCTGTCCTGAGCCTCTGGGCCCAAAGAGATAGCAGCTCCTTGGCCACCTGTCCCTGGCGAAGACATGCACTAGCCACCAGGCGCCTACGCTGTACTCGCAGAAAAAGCTCCCTGAAATAACGGGGAGTCAGATGCCGTCTTCCTCCAGGATGTGCAAGCTTGGAGGAGGCACGGGGTTGAAGGGAAAGGAGTGGGGACAGTCCCCTAAAGCTCCCTATTCAGTGCACGGGCCGTGTGCAGGGATCCTGTCCCCTCTGCTTTCCTGTGGGGAAACCACTGGCCTAGTCCCCGAGTCCGCCTGAGCGCCAGAGTAAAAGGCCAAGCGATGCCTACACTGGGAGATGGTAGTGTGCATAGAGTGCCATCCTAGGCTACGCACGCTCCTGAAGGGTTGTGGCTGTTTCTGCTTAGTTCGGCCTGGCAGGGTGAACCCAGGACGCGAACATGGCGCCCGGGAAAGCAAGGCCCAAGAGGCACCAGCTCTCCCAAAGCTCATCTTCCCTGATGCGACTGAAGCCTTGCTGAGGAAGCAACAGCGAAGTGCTGCTCGCTCCAAGCCAAAGCATCTGTGAAAGCACAGCATTCGCTGAGAAATGTTCTGCGGGCTGCTGCTGCTTGCCTGAGACCAGCCTGGTGGTAGGAGAAACCCGCATACAGCAAAAGCCTCTTTGCCTGGGCATCTCCCCTGGGAAAGCACTGCGTTCCTTGGGAAATCAGAGTTGGGTTTTGGGATGCTGCTGCTGTTTGCCTGAGCTAGTCTCCGCAGCTCGGTGGAAGATACCCGCATGGAACGAAATACCCTTTGCAGTAGCATCCCCTCTGCCTGAGAGAGAAGCCAAGTGTGGGGAAGGCGCAGCACGGCCCTCCAGAGAAGAGAAGGAGCCGTTGGCCTTGGGGTCGGGAATCGCTCGGTAAGCAGGATAGCCTGCCGTGGCACGAAAAGCAGGCCTGTGGCAAGACAAGTGTCACCCGCTCTCTGTGCAGAGAGATGGAAGCCTGGCTGCTAAGGAGACATGAGGGGACGACTAGGGCAGGGAGGGTCGCGTGCTCCACTCTGAGGAAGGAGTCTTGGCAGAAGGCTGGCCTGTCCTGTGCCTCTGGTCCCAAGGGGACAGCATCTCCTTGGCCACCTGTCCCAAGGGCAGACTTGGACTTGCCACCAGGTGCCATACCCGGAACTCGCAGTAACAACCCCATGGAGAAACGTGCAGTCAGATGCTGTCTTCCACCAAGATGTGGCAGCGATGTGGGTGGCAGGGGGTGTGCCGGGGAAAGAGTGGAGACAGTCCCCCACAGTACCCCATCCCAGTGCACGGGCCGTGTGCAGGGATCCTGTCGCCTCCTCTCTCCTGTGGTGAAGGCACTGGCCTAGACCCCGAGTCTGCCTGAGCGCCAGAGCAAAAGGCAAAGCCTTACCTACCCCAGCAGATGGTATTAGGCATAGAGTGCCATGCTAGAACACGCACGCTGCAGCAGGGTTGTGACTGTGTCTGCTTACTTCGGCATAGCAAGGTGAACCCTGGGCGTGAACATGGAGCCCTGGAAAGCAAGGTCCGAGAGGCACCAGCTCTCCCGTGGCTCTTCTTCCCTGCTGCGGCAGAGCGAACACACAAAGCCTTGCTGAGGAAGCAGCAGTGAAGTGCGGTTTGTGCCAAGCTGAAAACCTCTGTGAAAGTATAGCAGTCGCTGGGAAATCAGAGTCGGTTCTGTGGGCTGCTGTGGCTGCTTGCCTTAGCCTAGTATTTGCAGAACTATGGGAGAAACCCGCATAGAGCAACAGCCTCTATGTCCGGCATCCCCTCTGGGAAAGCACAGCATTCTTTAGGAAATCAGAATCGGGTCTGTGGGATGCTCCTGTTGGGCTGAGCTGGTCTCCAAAGCACGGTGTAATAAACCCGCATGGAGCGAAATCCTCTTTGCCTGGGCATCCCCTCTGCCTGAGAGAGTAGCGCGGTTGCGCCTGTGGGAAAGACCCTTAAGGAAAGGGACACTGCGCTCCCCAGGAGCATGTCTGTGGAAGGTGCAGCACGCTGCCCGGGGAGAAGAACAGGAGCCGTTGGCCTTCTGGACTGGAAACGGTTGCGAAGCAGGAGAGCCGGCCCTTGCAGGCACAGCGGCCAGTGGCAATACAAGTGTCACCCGCTCGCAGTACAGAGAGACAGAAGACTGGCTGCTAGGAGAAAGGAGGGGATGATTACGGCAGGATGCGTGCTCCACTCTTAGGAAAGAGTCTGGGCAAAAAGCATGCCTGTCCTGAGCCTCTGGGCCCAAAGCGATAGCAGCTCCTTGGTCACCTGTCCCTGGGGCAGACATGCGCTAGCCACCAGGCGCCTACCCTGAACTCTCAGAAACAGCTCCCTGAAATAACGGGGAGTCAGATGCCGTCTTCCTCCAGGATGTGCAAGCTTGGAGGAGGCACGGGGTTGAAGGGAAAGGAGTGGGGACAGTCCCCCAAAGCTCCCTATTCAGTGCACGGGCCGTGTGCAGAGATCCTTTCCCATCTCCTTTCCTGTGGGGAAAACACTGGCCTAGTCCGCGAGTCCGCCTGAGCGCCAGAGCAAAAGGCCAAGCGATGCCTACACTGGGAGATGGTAGTGTGCACAGAGTGCCATCCTAGGCTACGCACGCCTCTGCAGGGTTGTGGCTGTGTCTGCTTAGTTCGGCCTGGCAGGGTGAACCTAGGACGCGAATATGGAGCCCGGGAAAGCAAGGCCCAAGAGACACCAGCTCTCCCGCAGCTCTTCTTCCTTGACGCGACAGAGAGAATTACGAAAGTCTTGCTGAGGAAGCAACAGTGAAGTGCGGTTCGTGCCAAGCTGAAAACCTCTGCGAAAGCGTAGCAGTCGCTGGGAAATCAGAGTCGGTTCTGTGGGCTGCTGTGGCTGCTTGCCTTAGCCTAGTATTCGTAGTAGTATTGGAGAAACCCGTATAGATGAAAGCCTCTTTGCTGGGGCATCCACTCTGGGAAAGCACAGCATTCGTTGTGAAATCAGAGTCCGGTCTGAGGGATACTCCTGTTTGCCTGAGCTGGTCTCCTCAGCAGGGTGGAATAAACCCGCATGGAGCGAAATGCTCTTTGCCTGGGCATCCTCTCTGCCTGAGAGGGAAGCGCGATTGCACCTGTGGAAGAGCCTTAAGGAAATGACACGTTGTTCACTGCGCTCCCCAGGATCATCTGTGTAAGGTGCAGCAAGCTGCCGAGGGAGAAGAACAAGAGCCGTTGGCCTTCTGGTTTGAAAACGGTTGCGAAGCAGGAGAGCCGGCCCTGGCAGGCACAGCGGCCGGTGGCAATACAAGAGTCACCGGCTCCCTGTGCAGAGAGAAGGAAGCCTGGCTGCTAAGGAGACAGGAGGGGATGTGATGGGCAGGTCGCGTGCTCCACTGTTAGGAAGGAGTCTGGGTAGAAAGCATGCCTGTCCTGAGCCTCTGGGCCCAAAGAGATAGCAGCTCCTTGGCCACCTGTCCCTGGCGAAGACATGCACTAGCCACCAGGCGCCTACGCTGTACTCGCAGAAAAAGCTCCCTGAAATAACGGGGAGTCAGATGCCGTCTTCCTCCAGGATGTGCAAGCTTGGAGGAGGCACGGGGTTGAAGGGAAAGGAGTGGGGACAGTCCCCTAAAAGCTCCCTATTCAGTGCACGGGCCGTGTGCAGGGATCCTGTCCCCTCTGCTTTCCTGTGGGGAAAGCACTGGCCTAGTCCCCGAGTCCGCCTGAGCGCCAGAGTAAAAGGCCAAGCGATGCCTACACTGGGAGATGGTAGTGTGCATAGAGTGCCATCCTAGGCTACGCACGCTCCTGAAGGGTTGTGGCTGTTTCTGCTTAGTTCGGCCTGGCAGGGTGAACCCAGGACGCGAACATGGAGCCCGGGAAAGCAAGGCCCAAGAGGCACCATCTCTCCCAAAGCTCTTCTTCCCTGATGCGACTGAAGCCTTGCTGAGGAAGCAGCAGCGAAGTGCTGTTCGCTCCAAGCCAAAGCCTCTGCGAAAGCACAGCATTCGCTGAGAAATGTTCTGCGGGCTGCTGCTTCTTGCCTGAGACCAGCCTGGTGGTAGGAGAAAAACCCGCATACAGCAAAAGCCTCTTTGCCTGGGCATCTCCCCTGGGAAAGCACTGCGTTCCTTGGGAAATCAGAGTTGGGTTTGCGGATGCTGCTGCTGCTTGCCTGGGCTAGTCTCCGCAGCTCGGTGGAAGATACCCGCATGGAGCGAAATACCCTTTGCCCTAGCATCCCCTCTGCCTGAGAGAGAAGCCAAGTGTGGGGAATGCTCAGCACGGCCCTCCAGAGAAGAGAAGGAGCCGTTGGCCTTGGGGTCGGGAATCGCTCGGTAAGCAGGATAGCCTGCCGTGGCACGAAAAGCAGGCCTGTGGCAAGACAAGTGTCACCCGCTCTCTGTGCAGAGAGATGGAAGCCTGGCTGCTAAGGAGACATGAGGGGACGACTAGGGCAGGGAGGGTCGCGTGCTCCACTCTGAGGAAGGAGTCTTGGCAGAAGGCTGGCCTGTCCTGTGCCTCTGGTCCCAAGGGGACAGCATCTCCTTGGCCACCTGTCCCAAGGGCAGACTTGGACTTGCCACCAGGTGCCATACCCGGAACTCGCAGTAACAACCCCACGGAGAAACGTGCAGTCAGATGCTGTCTTCCACCAAGATGTGGCAGCGATGTGGGTGGCAGGGGGTGTGCCGGGGAAAGAGTGGAGACAGTCCCCCACAGTACCCCATCCCAGTGCACGGGCCGTGTGCAGGGATTCTGTCGCCTCCTCTCTCCTGCGGTGAAGGCACTGGCCTAGATCCCGAGTCTGCCTGAGCGCCAGAGCAAAATGCAAAGCCTTACCTACCCCAGCAGATGGTATTAGGCATAGAGTGCCATGCTAGAACACGCACGCTGCAGCAGGGTTGTGACTGTGTCTGCTTACTTCGGCATAGCAAGGTGAACCCTGGGCGTGAACATGGAGCCCTGGAAAGCAAGGTCCGAGAGGCACCAGCTCTCCCGTGGCTCTTCCGTGCTGCGGCAGAGCGAACACACAAAGCCTTGCTGAGGAAGCAGCAGTGAAGTGCGATTTGTGCCAAGCTGAAAACCTCTGTGAAAGTATAGCAGTCACTGGGAAATCAGAGTCGGTTCTGTGGGCTGCTGTGGCTGCTTGCCTTAGCCTAGTATTCGCAGAACTATGGGAGAAACCCGCATAGAGCGAAAGCCTCTATGTCCGGATTACCCTCTGGGAAAGCACAGCATTCTTTGGGAAATCAGAGTCTGGTCTGAGGGATGCTCCTGTTGTCCTGAGCTGGTCTCCTCAGCAGGGTGGAATAAACCCACATAGAGCAAAATCCTCTTTGCCTGGGCATCCCCTCTGCCTGAGAGGGAAGCGCGATGGCACCTGTGGAAGAGCCTTAAGGAAATGACACGTTGTTCACTGCGCTCCCCAGGATCATCTGTGTAAGGTGCAGCAAGCTGCCGAGGGAGAAGAACAAGAGCCGTTGGCCTTCTAGTTTGAAAACGGTTGCGAAGCAGGAGAGCCGGCCTTGGCAGGCACAGCGGCCAGTGGCAATACAAGTGTCACCGGCTCCCTGTGCAGAGAGAAGGAAGCCTGGCTGCTAAGGAGACAGGAAGGGATGTGGTGGGCAGGGCGCGTGCTCCACTGTTAGGAAGGAGTGTGGGTAGAAAGCATGCCTGTCCTGAGCCTCTGGGCCCAAAGAGATAGCAGCTCCTTGGCCACCTGTCCCTGGGGCAGACATGCACTAGCCACCAGGCGCCTACGCTGTACTCGCAGAAACAGCTCCCTGAAATAACGGGGAGTCAGATGCCGTCTTCCTCCAGGATGTGCAAGCTTGGAGGAGGCACGGGGTTGAAGGGAAAGGAGTGGGGACAGTCCCCCAAAGCTCCCTATTCAGTGCACGGGCCGTGTGCAGGGATCCTGTCCAATCTGCTTTCCTGTGGGGAAAGCACTGGCCTAGTCCACGAGTCCACCTGAGCGCCAGAGTAAAAGGCCAAGCGATGCCTACACTGGGAGATGGTAGTGTGCATAGAGTGCCATCCTAGGCTACGCACGCCACTGCAGGGTTGTGGCTGTGTCTGCTTAGTTCGGCCTGGCAGGGTGAACCCAGGAAGCGAACATGGAGTCCGGGAAAGCAAGGCCCAAGAGGCACCATCTCTCCCAAAGATCTTCATTCTTGATGCGACTGAAGACTTGCTGAGGAAGCAGCAGCGAAGTGCTGTTCGCTCCAAGCCAAAGCCTCTGCGAAAGCACAGCATTCGCTGAGAAATGTTCTGCGGGCTGCTGCTTCTTGCCTGAGCCCAGCCTCGCGGTAGGAGAAACCCGCATACAGCGAAAGCCTCTTTGCCTGGGCATCTCCCCTGGGAAAGCACAGCGTTCCTTGGGAAATCAGAGTTGGGTTTGCGGATGCTGCTGCTGCTTGCCTGGGCTAGTCTCCGCAGCTCGGTGGAAGATACCCGCATGGAGCGAAATACCCTTTGCCCTAGCATCCCCTCTGCCTGAGAGAGAAGCCAAGTGTGGGGAAGGCACAGCACGCCGCCCCGGAGAAGAGAAGGAGCCGTTGGCCCTGGGGTCGGGAATCGCTCGGGAAGCAGGATAGCCTGCCGTGGCACGAAAAGCAGGCCTGTGGCAAGACAAGTGTCACCCGCTCTCTGTGCAGAGAGATGGAAGCCTGGCTGCTAAGGAGGCATGAGGGGGCGACTAGGGCAGGGAGGGTCGCGTGCTCCACTCTGAGGAAGGAGTCTTGGCAGAAGGCTGGCCGGTCCTGTGCCTCTGGTCCCAAGGGGACAGCATCTCCTTGGCCACCTGTCCCAAGGGCAGACTTGGACTTGCCACCAGGTGCCATACCCGGAACTCGCAGTAACAACCCCACGGAGAAACGTGCAGTCAGATGCTGTCTTCCACCAAGATGTGGCAGCGATGTGGGTGGCAGGGGGTGTGCCGGGGAAAGAGTGGAGACAGTCCCCCACAGTACCCCATCCCAGTGCACGGGCCGTGTGCAGGGATTCTGTCTCCTCCTCTCTCCTGTGGTGAAGGCACTGGCCTAGACCCCGAGTCTGCCTGAGCGCCAGAGCAAAAGGCAAAGCCTTACCTACCCCAGCAGATGGTATTAGGCATAGAGTGCCATGCTAGAACACGCACGCTGCAGCAGGGTTGTGACTGTGTCTGCTTACTTCGGCATAGCAAGGTGAACCCTGGGCGTGAACATGGAGCCCTGGAAAGCAAGGTCCGAGAGGCACCAGCTCTCCCGCGGCTCTTCTTCCCTGCTGCGGCAGAGCGAACACACAAAGCCTTGCTGAGGAAGCAGCAGTGAAGTGCGGTTTGTGCCAAGCTGAAAACCTCTGTGAAAGTATAGCAGTCGCTGGGAAATCAGAGTCGGTTCTGTGGGCTGCTGTGGCTGCTTGCGTTAGCCTAGTATTCGCAGAACTATGGGAGAAACCCGCATAGAGCAAAAGCCTCTTTGTCCGGCATGCCCTCTGGGAAAGCACAGCATTCTTTGGGAAATCAGAGTCGGGTCTGAGGGATGCTCCTGTTGGGCTGAGCTGGTCTCCAAAGCACGGTGTAATAAACCCGCATGGAGCGAAATCCTCTTTGGGCATCCCCTCTGCCTGAGAGATACGCGCGGTTGCGCCTGTGGAAAGACCCTTAAGGAAAGGGACACTGCGCTCCCCAAGAGTATGTCTGTGGAAGGTGCAGCACGCTGCCCGGGGAGAAGAACAGGAGCCGTTGGCCTTCTGGTCTGGAAATAGTTGCGAAGCAGGAGAGCCGGCCCTTGCAGGCACAGCGGCCAGTGGCAATACAAGTGTCACCCGCTCCCAGTGCAGAGCGACAGGAATCTGGCTGCTCGGAGAAAGGAGGGGATGATTACGGCAGGATGCGTGCTCCACTCTTAGGAAAGAGTCTGGGCAAAAAGCATGCCTGTCCTGAGCCTCTGGGCCCAAAGAGATAGCAGCTCCTTGGTCACCTGTTCCTGGGGCAGACATGCGCTATTCTCTCTGTCGCGTCAAGTAAGAAGAGCTGCGGGAGAGCTGGTGTCTCTTGGGCCTTGCTTTCCCGGGCTCCATGTTTGCGTCCTAGGTTCACTGTGCCTGGCTGAACTAAGATGACACAGCCACAAAGAGTGGAGCCCTGCTCCACTCTTTCCCCGGCACACCCCCTGCCACCCACATCGCTGCCATATCTTGGTGGAAGACAGCATCTAACTGCACGTTTCTCCATGGGGTTGTTACTGCGAGTTCCGGGTATGGCACCTGGTGGCAAGTCCATGTCTGCCTTGGGACAGGTGGCCAAGGAGATGCTGTCCCCTTGGGACCAGAGGCACAGGACAGGCCTGCCTTCTGCCCAGACTCCTTCCTCAGAGTGGAGCACGCGACCCTCCCTGCCCTAGTCGCCCCCTCATGTCTCCTTAGCAGCCAGGCTTCCATCTCTCTGCACAGAGAGCGCGTGACACTTGTCTTGCCACTGGCCTGCTGTTCGTGCCACGGCAGGCTACCCTGCTTCCCGAGCGATTCCCGACCCCAAAGCCAACGGCTCCTTCTCTTCTCCGGGGCGGCGTTCTGTGCCTTCCACACACTTGGCTTCTCTCTCAGGCAGAGGGGATGCTAGGGCAAAGGGTATTTCGCTCCATGCGGGTATCTTCCACCGAGCTGCGGAGACTAGCCCAGGCAAGCAGCAGCAGCATCCGCAAACCCAACTCTGATTTCCCAAGGAACGCTGTGCTTTCCCAGGGGAGATGCCCAGGCAAAGAGGCTTTCGCTGTATGCGGGTTTCTCCTACCGCAAAGCTGGGCTCAGGCAAGAAGCAGCAGCCCGCAGAACATTTCTCAGCGAATGCTGTGCTTTCGCAGAGGCTTTGGCTTGGAGCGAACAGCACTTCGCTGCTGCTTCCTCAGCAAGTCTTCAGTCGCATCAGGTTGAAGAGCTTTGGGAGAGATGGTGCCTCTTGGGCCTTGCTTTCCCGGACTCCATGTTCGCTTCCTGGATTCACGCTGCCAGGGCCGAACTAAGCAGACACAGCCACAACCCTTCAGGAGCATGCGTAGCCTAGGATGGCACCTATGCACACTACCATCCCAGTGTAGGCATCGCTTGGCCTTTTACTCTGGCGCTCAGGCGGACTCGTCGACTAGGCCAGTGATTTCCCCACAGGAAAGCAGAGGGGACAGGATCCCTGCACACGGCCCGTGCACTGAATAGGGAGCTTTGGGGGAGCTGATTTGCGAGTTCAGCGTAGGCACCTGGTTGCTAGTGCATGTCTGCCCCAGGGACAGTTGGCCAAGGAGCTGCTATCTCTTTGGGTCTAGAGGCTCGGGACAGGCATGCTTTCTACCCAGACTCCTTCCTAACAGTGGAGTACGCGCCCTGCCCACCACAGCCCCTCCTGTCTCCTTAGCAGCCAGGCTTCCTTCTCTCTGCACAGGGAGCCGGTGACTCTTGTATTGCCACCGGCCGCTGTGCCTGCCAGGGCCGGCTCTCCTGCTTCGCAACCGTTTTCAGACGAGAAGGCCAACAGCTCTTGTTCTTCTCCCTGGGCAGCTTGCTGCACCTTACCCAGATGATCCTGGGGAGCGCAGTGAACAACGTGTCTTTTCCTTAAGGCTCTTCCACAGGTGCAATCGCGCTTCCCTCTCAGGCAGAGGGGATGCCCAGGCAAAGAGGATTTTGCTCTATGCGGGTTTATTCCACCCTGCTGAGGCGACCAGCTCAGGCCAACAGGAGCATCCCTCTGACCCGACTCTGATTTCCCAAAGAATGCTGTGCTTTGCCATAGTGGATGCCCGAGCAAAGAGGCTTTTATCTATACACGTTTCTCCAATCCTACTACGAATACTAGGCTAAAGCAAGCAGCAATTGCAGCCCACAGTACGGACTCTGATTTCCCAGCGACTGCTCTGCTTTCATAGAGGATTTCAGCTTGGCACGAACCGCACTTCACTGTTGGTTCCTCAGCAAGTCTTTGGTCTTTCTCTCTGTCACGTCAAGGAAGAAATGCTGCGGGAGAGCTGGTGTCTCTTGGGCTTTGCTTTCCCGGGCTCCATGTTCGCGTCCTAGGTTCCCCCTGCCAGGCCGAACTTAGCAGACACTGCCACAACCCTGCAGTGGCGTGCGTAGCCTAGGATGGCACTCTATGCACACTACCATCTCCCAGTGTAGGCATCGCTTTGCCTTTTGTTCTGGCGCTCAGTCGGACTTGCGGATTAGGCCAGTGCTTTCCCCAGAGGAAAGGAGAGGTGACAGGATCCCTGCACACGGCCCGTGCAATGAATAGGGAGCTTTGGGGGACTGTCGCTACTCCTTCCCCTTCAACCCCGCGCCTATCCACGCTTCCACATCCTAGAGGAAGACGGCATCTGACTCCCCGTTATTTCAGGGAGCTGTTTCTGCGAGTTCAGCGTAGGCGCCTGGTGGCTAGTGCATGTCTGCCCCAGGGACAGGTGGCCAAGGAGCTGCTATCTCTTTGGTCCCAGAGGCTCAGGACAGGCATGCTTTCTACCCATACTCCTTCCTAACAGTGGAGCACGCGCCCTGCCCACCACATCCCCTCCTGTCTCCTTAGCAGCCAGGCTTCCTTCTCTCTGCACAGGGAGACGGTGACACTTGTATTGCCACCAGCCGCTGTGCCTGCCATGGCCGGCTCTCCTGCTTCTCAACCGTTTTCAGACCAGAAGGTCAATGGCTCTTGTTCTTCTCCCTAGGCAGCGTGCTGCACCTTCCACAGACATGCTCCTGGGGAGCACAGTGTTCCTTTCCTTAAGGGTCTTTCCACAGAGGCAACCGCGCGTCTCTCTCAGGCAGAGGGGATGCCCAGGCAAAGAGGATTTCGCTCCATGCGAGTTTATTACACCGTGCTTTGGAGACCAGCTCACGCCACCAGGAGCATCCCACAGACCCGAGACTGATTTCCCAAGGAATGCTGTGCTTTCCCAGATGGGATGCCGGACAAAGAGGTTTTGGCTCTATGCGGGTTTCTCCCATAGTTCTGCGAATACTAGGCTAAGGCAAGCAGCCATAACAGCCCACAAAACCGCCTCTGGTTACCCAGCGACTGCTATATTTTCACAGAGGTTTTCAGCTTGGCACAAACCGAACTTAACTGCTGCTTCCTCAGCGATGCCTTGTGTGTTCGCTCTGCCGCGGCAGTGAAGAAGAGCCTCAGGAGAGCTGATGCCTCTTGTACCAAAACTGACCCTGGCCCTGTCCTTCACCAGAGCCTGACACTGACCCTAATACTAACCATGACACTAACACTGACCACTACATAACTGTGTCTATGACACGAATGTGGACTTTAATCCAATACCTGAACCTGACCCTAAACCGGACACTGGCGCTAAACTTCACCCTGACCCTGACCCAGACCATGACTATAAACTTAATCCTGACCCTAACAGTGACCCCGACCCTGACCTGAACACTAAACATGACCCTGACTGTGATCCTGACCCTAACTCTAACCCTAAATGTAACCCAGACCCTGACACTAACACGGGCCATACTACGAATCCTATCACTGAACCTAACCCTAACACTAAGCCCTAACCCTACCGCGGACCCTAACTCTAACAAGTTCTAACCCTAACAGTCAACCTAATGCTAACCCTAACACTAAATCTAAAGTTTAACAATAACACTGACCCTATACCTGACTATGATCATAACCCTACCCCTGAACTTGGCCTATACCAGACCCTGACCCTAAACCTGACTCTGGCCCTGACCCTAAACCTAATCGTGATTCTAACACTTGCCACTACAAAACCCTGTCCCTGACCCGAATGTGGACTTTAAACCAATACCTGATCTAGACCGTAATCCTGACACTGGCCATAGACTTCACCCTGACCCTGACCCAGGTAAAGACCATAAACCTAACGCTGACCCTAACAGAGACCCTGACCCTGACCATAAGAATAACCCTGACACTGAAAGGGAGCCTGACCCTAACTCTAACCCTAACCGTAACGCTGACCCTGACACTAACACGGGTCCTGACCGGAAACCTGACGCTGAACCTAACCCTACAAATAACCCCTAACATTATCCCTGACACTGACCCTAACCCAGTCTAACCCTAACCCTCAACCTAACTCTAACCCTAACCTTAAACCCACTTTAACCCTGACCCTCTCCTGACCCTGATCATAACCCTAACTCTGAACTTTGCCTATGTCAGACCTTAAACTTAAACCTGACCCTGGCCTTGACCTTAACACTGACCCTAACCCTGACTGTAAACCTAACTCTGACCCACTCCGTGATTCTGAACAGAATCGTAACCCTAACGCTAACCCTGATCCTGAAACTACTCATAAAACAGAACCTAAACATAAAGCTGAACTAACCATAACCCTGACACTAAACCTGTCCCAAACCTAACCCTGACCCTGACATGAACCTTGCCCCAAAACCAAAACTTGAACCTGACCCTAACCCTGACCATGACCCTGAACCTGACCCTAAACCTAACCTTCACCCTAACACTGACCCTGACCCTGACTCTGAGCGTAATGCTAATGCTGACCCTACTGTGAGCCCGACCCTAAACCTAACCAAGAACCTAACCCTAACCCTGACCCCTACCCTAAGCCTTACGCTAACCCTGACCCCAACGACGTCTAACTCTAACCCTGACCCTAAGTCGTTCTTAACCCTAACCCTAACACTAACCTGGTCTAAACGCAGCTCTGTTCCCTCAGCGGGGACAACAGCTGCACCCAGCCCTCCAGGGGCGTGGGGAGGCTGTATGGGGGTCACTGGATGGGCACTAGATTGAGTCGAGTGTGAGCCTTGAGCAGCTTGGGGACCGGCGGCTCAGGGAGCTCTGGTGCAGCAGGAAGTTCGGTACGGAGCCCCCAGGCAGTGGTGACCTCACTTCCCTGACGACAGAGCCCAACGAAATTGGAACCCACATATCCAGGCACCCCATTACAGAGAAAACCGCCGTGCCCAGCTCAATTCTAGGCACATCCTAAAGGAAGCGACATGTTCTTCTGCTGTACTGAAGCCCAGAGGATGCAGGGAGAAGAGAGCTCGCCCGCCATACACGTCCCCTCCCTGGCAAGTCATATTAGGTGTCCCCAACGTCTCTGGCCCGTTGGCTAATAAATCAAAGGGGACACCAGGGGGCTCAGAGTAAGAGAGTCCACACCTTCTGATCAACCTGTGTAGCCCTAGGTCTCCTCCTCGACTCTCTCTCTGTGAGTGTGTGTGTGTGTGTGTGTGTGTGCGCGCGCGCGCAGCTCTGGGTGTCTGTGTGTCTGTGTGTATGGAGGACCTGGCCATGCCATCGTGGGTGGAGATGCCCCAAGCAGGATCCGGCTGATGAGGGGTTAGATGTCTGGTGGACAAGTCATGTTCACACCCCAGTTGAAGGCTGGTTAAGTGGGATGGTGCGTAAGTACTACACCCTTCTGCCCAGGGTTTATCTTGAGACCCTGAAGGGATGGGTCAATGATAACTAACAGTAACACTAAAAGTCACCACTAACCCTGACCCTGACACTGACTTTGAGCCTGCCCCAAACCCTAAACAAAGCCCTGACCATGACCCTGACCCTGAACCTGACTGTGAACCTGACCTGAATCGTAAACCTATACCTAAGCCTGACACTGACCCTGATGTGGACCCTGAACCTAAACCTACCTCTGACATTCCCGTAACCATGACTCATACCTAACCATGACCCTGACCCTAACCCTAATCCTAACCCTGATGCTGACCTAACCCTGACCCTAACCCTACGCCTGACCGTGACTGTGAGGCTGACACTAACCGTAAACCTAAACGTAAGTCTAACCATGACCCTCTACAGACCCTGAACCTAAATCTAACGCTGACCCTGACCCTAACACTAACCCCTACCCTAAAACAAACCCTAACCCTGACCTTACGCTGTCTAACCCTAACCCGAACCATAACCCTACTTCTGACTCTAACCCTAACCCCAATCCCAAACCCTACCGCCAAAACCTAACTGTTACACTGAACCGAACATTGACCCTAAACCAAAGCCTGACACTAAAACTGACCCTGGCCCTGTCCTTCACCTGAGCCGGACCTTGACCCTAATCCTAACCATGACACTCACACTGACCACTACATAACTGTGTCCATGACACGAATGTGGACTTTAATCCAATACCTGAACCTGACCCTAAACCGGACCTGGCGCTAAACTTCACCCTGACCCTGACCCAGACCATGACTATAAACTTAATCCTGACCCTAACAGTGACCCCGACCCTGACCTGAACACTAAACATGACCCTGACTGTGAGCCTGATCCTAACTCTAACCCTAAATGTAACCCAGACCCTGACACTAACACGGGCCATACTACGAATCCTATCACTGAACCTAACCCTAACACTAAGCCCTAACCCTACCGCGGACCCTAACCCTAACAAGTTCTAACCCTAACAGTCAACCTAATGCTAACCCTAACACTAACTCTAAAGTTTAACAATAACACTGACCCTATACCTGACTATGATCATAACCCTATCCCTGAACTTGGCCTATACCAGACCCTCACCCTAAACCTGACTCTGGCTCTGACCCTAAACCTAATCGTGATTCTAACACTTGCCACTACAAAACCCTGTCCCTGACCCGAATGTGGACTTTAAACCAATACGTGATCTTGACCGTATCCTGACACTGGCCCTAGACTTCACCCTGACCCTGACCCAAGTAAAGACCATAAACCTAACGCTGACCCTAACAGAGACGCTGACCCTGACCTTAAGAATAACCCTGACACTGAAAGGGAGCCTCACCCTAAATCTAACCCTAACCGTAACTCTGACCCTGACACTAACACGGGCCCTGACCGGAAACCTAACGCTGAACCTAACCCTACAACTAACCCCTAACATTATCCCTGACACTGACCCTAACCCAGTCTAACCCTAACCCTCAACCTACCTCTAACCCTAACCCTAACCCCACTTTAACAATAAACCTGACCCTCTCCTGACCCTGATCATAACCCTAACTCTGAACTTTGCCTATGTCAGACCTTAAACTTAAACCTGACCCTGGCCTTGACCTTAACACTGACCCTAACCCTGACTGTAAACCTAACTCTGACCCACTCCGTGATTCTGAACAGAATCGTAACCCTAAAGCTAACCCTGATCCTGAACCTACTCATAAAACAGAACCTAAACATAAAGCTGAACTAACCATAACCCTGACACTAAACCTGTCCCAAACCTAACCCTGACCCTGACATGAACCTTGCCCCAAAACCAAAACTTGAACCTGACCCTAACCCTGACCATGACCCTGAACCTGACCCTAAACCTAACCGTCACCCTAACACTGACCCTGACCCTGACTCTGAGCGTAATGCTAATGCTGACCCTACTGTGAGCCCGACCCTAAACCTAACCAAGAACCTAACCCTAACCCTGACCCCTACCCTAAGCCTTACGCTAACCCTGACCCCAACGACGTCTAACTCTAACCCTGACCCTAAGTCGTTCTTAACCCTAACCCTAACACTAACCTGGTCTAAACGCAGCTCTGTTCCCTCAGCGGGGACAACAGCTGCACCCAGCCCTCCAGGGGTGTGGGGAGGCTGTATGGGGGTCACTGGATGGGCACTGCATTGAGTCGAGTGTGAGCCTTGAGCAGCTTGGGGACCGGCGGCTCAGGGAGCTCTGGTGCAGCAGGAAGTTCGGTACGGAGCCCCCAGGCAGTGGTGACCTCACTTCCCTGACGACAGAGCCCAACGAAATTGGAACCCACATATCCAGGCACCCCATTACAGAGAAAACCGCCGTGCCCAGCTCAATTCTAGGCACATCCTAAAGGAAGCGACATGTTCTTCTGCTGTACTGAAGCCCAGAGGATGCAGGGAGAAGAGAGCTCGCCCGCCATACACGTCCCCTCCCTGGCAAGTCATATTAGGTTTCCCCAACGTCTCTGGCCCTTTGGCTAATAAATCAAAGGGGACACCAGGGGGCTCAGAGTAAGAGAGTCCACACCTTCTGATCAACCTGTGTAGCCCTAGGTCTCCTCCTCGTCTCTCTCTCTGTGATTGTGTGTGTGTGTGTGTGTGTGTGTGTGTGTGCACGCAGCTCTGGGTGTCTGTGTGTCTGTGTGTATGGAGGACCTGGCCATGCCATCGTGGGTGGAGATGCCCCAAGCAGGATCCGGCTGATGAGGGGTTAGATGTCTGGTGGACAAGTCATGTTCACACCCCAGTTGAAGGCTGGTTAAGTGGGATGGTGCGTAAGTACTACACCCTTCTGCCCAGGGTTTATCTTGAGACCCTGAAGGGATGGGTCAATGATAACTAACAGTAACAGTAACACTAAAAGTCACCACTAACCCTGACCCTGACACTGACTTTGAGCCTGCCCCAAACCCTAAACAAAGCCCTGACCATGACCCTGACCCTGAACCTGACTGTGACCCTGACCTGAACCGTAAACCTAAACCTAAGCCTGACACTGACCCTGATGTGGACCCTGAACCTAAACCTACCTCTGACATTCCCGTAACCATGACTCATACCTAACCATGACCCTGACCCTAACCCTAATCCTAACCCTGATGCTGACCTAACCCTGACCCTAACCCTACGCCTGACCGTGACTGTGAGGCTGACGCTAACCCTAAACCTAAACGTAAGTCTAACCATGAACCTCTACGGACCCTGAACCTAAACCTAACGCTGAACCTGACCCTAACACTAACCCATACCCTAAACCATACCCTAACCCTGAACTTACGCTATCCCTAACCCTAACCATAACCCTAATACTAACTCTAACCCTAATCCGAATCTCAATCCCTACCGCCAAACCTAACTGTGACACTGAACCAAACATTGACCCTAAACCAAAGCCTGACCCTAAACCTGACCCTGGCCATGACCTTCACCAGACCCTGACGCTGACCCTGACCCTAATCCTTATCATGACACTAAGACTGACCTCTACATAACCCTGTCCCTGACCTGAATATGGACTTAAACCAATACCTGAACCAGACCCTTAAAAGACACTTGTGCTAAACTTCATCCTGACCCAGATCCAGCCATGTCATTAACCTAACCCTGACCCTAACAGTGACCGCGACCCTGACCTGAACACTAAACCTGACCCTGACTGTGAGCCTGACCCTAACTCTAACCCTAAATGTAACCCAGACCCTGACACTAACACGGGTTGTACACCGAATCCTATTGCTGAACCTAACCTTAACACTAACCCTTTACCCTACCACGGACCCTGACCCTAACAAATTCTAACCCTAACCGTCAACCTAACGCTAACCCTAACACTAACTTTTAACTTTAACAATAACCCTGACCCCTACCTGACTATGATCATAACCCTACCCCTGAACTTGGCCTATACCAGACCCTCACCCTAAACCTGACTTTGGCCCTGACCCCTAAACCTAACCATGATTCTAACACTTACCACTACATAACCCTGTCCCTGACCCGAATGTGGACTTTAAACCAATATCTGATCTTGACCGTAAAGCTGTCACTGGCCCTAGACTTCACCCTGACCCTGACCCAGGTAAAGACCATAAACCTAACGCTGACCCTAACAGTGACGCTGACCCTGACCCTAAGAATAACCCTGACACTGAATGGGAGCCTGACCCTAACTCTAACCCTAACCGTAACGCTGACCCTGACACTAACACGGGCCCTGACACGAAACCTAACGCTGAACCTAACCCTAAAACTAACCCCTAACATTATCCCTGACACTGACCCTAACCCGGTCTAACCCTAACCCTCAACATACCTCTAACCCTAACCATAACCCCACTTTAACAATAAACCTGACCCTCTCCCTGACCCTGATCATAACCCTAACTCTGAACTTTGCCTATGTCAGACCTTACCCTTAACCCTGAACCTGGCCTTGACCTTAGCACTGACCCTAACCCTGTCTGTCAACCTAACACTGATGCAATCCGTGATTCTGAACAGAATCGTAACCCTAAATCTAACCCTGATCTTGACCTCCTCATAAAACAGAACCTAAACATAAAGCTGACCTAACCCTAACCCTGACACTAAACCTGTCCCAAACCTAACCCTGACTCTTACATGAACCTTGCCCCAAAACCAAAACTTGAACTTGACCCTAAATCTGACCATTACCCTGAACCTGACCCTAAACCTAACCGTCACCCTAACACTGACCCTGACCCTGACTCTGAGCGTAACGCTAACCCTGACCCTACTGTGAGCCTGACCCTAAACCTAACCATGAACCTAACCCTAACCCTGACCCCTACCCTAAGCCTTACGCTAACCCTGACCCCAACGATGTCTAACCCTAACCCTCTGCCTCTCCTCCGTCCACTTGTGATCTCTCTCTGTCAAATAAATAATAAATAAAACCGTAAAAAATAAGAATGACTCTACATTTAAATAATAGCTTAAAAGGGGCACCTGGGTGGCTCAGTGGGTTAAAAAGACTTGTAGACCAGTGGATTAGAGTAGAGTGTCCAGATATTGACCATCAACCCTATGGTCAAAAAATCTTTGACAAAGCAGAGAAAATTACACAGTGGAAAAAAGACAGCCTCTTCAATCAATTGTGCTGGAAAAATTGGACAGCTATGTATGGAAGAATGACACTCAACCATTCTCTTAAACCATACATAAAGATAAATTCGAAATGGACAAATGACCTCAACGTGAGGCAGGAATCTATCAAAATCCCAGAGGAGAACATAGGCAGTAACCTCTTGGACACTTGCCACAGCAAATTCTTTCAAGACATGTCCCCAAAGACAAAGGAAACAAAAGCAAAAATGAACTTGTGTGACTTCATCAAGATCAAAAGTTTCTGCACAGCAAAGGAAACCGTCAACAAAATGAAGAGACAACCCACGGAATGGGAGAAGATTTTCACAAATGACATTACAGTAAAGGGCTGATATGCAAGATCTATAAAGAACTCCTCAAACTCAACACACAAAATACTGATAATCATGTCAAAAAATGGGCAGAAGACATGAACAGACACTTCTCCAAAGAAGACATACAAATGGCAAACAGATGCATGAGAAAATGTTCATCATCATTAGCCATCAGGGAGATTCAAATCAAAAGCACATTGGGATACCACCTTACACAGTTAGAAGGGCCAAAATTAAGAAGGCAATAAACAACAAGTGTTGGAGAGGATGTGGAGAATGGGGAACCCTCTTACACTATTGGTGAGAATGCCAGTTGGTGCAGCTACTTTGGGATACAGTGTGGAGACTCCTTAAGAAATTAAAATTAGAGCTACCCTATGACCCTGCAATTGCACTACTGAGTATTTACCCCTAAGATACAGATGCAGTGAAAAGAAGGGACATCTGTACCCTAATGTTTATAACAGCAATGGCCACAGTCATTAAACTTTGGAAAGAACCAAGATGACCTTCAATGGATGAACGGATAAAGAAGATATGATCCATTTTTACAATGGAGTATTATGCTTCCTTCTGAAAGGAAGGATACCCAACTTTTGTATCAACATGGACGGGACTGGGGGAGATAATCCTGAGTGGAATAATTCAAGCAGAGATTGTCAATTTTCATATGGTTTCACTTAATTGTGGAGCATAAAGAATAACACAGAAGACACTGGGTGATCAAGAGGAGAAGTGAGTGGGGGGAAATTGGAGGGGGAGACAAACATGAGAGAGTCTGAGAAACAAACTGAGAGTTTTGAGGGGAGGGGGCAGAGGGTTGGGTAAGCCTGTTAATGGGAGTTATGGAGGGCACATATTGCATGGAGCACTGGGTGTGGTGCATAAACAGTGAATTTTGGAACCCTGAAAAAAAAATAAAAATGACAACAACTCCTTTTCCCAACATGTGGCAGGAGTCCCCCAAATGATTGGAAGCAGCCTCCATTAGAGATCAATCCACTGCATGTTGAAGGTCCTCCCACTTCAAAAAGACCAGGAAATATCCAATCCCAAAACAAAGTAAGGGCCATCTCCAACTCATGGAATACCACCTGCTCTCCCTTAGATAGTGTGATGTTGCTTTAATAAACCTGCCTTCTGCTTTCACTTGGGTATTGATCTCTAATTCTCACGGGCCAACAATAAAAATAATGATGGTTTACCATTACAATTCATAGAAAAGGAGGTACAGGGAAATTGAATGAAAGGGAATAACAAAGTAGGTTCATAAGTCAATCTTCCTTGTAAAAAAATTAACCTGAAAGTGCGTTTCTGCCACCTCTCTCCTGTTTGATATGATAAAGAATGACCACGATACATGAATTATAGTTCGGGATTTTGAAAAGCATAATAGCTTTATACCAACACTTGAGCTTTTATTTATTTATTTATTTATTTATTGCTAACAAGATAGCTCGATTTGATATGCGGTTCCTGACAACCAACCTCAGAAGAAATTCCATCTTCATTTGAAGTCAGAAAGAACCACAAACCACACCTCAAAACAGATTCAAACAGAAAATACTCTTAAAAAAATTTCCCTTCCTTGGGCACCCGAGTAGCTCAGTGAGTTTGGCTCACTGGGCCTTTGCGTTCGGCTCAGGTCATGAATCTAGGGTCCTGGGATTGAGCCCCATGTCTGGATCTCTGCTCAGCAGGGAGCCTGCTTCCACTTCTCTCTCTGCCTGCTCTGCCTACTTGTGATCTCTGTCTGTCAAATAAATAAATAAAATCTTTAAAAAAAAATTTCCCTTGGGCACCTGGGTGGCAGAGGGAGTTAAAGCCTCTGCCTTCGGCTCAGGTCATGATTCCATGGTCCTGGGATCGAGCCCCACATCAGGCTCTCTCCTCAGCAGGGAGCCTGTTTCTTCCTCTCTCTCTGCCTGCCTCTCTTCCTACTTGTGATCTCTATCAAATAAATAAATAAAATCTTTAAAACTAAAATTTCCCTTCCTATCAGAAACAGACCAAACCACTAACAAATTCCCCAGAAAGCTTCATCTAAAATGTTGTACTTTCTTCAGACACCCTGCAGGACCTTCTTCTCTGGGCCTGGTATTTATTCAATGGCCTATTCCAGAGAATAAGACATTAAACTACTGAGTGCCAAGGGCCTCAGAACCACGAAAGAGATGATGAGGGGCACAAAGCATACCTCTGGTCACCAAGAGGGTATGTAAACATTTGCTGCTTTTCTGCATTTTTCAAAGCTGAGTTTTTAGCTGGTGGCAGCTCCTTTAGGATAAATTGCTGATACCGTATAGTAAAAGCTGTTATATGATCTTTTACAAACCATTTCCTATCTTTGCAATCACATGTGCCAAGACAGACACGGATTATTTAAAACCATGAAGAGAGTGCTATTGCATTTAAATTGCCTGTAACCTTCGTGTAATAGATTTATGATTGATGATAGATTTAGTTAAAATATAACTGTTTTAAATATTTATTCTTAGTAAACGATTTCAAACTATGCTCATTTAAGTAAGTTGGTGCATAATCCCATTTCTATTAAAACATAGTGCAAGGACCAATGCCACGCTTCCGCGAGAACCCCAAGCTCTTTTTCTAGAATGGCCATATGCGTATGTATCAGTCGTCGTCTTTTCACTCCCTTTGTGGAGCACCTACCATGGAGGTCATGTAATAACCAATAACCAAAAAACAAACAAAAAACCCAAACTTTCAGGTCGAAGTGATTCGCGCATGCCATCATGCAATGGCGGACCCTGCCTGGAGACTAGGAGACTGCTCAAACAGATCGCGGGCAGGCATCTCAGCACAGGCCTGTGCTGGGGAAGCTGGTTCCTGGCTTTGGGCACAATCAGGAAGCCACTGAAGTGACCTGAGAGTGCAGCCGGGTTTAGGGCTGATGATCTTTTCGCAGCCAGGCAGCGCTCGGACACCCGCTTGGGGAGCCAGGCTAGGAGGCTGCCCAGCGCTGGCGCTGGCCACGCTCGCAGGCCCCCGGGGCTTCGCCGGCGCCCCTGCCCCAGGCCCGGGCCTCAGGGCGGAGGGGGAGGGGGGCGGGGGCGGGGTCGGCCCGGAGAAGGGGCTTTGCTAATTGCGGAAGCGGGAAGTGAGCTCCTGGAGGACACGGCGGCGGCGGAGAGTCTGAGAGGAGGTGGAGGGGCTGGCAGAGGAGGGGCGCGCAGCGCCAGGGTGCTGTGCTGCGGCCCAGTCAGGACTCAGGACCCCCGTCCTCGCCGCCCCTGCACTCCCGCGCTCCAGCCCAGCCCCTGAGGCCGCGCTCTCCCGCTCCCGTGGCCCGCTGCCCGGCCCCGCCCCATGGCTTCTCCAGAGGACCCTCTGCGAGCAGGTAAAGTGACACCGCGCCGCGCCCTCATCTGGAGCAGAAAGCGCGGGCCGCAAGCTCTCAGGGGTGTCGGGACTCAGCCTCCCGCGACCCCCGGAGCAGGAACCACTCCGGACGACACGCCACACCCGGGACCCCACGGGGTCGGGCCGGGGATGGAGCTATGCGAGGTGCCCCCCCCGCCAGCGAGCGCAATAGCCCCCATCGTTTGGCACCCCCACACGCGGTTGCCGAGGACCCCCTTCCCTCATCCCAAGCCTTGGACCCGCCACTTTTGTTCTGGACTTGGGATCCAAGGTGGAAACTAGTCCCCCAGACCTCCCTGGCAGCAAGGAGCGAAGGGAAGGATTCTCGGTTTTTCCACCCTGGCTCTTCCTCTCTCCACATTCACATGCCTTCTGGCTTCCCTTTCCTCACCTCATTGTCACTTTTATTAAATGGTTTTATTCTGCATGTTGACCCGCAGAGCGATTTCATGAATGAATATACAGGAAACTAAGTCGGAGCCCACCTGTGAGAGCCCACCTGTGGAGGCCTTTCATTAGAATGGTCTCTGGTTCTAGCCTCAGTTCAGAATACTGTGTGTACCTGAGGACCGAGTCCAGATGTTTCTTTCCTCTCTGACTTGAATTTGAAATTATAACGTCACTATGACCTGGGAAGCCGAGGTCCACAGCATCTTCATCTGAAATTCCACTAGAGCTCCCATTTACCTAGTGCCCAGCCTGAGTCTGTTTTCCACTACTGTCAGGGTTCTAGAAGTTCATGCACTGCCCACAACTGACAGTAGGGGCATCTCTCTGTCCAGATTTTCCCTTTACATAAGGAGGTCAGTTACAGGAGATTAGGGCCCACTCTAACGACCTCACTGTAATGTGATTGCATCTGTAAGGACTCTAGTTCCAAATAAGGTCACGTTCTGTGGTACCAGAGATAAGGACAGCAGCAAGGTTTCTGGGGGTAATGCAAGGTCAGCTCTTAACAGTCCACTCTCTGGCTCCCCAAATTCGTGTCCTTCCCGTGTGCAAAATACCTTCACCCAATGCCCTCCAAAGCACTAATCATCCCAGAATCAACTCAAAATCTGAAATCTCATCTGTCCTCCTACACTCAAAGACCTAGATCTCACCCAGACCATGGGACCTGAGGACTGCATCCAGAAGCCACAGTCTCCTGGTAAAGCTGCCCATCAGGTCCTGACATCACCCTCATTCGTCCCAGCAGCCGAGGGCCTACAGTTCCCAGAGACAGTTTCTCAGAGGAAGTTCGAAGACCACCTCAGAGGACGTTCTTTGGGAGTGAATGAAGAGGGAAGGGGGTCAGAGACTCCTGCCATTCCCAGGGCACCCAGAACCCAGAGAGTGAGGCCTTGGGTGCTTTCTAGTGACAGATTCAAGGCAATTCTTTGACTTTGGGACTTCAGAGTTAACTTAGTTTTCATTTGTGATTATTATTTTTGTGTGGAGTTCATAGCTTTTCTTTTGACCTATGGCTGTTTTCACTCCCGGTTCTGAAGAAACCCCTAAATCCTAACCCTGTTGAGGACTCCGAAAGCTCTCAGAGCAGCAGTACTGGGGGACAGTGTGGACACATGGTTTGGTTTCTCCTCTGGCCTGATTCTGCGGCAGTCCCACTCTGTCCTCCTCAGACTTCAGAGCAATAGCTGAATAAGTGGAGAAAGGACCAGGGGATCAGGAAGGTGGCCACCGAAGAGTGACTTCTCTGGAGGGTGGCTGAGCTAGCGAGTGAGCGTGTTAGTCCAGCTCTGCCTGCAGTCTGGATGGAGCTGAACAGGGGCCAAGAAAGGGGAGGAGGAGCAGAGAGCAGGAAGAAAGGGACCAAAGAGGAGATTCAGACGAAGGGAAGTAATTGGGAGGAGAGAAGAAACTCTAGAAGACAGGCATGTAAGAAAGGAAAAGGGATGAAGTGGGCATCGGGAAAGGGCACCACCAGGGAAGGAGAGAGGGGAACGGAAGAGGGAGGGAGGGAGGAAAGGGGAAAGGAAGAAGGGAGGAGTCAGCACGCCAGGGCTCCCCCTGCATCTGAAGAAGAGGTGGCTGGTCCCTCTTGTCAAACAGGGTGCTCACTCTTTGGTCCCAGGTTCTGCTCCCAGTGCTACTTGGGCTTTGCAGCAAATTAATGACATATATAAAATTATAGGGAAAGGACACCTTCCATTCCATTATGAGTACAGCTTTTAAAATGGTCTCATGAGGCAGGGATTCTAGCCATTGGTTGCGCAAGGCATGAGGCCTGTTAGTGATTCTATTTTTTCCTCTGCAGAATGGGTCTTTCTACATTCCAGGTCATTTCTACCCCAATAAATAATGCGGCGATTATCTAAGTGAGTTGTACTTTTGGTTTAAACAGCCAACTGTCTCTTAAAAAGGACTTTTGTTTAAAGTCCTTTAAAAAAAAAAGTCCTTTCAAAAAAATCTTTTTTTAAATTTTTTATTTTTTAATCCCATAGGTTTACTCTGATCCTGGAACTTTGTCATTTTGACCATCTCAGCTGATTAAAATATTCTTCATCAGCAGCACCTACTGCTCTCCTCTCCTGGTGGTCTCTCCGGAAGGGGACTTCTCTAGCTCTTCTAGCAGGAGATGGGCACTAACCCTCTATCCCTGTTGCCGGACCAACCTTACCTATCCTTCAGGGTCAGTCGGCCTGGGCTTTTATCTGTTCTTCTCTTCTGAGTGGTTAGTTTTTCATAGATACCGTGCTTTGCTATTGTCAGGATTTCCTCTGGACTATCAAAAACCTCTTCTTGTGCCACTGAGGCTAAGAAACAGTCCTGATGAGAGAACCAGGAACTCGAACAGATCATATTTATCCTGAATGTTCCATCCAAAATGAAAAATACATTTCTGAGGAGCCTCAAGATCTTGAGAAGGGAAGTTTCACCAACTCTGTCATGTAGGGGCATCAATTCAGATTCTGTGTCAGTTTTCCTCCTTTCCCAGCTAATAATTCTCTACCTCAGAAAGCCCACGCTCAACCGTTTCCTCTCTCAAAGGCAGTTGCTCTTAGTGTCTGCACATGGCACTTGGGGCATGCTGGTCGTTGGCTACTGCCCTCTGTACCTTGGGTCTAACAGCTGCGGGGCATCAAGATGAGAATGTGTCTTGTTCTAAGACTTAATATAGTTTGGGGCACATGGGAAGCAATAATCACTTATTTTGTTGATCCAAGTGTTCGATCTTTCTTAATTATTCTAGTACCAGAGTTTACTTGTTCTAAGATTTGTCCTCCCCCCCCCATTTTAATATCTCTTAAGGTGGCACTCACCTTGCACTTGAGGACATAGCCTAGTTTAACTGACAGCATTTCTCTTTCTTAGTCGAACATAAACTATAGTGCATCTTACCCTTGATGAAAGCTAGGATGCAATTAAATACACTATTATGGTTACAATTCTGATATTTGAAAACCTCCGGTAGCTCCCTGTGCCCCTACAGTGTAGTACCTCACCTCCTGGGCATAGTATACAAACCATCTCAGCCCCAGTGTTAACCCCTGGACTCAGCCTCCATCCCCAGGTGATGCTGTGAGATCAGCTCTCGGTTGTCATGAACTTGCTGTAGTTTCCCAAATGCACTGTGCTGCCTCCTGGCACTTTGAAACTTGACACTCTCATCCTCATTCTTTGCTTTGCCCTTGTCTATCACCTCCCCTGAAAATCAGTCCCTAAGTGGCTTTTCCCAGCTCCAACCTACCATTGGCAGTCTTTTATCTCCGTGTGGTAAAGCCTGTGTCACTGCACCAGGGACATGCCCGTTGTCCCACTGAGAAGAGAAAAGAGACAGTGAGGGCCCCCCAGCATTTGCAGCTCTAGTGCAGAGCCCCATGCCTGGCTTGCAGGAAATGCCAGATCATGAAGACCAACGGAGATCATCCTCTGGCTAAAACCAGCTCTTCTTTGCCTACCGCAGGATCTGGATCAATAAAGAGCAGCCAGTTATTATTGCTGTTTTTCTAGGGATTTTTTTCCCCATACATTTCCCAGGTCTTTACTCTTTTAATGGCACTTTAATTCAGGCTTCAACCACTTCCTAGTCTGATCAGGTGAAATCAATTTCCTTCCTATACCCTCGATGTATTTCACACCTAGTAATTCTTTTTTTAAAGATCTTATTTACCCATTTGACAGATCACAGGTAGCCAGAGAGGCAGGCAGAGAGAGAGGGGGAAGCAGGCTTCCCGCTGAGCAGAGAGCCTGATGTGTGGCTCCATCCCAGGACCCTGAAATCATGACCTGAGCCGAAGGCAGAGGCCTAAAGCACTGAGCCACCCAGGAGCCCCATATCTGTTAATTTTTAATCAACGTGGATTTGCTGCATGAAAGAGTTCCTTCTTCTTGAAATATAAATATATAAATATATTGATCAAGTCACACGCATGTCTTAGGAGAATGTCATACCTTTAGTAGCAAACTTGAAACCTTGACCATTGGTTTTGATTTTTGTTTTGGTTAGATTTGGTTCGGTTTCTGTAATGTTAAAGATCCCTCCAGACCTTGGCTCTGTCTGACCTGATTGCTTTCAGCTGTTTCTGCAACAAAGTTTTCCCAGTGGGGAAAACTCTCATTGTTTACATAGACGCCCCCTTCTGAACACTTTGTTTATAAAAAGATTTTTTTTTTTTTTGTTTTGCGGTATGTTAAATGTGGAACAACAATGAGGTATTTCAAAGAGGTGAACCACAGATAAATTTCTCTAAGGGTGGGGTGAGGGTTACTCAAAAAGAAACGTGACAAGGCTTATAAAGATATCGACAATCATTATAACATAATGTGACTGATTGTTACCGTGCTCTTAACTGGGCAAACACTTGTTGGCTTCCAAGATAGACTAACATAGTTGAGATGGTTCTAGCGGCCTTCTAGCAAAGGGTCTCATGAGGCAGGGATTCTAGCCACTGGCTGCGCAAGGCATGAGGCTTGTTAGTGATTCTCTTTTTTCCTCGGCAGAATGGGACTTTCTACATTCCAGGTCCTTTCTACCCCAATAAATAAGGCGGCGAATCTCTCAGTGAGCTGTACCTTTGGTTTAAGCAGCCAACTGTCTCTTCAAAAGGACTTTTGTTTAAAGTCCTTTAAAAATAAAGTCCTTTCAAAAAAATCTTTTTTTTTTATTTTATATTTTTTAATCCCATATGTTTCCTCTGAATCTGGAACTTTGTCATTTTGACCTTCTCTGCTGATTAAAATATTCTTCATCATCAGCACCTACTGCTCTCCTCTCCTGGTTGTCTCTCGGGAAGGGGTCTTCTCTAGCTCTGCTAGCAGGAGATGGGCACTTCCCCTATACCCCTGTTGCCGGACTTACCTTATCTATCCTGCAGGGTGAGGTCGGGCTGGGCTTTTATCTGTTGTTCTGTTCTGAGTGGTTAGTTTTTTATAGATACTATGCTTTGCATTTGTCAGGATTTACCCTGGACTATCAAAACCCTTTTCTTGTGCCCCTGAAGCCTAGGAAACAGTCCTGATGAGAGAACCAGGAACTCGAACAGATCATGTTTATCTTGAATGTTCTGTCCAAATTGAAAAATACATTTCTGAGGAGCCTCAAGATCTCTGAGAAGGGAAGTTTCACCAACTCTGTCATGTAGGGGCCTCAGTTCTGTGAGATCAGCTGTTGGTTGTCATGAACTTGCTGTAGTTTCCGGAATGCACTCTGCTGCCTCCTGGCACTTTGAGACTTGACACTCTCATCCTCATTCTTTGCTTTGCTCTTGTCTATCACCTCCCCTGAAAATCAGTTCCTAAGTGGCTTTTCCCACCTCCAACCAACCCTTGGCAGTCTTTTATCTCCCTGTGGTAAAGCCTGTCTCACTGCACCATGGACATGCCCGTTGTCCCCCTGAGAAGAGAAAAGGGACAGTGAGGGCCCCCCAGCATTTGCAGCTCTAGTGCAGTGCCCCATGCCTGGCTTGCAGGAAATGCCAGATCATGAAGACAAACGGAGATCATCCTCTGGCTAAAACCAGCTCTTCTTTGCCTACCGCAGGATCTGGATCAATAAAGAGCAGCCAGTTATTATTGCTGTTTTTCTAGGGATTTTTCCCCATACATTGCCCAGGTCTTTACTCTTTTAATGGCACTTTAATTCAGGCTTCAACCACTTCCTAGTCTGATCAGGTGAAATCATGTTCCTTCCCATACCCTCGATGTATTTCACACCTAGTAATTCTTTTTTTAAAGATCTTATTTACCCATTTGACAATCACAAATAGGTAGAGAGAAAGACAGAGGGGAGGGGATGCAGGTTCCCCGCTGAGCAGAGAGCCCGATTTGGCACTCCATCCCAGGACCCTGAAATATTGACCTGAGCCAAAGGCAGAGGCCTAAAGCACTGAGCCACCCAGGAGCCCCATATCTGGTAATTTATAATCAACGTGGATTTGCTGCATCAAATAGTTCCTTCTTCTTCAAATATAAATATTTAAATATATTGATCAAGTCACGCGCATGTCTTAGGAGAATGTCATACCTTTAGTAGCAAACTTGAAATCTTGGCCATTGGTTTTGATTTTTGTTTTGGTTTGATTTGGTTCGGTTTTTGTAATTTTAAAAATCCCTCCAGCTTTTGGCTCTGTCTGACCTGATTGCTTTCAGCTGTTTCTGCAACAAAGGTGTCTGGGGAGGGAAAACTCTCATTGTGTACAGTGGCGCCCCCTTCTGAACACTTTGTTTATAAAAAGCCTATTTTTTTTTTTTTTTTGGCTATGGTTAATGTGGAACAGCAATGAGGTATTTCAAAGAGGTGAACCACTGATAAATTTCTCTAAGGGTTGGGTGAGTGTTACTCAAAAAGGAACTTGACAAGGCTTTTAAAGATATCGACAATCATTATAACATAACGTGACTGATTGTTACCGTGCTCTTGAAAGACCCGCGGATCCCCTTACCCAAGAATCCAACACTGCCACTGGATGCAATCAGCAAGAGGTTCTTTATTGTTACACAGGCGCCTGCGGGTGGTCAGCGCGCGCCTGTGGGTGGTCAGCAGCTCCTGCTAGCTGAGCACACCTGGCTGGGGTGGTGCAGGGTTTTTATGGACAAACAAGTTTCGGGAGGGGCTGAGCTGACTGATTGATAGTTTGGACAGGCATACTTGGCGTCAGTGGAGTGGATCAGGGGACCCACGTGCGAAAGCAGACAAAGCAATCTTACAGAAGCAGAACTGGCCGGTTAGCCCACGCATGCGAATGAAAGCACTATCAGGATATTGAAGGCCTGGTTACTATCAAGCCAAGGCCATTTTCCCTTTAATGAGGTCCTAACATAAAGACAATTGGGAGTCTCTCCTGGTGAAATGTTACATTCCTGCTATCAAACGTAAGGTAACTTCTTTGTTGTAAATCTCAAGGACATTTGCAAACCAAGGGAGACTCCTACCCTGCAGGACTGTGATTTCTGCAAGTTAACTATTTATAATGCTACACATATGGAGGGGAGCGGGTGAAGGGGGGGGTGCAAGGCGCCAGCTTTTGCTTTGTCCTCAGCCAGCCTCTTGCTCCTTAGAGTCGAGGGTTTAAGCAATTTTTCATTTCTTAGCAAAGCATTAGAAGCATTATTATACAGAAGCCAGAAACAGCCGGGTTAAACACAGATGTTCACTATTCGTTATCCTGTTATGCTGCTTGCTGACTCCCTTATCTATCGTCAGCTAGCTACAGTTTCTCAGTTAGCATAAGCTGGTTATAAAAAGAATGTTAAAACTTATAGGCTATAGTACAATTCTGACCTGGGGTCCTTCATTCCCCCCTTTTTCTTTAACATGGATATAATCTTATATCCATCGGTTTTGTTCTTCAACTGAGTCCTTTTGGGACTCTACTTGTTTAAGTAGTTGGTATTGCTGAGTCAAGACCATAGTCTGAACAACAGACAGGCGATCTTTAATGAACTGTACTAACCTGTTTAATACACAAGGACCAAAAGTTAGAATTAATAACAGAATGATGAGAGGGCCTGTTATAGATGACAACAAAGTAGTAAGCCAAGGCGATCTGTTGAACCAGTTTTCGAACCATCCCTGCTAGGACTGAAAATCCCTTTTTCTTTGAGCAAGTCTTTCTCTGAGTATATCCATAGTTTCTCTGACTACTCCAGTTTGATCTGCATAAAAGCAACATTCTTTTTTAAGGCGGTCAGGGGTGCCTGTGGAATGTCACACATATTATCAAGGGGAGTGGGTGGAGAGGGGGTGCAAGGCATCAGCCCCTTCTCCATCCTCAGCCAGCCTCCTGCTCCCTCATCATTTCCCCCTGAACAATTTTGACTCTTAAATCTTTAAGGTGGTTGAAGGTGGAAGGTCTCATCTTTTGTAACTTCTTCGTGCTGAATAGGGGCGTAGAGCTGTCCCTACCTACTGGGGTCAATATTGATCAGTGGAGGAATGTATAGGGGAGTTACGAAAGGCGGAGGCAGCTGAATCCAGCACTGACAGTGAAGAGGCGTCCTCTCACGCGACAAGGATCATCTGTCGTGCTGAAGTCATTGCAGCAATGGAGTCTCTCGGCACCAAGTAGAGAAACACTGAACTAAGCAACATATTAAGGTTAATGAGGTGATAAAAATGAGAAGCCCGAGAAGGAGATTTGGCCATAGTCCTCCTTCAAACCAGGAACTTAACCAATCACTAAAAGAGAGAGGGACCTTGTAGAGCCTTAATCTGGGCATTCATATCCTTTATTAGTCCTGTGACATTTTTGTGATAGTCTGGAATGTACACACAACATTCTGTTTTGATGATTGCACATGTGCCACCCTGGGCTGCTGTCAGGACATCTAAAGCCAACCTATTTTGTAGGACTGCCTTGCGTATCTGTGACACTTCGGTATTAAGCTGGGAGATGCCATTTAGTGAATCATTGAGTGCCTTTGTAGTATATTTATTAAGGGCTTCTACATGCCACATGACATCCTCTAGTCCCGCAGATGGAACAGAAATGGATGCTAAGTGATCATACCATTTCCACCTTTGTTTCAAGTTGGGGAGATTAGCTGGAGTTGTAATGGTTTTAGTAATATGCCCATGAATCCAGGCAAATCCTAAAGTACAGCGTCCTATCCACCCTGGAGGAAGCCAGGGTCACAGGTTGGCTCCACATATCCAGTGGGTTCCGTTTGGAGCTGTCCATCTAATGCCAGGTCACCTTACCCAATCAGTAGCAAAACATTCAGTAGCCTGGGGTACGATTATTTGGGAACACATTTCTAATGATAGCCATCCTCGATACTGTGTGTTATTTGTCCAAGTATCCTACGTATGATTCTTTTGTTCCCAGCATAAAACTGCCTTTTGACTGAGCCGTCCAATCGTGGGTGGACGATTGGATATGTATCCCAGATTTGATATATGCCATCCTTAGTATAGCGATAAGGAGGGTTTTGGAACTTAGGCCCATATTTGATTAGGGAGTTAAGGCTTGATAGCAATCTCCTTTCCTTCCAAATAGCTCCATGGGCATGTAGTACCAGGAAAGCATATTTGGAGTCAGTGTTAATGTTTTATTCTTAGGCTTTGGCAATTGCAAAGTGCTAGTGAGCACTATGGCACACCTAGCTTATCTTATTCTTTCTATGAAAACTACTGTCATCAGAAAACCAACTGTTATTCATATTTTTAACAGGGGCATCTTAACTCTGGCCATATAGAATAAGCAAGATCAAATAAAATAAAAAGAACATTTTTGCTCTATAGAGAAAGAAGTACAGTGGTCAGGTTCAGGCATACAGGTAACTAGGTTTAAAGTTTGACAAGTTTTATTTCTGGCATATCTGTTAATGTAGCCCAGTATTTAATAAGTTGGCCTCCATCATCCATTGGTGGCCTTTGGCTTCTAAGACAAATCTGGACCTGATGTGACATCATTACAGTCAAGGACTGTCCCATAGTGAGCTTTGAGGCTCTTTTATAGGAGGGCTGTTCCATGCTTAGCTAAAGCATCTGTTTGCAATTGCACCTCAACAGAGGTGGCCTCTAGGATAAATATGACTAAGGGATGAAACCAATAAGAAGACCTTTGAGTGGTCCAGCCTTAATAATATCCTGATTACAGAGGATCACTGGCAAGTGAGAAAAAACTTGTCAAGAGATAAGGGGAGTCCCCCATGGATCATCCAATCCACTCATAAAGAAAGTGGGGTCATCCATTATCTCCACAAGTCCATAGTTAATCCTATGGAGTGTGGTATGGTGGTGGTTTTTAGGCAATTTCATTATCCCAGCCACACATAAGGTGTTAGTTAAGTTATACAATTGTAGGGGAATCAATCCCATTTTCCAGTTGTTTAATCATGTGCTGTGGGGTCTGCTAATATCCCCACAAAATAAAAAAAGCAAGAAGATCATCTAAATGAGCTATTGTGTAACTTCTCTGAAGTTTACCTCAAATTGTTTAGCTTAGGTAAACAAACATTTAAAGACAATCAAATCTAGAATTTAACATCCATAAAGGTGGGTTACCGAAACATAATTTTTCTCTCTAAAGTAACCCTCATTTCCAGTGATAGCCAAATCAGGACTAATTCACTTGTGACACAGGTCCAGTTTTAACAAACTTGGCCCATTATTTACATAAGCTCAGCAAGAACAGAACAGTGACTGTGATCAATAGATCTTTTAGAATCTGCTTTGCTGGAACTTTGTATAAGGAATCTCTAGGTCGAACTTTTAGAAGCCTCTCCGGGCCAGAAGCCAAGCCCTGTACTTGCCATCAGGCATGCCTGCAATACCTGTTGATTTGGGCGAGTTCCTCTTCCCAAGACTGCACCTACCAAGGAGTGACATTCTTTACTCACCTGGTGAGGCTGCTGGGAACTCTGTAAGCAAGGTATCAGGCCAACAGTCCCAAGGGGCTTTATGGCTCCAGGTTTCATAAAGTCAACCTTAGTTCCTTAAAGCTGTCTGGTCATATCTGAGTCTTTTCAAATATGACATCCCAGTCAAAGCCTTGGTAAAATAACCAGTGTTTCCAATTCTTTCCTGTTACAAGGAGAACAGATTCTTATTGAACTTATGCAAATGACTGATTGCCCTGGAAGAAAGAATACTTACTAAGACCTTTTGGTTTCAGAGGGTTCAGATAGAGAGAAAAGGTGAATGCTTTGATCACTTTTACAAATGAGCACTTTTACATCTCTATAAGTTACAGATAACTAGGAGAGAGTATCCCTAGTCTGGAAGAGCAAACATTAGAGAGAACCAGCAATGTTTAAAGTAAGACAAAACATTAAGAGACACAACACTATAATCTTTTAGTTCACTTAGTCCCATGTTACTAATTCTGGTGAATGCAGCTTTAGTCAGTTTTGGAAATCCTTACCCATTTCAGTTTTAGGATTTTCAAGTATATCAAATATCTGTATTTGTCCTGAAAGTCCTTTATAGGAATCTCCTTGAAGATAAAACTCATTTTACAAGAGAATTAAAACAATTATAAATGACAAAAACTCAGAATGGATATGGTTAGAGCTAAAGAGACATGGGAATTTACAATTTAGCTGCAAGGAAATCAGGTTATTTCTGTGATACATAACATTTCCATAATTACAGTATCAAGCGATGATCTCTCAAAACATTAAAACTTTAAGAAGTGCATAGAATCTCTAGAATAGTTATAGCATTTTCCCAAATGTAACCCAAGGTTTATCACTGGTTTAAATCTTGTCAACAATTGCTAAAACCTTAGAAAGTTTAAAAACACATGCCTAAATATAATTAGGGATGTTAAACACCTGATAAAACAAAATATAGGAACTGAATTTTCCAGGCAGGCAAAGAGAAAACCATTTACATTTTTTAACAGATCAATTAGCTAAGAAAACTTTGCCCCTTTTAAACAGAAAGAAAACCAGTTTTTTATACCAGTGTCTTTCCCCCTTTTTTTAATTTTATTTCTAAGTGTGCAGTCTTAAGATAGGAGTTTTCTGGGTTTCCCTCCCATCATGAATGATGTCGCAGACAAAGGAGGGGTATCTTTCCCCTGCTGTCTTGTTCCCATCCCTCATGGGAATTTAGGATCGTCTTAGCTAAGGCCTGTCCGTATAAACCCCGGACCAGGCTACTCCGTGGAGTAGATGACCGTTATGCCATATGACGCCCCGCGAGACTCAAGGTGCAGCCCCCTCAGACTCCGTAGCCAAAGTTGCAGAGCCATACAGACACATTCACACAGTCAGGCACTCTTCAGATTCAAGCAGGTTGGATACCCTCCCCTTCTGGGCATCTCTGGCTAATGGGAGGTGATCAGTTTCCCCTTTCACTCTTTACAGATTAGAGTGAGTTTCTATGGTTACAGGCAAAGGAGGATGGTAACAGGGTGTTTTCGCAGTCCCTCAAGGTTGGGCTGCTTCCTTAATCTCTCAAGGCCAAATGGCCCTTATACTAGGAAGTATAATCTGTGTGGAGGCAGGTCAGGAGAGTGTTAAATTACCTTGGAGGCTATTTTTCTTTCTTTTTTAATCTGTCCTGACCATATCTAAAATTTCTTTTGTGAAGATTTCCGTTCACAAACCTTCTACAACTTTCCTTTGCATTCAGGTTTTGTCCCAAGCCATTTCCTTCCAAATAACCATCTCATTTAGGACAAAATTACTTTCCTTAAATCTTTCTTACATATCTCCTACTTTCCTACATGCAGAGTTTCCTTTTATTTCCATCAGTCTTAGTTACACTAAGCAGAACTTTGTATTCTTAGAAACACCTTTAGTTATTAACCAATTGTGAACTGTTACAACAGAATTCTTCAGGTGGCAATTTATGTATCAGTTAAGTGGCAAACAAGTTTACCAGCAGATTTAAATACTCTTAGTTTCTTTGCAGTAAGTAAAAAAGCACAAACCTACATCCAGTAATTAATGACTTAGCATTTTATCCTGTTTGGTTAAGACCTAGATGTCCACAATTTAATTCCACTTGTCATCCAAGCAAAACTTTAAAACTTTCAGATTACCAAAGACTTTGAAAGCTACTTCAGCAATTACCCATTAGAACTTTGAGACAGACAATTAACCATCAGTTTAGTCATTCCTTTGCTAACAAATTTTAACAAGTAACATGAGCTTATTTGACCTTCAGTAAACTTTGATAGAATAAAAGTTTCATATTTACTGCTGTAACTTCAAAGACACGTCTTATTTTAATTAAACCAATAAACTTAACTTAGTTTCAACATTGATTTACGTTCCACCTGGACTCACTCCACTTTGAATGTTTACCTGAGACATGCGTGGGAAGATCTGGAGTGGGGAGGTGTTAGGTCCAGGGGGTGTTGTTCTTGCTCCTTGACAGTGGAGAGAGAAGGAGCTGTGGTGCATGATCTAGAGGCCAGTCATGCAGGCTGCACACACGTTGGTACAGAAACACATAAGGGGGAAACAGAAGAAACAAAGTGCCGCCAGGAGGCAGAGAAAGGATTCCCAGTTTTGGAGCTCCTAAGCCCCAACAGAGGAGCAGACACCATGCTTTCCCACCAGCAAGGGGGGAGGGGTTAAGCAGTCTAAGTCAGGCCAGAGAACACAAGGAAACTTCCCCGAAACAAAGAGAGTTTCGGCAGCTGCTTGGGAATATTCCTTATAGTCTCTGTCTCGAGTGAGACTAACCCCAGTTGGCTCCAGTTATAGCCATTAACACGGGAAGTGAATGAGAGAGAGAAGCCCCATTTTAGACTCAAAGAAAACACCAAGGACAACGAGTAGAACACACAAAACAATTAACAAAAAGGTCGCTGCGCGGTTTTCGGTATGCTACCGAAAGCAAGGTTTCCACCGGCCCAGAGGAGCCTCGAGATCTCCCTGCGGTGGACAAATTCCGTCCAGGGCCGAGGGGTTCCTCTGGAACGGACAAACGGATATAACCCTCGGACAAATGAGGGGCTCCAAAAAATTGGGCCCCTCGACACCCTGGAGCGTCCCCCAGGGTTGGCAGGGGAGAAGTCCGAGCTCGTCAGCTCCTTCTCAAGCTGCCTACAAATACAATCCAACAACGCACGCTGTTGTACAAACACTATACCGCTACCCGCAGTATAGGTCAAACAGAGGCCTCACAAGACTAGAGACAAACAAGAACACGAGACTGGATACAAACAAGAACATGAGACAGGAGACAAGAATGCTGGCCAGCTTACCTCCCGGTGGGAGTCAGTTGGATCCGTGGGCAGGGGTCCGATGATCTCGGTGGAACCTCCAAATGAAAGACCCGCGGATCCCCTTACCCAAGAATCCAACACTGCCACTGGATGCAATCAGCAAGAGGTTCTTTATTGTTACGCAGGCGCCTGTGGGTGGTCAGCGCGCGCCTGTGGGTGGTCAGCAGCTCCTGCTAGCTGAGCACACCTGGCTGGGGTGGTGCAGGATTTTTATGGACAAACAAGTTTCGGGAGGGGCTGAGCTGACTGATTGATAGTTTGGACAGGCATACTTGGCGTCAGTGGAGTGGATCAGGGGACCCACGTGCGAAAGCAGACAAAGCAATCTTACAGAAGCAGAACTGGCCGGTTAGCCCACGCATGCGAATGAAAGCACTATCAGGATATTGAAGGCCTGGTTACTATCAAGCCAAGGCCATTTTCCCTTTAATGAGGTCCTAACATAAAGACAATTGGGAGTCTCTCCTGGTGAAATGTTACATTCCTGCTATCAAACGTAAGGTAACTTCTTTGTTGTAAATCTCAAGGACATTTGCAAACCAAGGGAGACTCCTACCCTGCAGGACTGTGATTTCTGCAAGTTAACTATTTATAATGCTACACATATGGAGGGGAGCGGGTGAAGGGGGGGGTGCAAGGCGCCAGCTTTTGCTTTGTCCTCAGCCAGCCTCTTGCTCCTTAGAGTTGAGGGTTTAAGCAATTTTTCATTTCTTAGCAAAGCATTAGAAGCATTATTATACAGAAGCCAGAAACAGCCGGGTTAAACACAGATGTTCACTATTCGTTATCCTGTTATGCTGCTTGCTGACTCCCTTATCTATCGTCAGCTAGCTACAGTTTCTCAGTTAGCATAAGCTGGTTATAAAAAGAATGTTAAAACTTATAGGCTATAGTATAATTCTGACCTGGGGTCCTTCACTCTTAACTGGGCAAACACTTGTTGGCTTCCAAGATAGACTAACATAGTTGAGATGGTTCTAGCGGCCTTCTAGCACAGGGTCTCATGAGGCAGGGATTCTAGCCACTGGCTGTGCCAAGGCATGAGGCCTGTTAGTGATTCTCTTTTTTTCCTCTGCAGAGAATGGGTCTTTCTACATTCCAGGTCCTTTCTACCCCAATAAATAATGCAGCGATTCTCTCAGTGAGTTGTACTTTTGGTTTAAACAGCCAACTGTCTCTTAAAAAGGACTTTTGTTTAAAGTCCTTTAAAAAAAAAAGTCCTTTCAAAAAATCTTTTTGTTTTATTTTTTACTTTTTAATCCCATATGTTTACTCTGATCCTGGAACTTTGTCATTTTGACCTTCTCTGCTGATTAAAATATTCTTCATCATCAGCACCTACTGCTCTCCTCTCCTGGTGGTCTCTCGGGAAGGGATTCTTCTCTAGCTCTTCTAGCAGGAGATGGGCACTTCCCCTCTACCCCTGTTGCCGGACCAACCTTACCTATCCTGCAGGGTCAGGTAGGCCTGGCCTTTTATCTGTTGTTCTCTTCTGAGTGGTTAGTTTTTCATAGATACTGTGCTTTGCTTTTGTCAGGATTGACCCTGGACTATCAAAACCCTTTTCTTGTGCCAGTGAATCGTAAAAAACAGTCCTGATAAGAGAGCCAGAAACTCGAACAGATCATATTTATCCTGAATGTTCCATCCAAAATGAAAAATACATTTCTGAGGAGCCTCAAGATCTCTGAGAAGGGAAGTTTCACCAACTGGGTCATGTAGGGGCATCAATTCCGATTCTGTGTCAATTTTCCTCCTTTCCAAGCTAATAATTCTCTACCTCAGAAAGCCCACTCTCAACCGTTTCCTCTCTCAAAGGCAGTTGCTCTTAGTGTCTGCACATGGCACTTGGGGCATGCTGGTCGTTGGCTACTGCCCTCTTTACCTTGGGTCTAACAGCTGCGGGGCATCAAGATGAGAATGTGTCTTGTTCTAAGACTTAATATAGTTTGGGGCACATGGGAAGCAATAATCACTTATTTTGTTGATCCAAGTGTTCGACCTTTCTTAATTATTCTAGTTCCACAGTTTACTTGTGCTACGATTTGTCCCTCCCACCCTTTTAATATCTCTTAAGGTGGCACTCACCTTGCACTTGATGACATATCTTAGTTTAACTGACAGCATTTCTCTTTCTTAGTCGAACCTAAACTATACTGCATCTTACCCTTGATGAAAGCTAGGATGCAATTAAATACACTATTATGGTTACAATTCTGATATTGAAATCCTCCGGTAGCTCCCTGTGCCCCTACAGTGTAGTACCTCACCTCCTCGGGCATAGGATACAAACCATCTCAGCCCCAGTGTTAACCCCTGGGCTCAGCCTCCATCCCCAGGTGATGCTGCCAGATCAGCTGTCGGTTGTCATGAACTTGCTGTAGTTTCCCGAATGCACTGTGCTGCCTCCTGGCACTTTGAAACTTGACACACTCATCCTCACTCTTTGCTTTGCCCTTGTCTATCACCTCCCCTGAAAATCTGTTCCTAAGTGGCTTTTCCCAGCTCCAACCTACCCTTGGCAGTCAGTCTTTTATCTCCCTGTGGTAAAGCCTGTCTCACTGCACCAGGGACATGCCCGTTGTCCCCCTGAGAAGAGAAAAGGGGACAGTGAGGGCCCCCCAGCATTTGCAGCTCTAGTGCAGAGCCCCATGCCTGGCTTGCAGGAAATGCCAGATCATGAAGACAAACAGGAGATCATCCTCTGGCTAAAACCAGCTCTTCTTTGCCTACCGCAGGATCTGGATCAATAAAGAGCAGCCAGTTATTATTGCTGTTTTTCTAGGGATTTTTTCCCCATATATTTCCCAGGTCTTTACTCTTTTTATAGCACTTTAATTCAGGCTTCAACCACTTCCTAGTCTGATCAGGTGAAATCATGTTCCTTCCCATACCCTCGATGTATTTCACACCTAGTAATTCTTTTTTTAAAGATCTTATTTACCCATTTGACAGATCACAGGTAGGTAGAGAGAAAGACAGAGGGGGGGGGGATGCAGGCTCCCCGCTGAGCAGAGAGCCCGATGTGGGCGCTCCATCCCAGGACCCTGAAATATTGACCTGAGCCGAAGGCAGAGGCCTAAAGCACTGAGCCACCCAGGAGCCCCATATCTGGTAATTTATAATCAACGTGGATTTGCTGCATCAAATAGTTCCTTCTTCTTCAAATATAAATATGTAAATATATTGATCAAGTCACGCGCATGTCTTAGGAGAATGTCATACCTTTAGTAGCAAACTTGAAATCTTGGCCATTGGTTTTGATTTTTGTTTTGGTTTCATTTGGTTCGGTTTTTGTAATTTTAAAAATCCCTCCAGCCCTTGGCTCTGTCTGACCTGATTGCTTTCAGCTGTTTCTGCAACAAAGGTGTCCGGGCAGCGAAAACTCTCATTGTTTACAGTGGCGCCCCCTTCTGAACACTTTGTTTATAAAAAGCCTATTTATTTTATTTTATTTTTTTTTGGCTATGGTAAATGTGGAACAACAATGAGGTATTTCAAAGAGGTGAACGACAGATAAATTTCTCTAAGGGTTGGGTTTGGGTTACTCAAAAAGGAACTTGACAAGGCCTTTAAAGATATCGACAATCATTATAACATAACGTGACTGATTGTTACCGTGCTCTTAACTGGACAAACACTTGTTGGCTTCCAAGATAGACTAACATACTTGAGATGGTTCTAGCGGCCTTCTAGCACAAGGTCTCATGAGGAAGGGATTCTAGCCACTGGCTGTGCAAGGCATGAGGCCTGTTAGTGATTCTCTTTTTTCCTCTGCAGAATTGGTCATTCTATATTCCAGGTCCTTTCTACCCCAATAAATAATGCAGCGATTCTCTCCGTGAGTTGTAATTTTGGTTTAAACAGCCAACTGTCTCTTAAAAAGGACTTTTGTTTAAAGTCCTTTAAAAAAAAAAAAGTCCTTTCAAAAAAATCTTTTTGTTTTATTTTTTACTTTTTAATCCCATATGTTTACTCTGATCCTGGAACTTTGTCATTTTGACCTTCTCTGCTGATTAAAATATTCTTCATCATCAGCACCTACTGCTCTCCTCTCCTGGTGGTCTCTCGGGAAGGGATTCTTCTCTAGCTCTTCTAGCAGGAGATGGGCACTTCCCCTCTACCCCTGTTGCCGGACCAACCTTACCTATCCTGCAGGGTCAGGTAGGCCTGGCCTCTTATCAGTTGTTCTCTTCTGAGTGGTTAGTTTTTCATAGATACTGTGCTTTGCTTTTGTCAGGATTGACCCTGGACTATCAAAACCCTTTTCTTGTGCCAGAGAAGCCTAAAAAACAGTCCTGATAAGAGAACCAGAAACTCGAACAGATCATATTTATCCTGAATGTTCCATCCAAAATGAAAAATACATTTCTGAGGAGCCTCAAGATCTCTGAGAAGGGAAGTTTCACCAACTGGGTCATGTAGGGGCATCAATTCCGATTCTGTGTCAATTTTCCTCCTTTCCCAGCTAATAATTCTCTACCTCAGAAAGCCCACTCTCAACCGTTTCCTCTCTCAAAGGCAGTTGCTCTTAGTGTCTGCACATGGCACTTGGGGCATGGTGGTCGTTGGCTACTGCCCTCTGTACCTTGGGTTTAACAGCTGCGGGGAATCAAGATGAGAAGGTCTTTTGTTCTAAGACTTAATATAGTTTGGGGCACATGGTAAGCAATAATCACTTTTTTTGTTGATCCAAGTGTTCCACCTTTCTTAATTATTCTAGTACCACAATTTACCAGTCTAAAATTTGTCCCCCCCCATATCAATATCTCTTACGGTGGCACTCACCTTGCACTTGAGGACATAGCCTAGTTTATCTGACAGCATTTCTCTTTCTTAGTCGAACATAAACTATAGTGCATCTTACCCTTGATGAAAGCTAGGATGCATTTAAATACTCTATTATGGTTACGATTCTGATATTTGAAATCCTCCGGTTGCTCCCTGTGCCCCCACATTGTAGTACCTCACCTCCTCGGCATAGTATACAAACCATATCACCCCAGTGTTAACCCGGGGGCTCAGCCTCCATCCCCAGGTGATGCTGCCAGATCAGCTGTTGGTTGTCATGAACTTGCTGTAGTTTCCCGAATGCACTCTGCTGCCTCCTGGCACTTTGAAACTTGACACACTCATCCTCATTCTTCGCTTTGCCCTTGTCTATCACCTCCCCTGAAAATCTGTTCCTAAGTGGCTTTTCCCAGCTCCAACCTACCCTTGGCAGTCTTTTATCTCCCTGTGGTAAAGCCTGTCTCACTGTACCATGGACATGCCCTTTCTCCCCCTGAGAAGAGAAAAGGGACAGTGAGGGCCCTCCAGTATTTGCAGCTCTAGTGCAGAGCCCCATGTCTGGCTTGCAGGGTATGCCAGATCATGAAGTCAAACGGAGATCATCCTCTGGCTAAAACCAGCTCTTCTTTGCCTACCGCAGGATCTGGATCATTAATGAGCTGCCAGTTATTATTGCCGTTTTTCTAGGGATTTACCCCCATATATTTCCCAGGTCTTTACTCTTTTTATAGCACTTTAATTCAGGCTTCAACCACTTCCTTGTCTGATCAGGTGAAATCATTTTCCTTCCCATACCCTCGATGTATTTCACACCTAGTAATTCTTTTTTTAAAGATGTATTTACCCACTTGATAGATCACAAGTAGGTAGAGAGGCACGCAGAGAGAGAGGGGGAACCAGGCTCCCCGCTGAGCAGAGATCCTGATGTGGCGCTCCATCCCAGGATCCTGAAATCATGACCTGAGCCGAAGGCAGAGGCCTAAACCACTGAGCCACCCAGGAGCCCCATATCTGGTCATTTTTAATCAACGTGGATTTGCTGCATCAAATAGTTCCTTCTTCTTCAAATATAAATATATAAATATATTGATCAAGTCACTCGCATGTCTTAGGAGAATGTCATACCTTTAGTAGCAAACTTGAAATCTTGACCACTGGTTATGACCTTGTTTTGGTTTGATTTGGTTCGGTTTTTGTAGGTTTAAAAATCCCTCCAGCCCTTGGCTCTGTCTGACCTTATTGCTTTCAGCTGTTTTTGCCAGAAAATTGTCCCCGCAGGGAAAACTCTCATTTTTTTCAGTGGCGCCCCCTAGTGAACACTTTGTTAATAAAAAGATTTTTTTTTTTTTTTTTTTTTTATATAGTAAATGTGGAAACAACAATGAGGTATTTCAAAGAGGTGAACCTCAGATAAATTTCTCTAAGATTGGGGTGAGGGTACTCAAAAAGGAACTTAACTATGCTTTAAAGATATCGATAAACATTATAACATAACGTGGCTTATTGTTACTCTGCTCTTAACTGGGCAAACACATGTTGGCTTCCAAGAAAGACCAACATAGTTCTAGATGGTTCTAGCGGCCTTCTAGCACAGGGTCTCATGAGGCAGGGATTCTAGCCACTGGCTGTGCAAGGCATGAGGCCTGTTAGTGATTCTATTTTTTCCTCGGCAGAATGGGTCTTTCTACATTCCAGGTCCTTTCTACCCCAGTAAGTAATGCGGCGATTCTCTCAGTGAGTTGTACTTTTGGTTTAAGCAGCCAACTGTCTCTAAAAAAGGACTTTTGTTTAAAGTCCTTAAAAAAAAAAAGTCCTTTCAAAATAATTTTTTTTATCTTTTATTTTTTAATCCCATATGTTTACTCTGATCTTGGAACTTTGTCATTTTGACCTTCTCTGCTGATTAAAATATTCTCTCCAAAATGTCAGTTATTTGCAGGTACTTGCACTGTAGACATTCTTTACATATTTTTTTTAAAAATCCATTCACGATTCTTAGTGAAAATCCCAAGAATCTGAAAGACTACCATTTGCTATTCATCGAACAGTTACTGTCTCCACTAAGTGACAGGGTTTCAGAGAACGTGAGCTCACAAGAGATGTAACCTTTTTTCCACTTTCTGCTACCATGTTTATTTCTATGTTATTCAGAGGAGTCTTCTTTGTAGAAACATATTATCCAATCTTTTATAAAGCTGAATTTAAATTCTGTCCCTTCATTCCCCACAAAGCTTAAAAAGCCAAGCAAATTTTGTTCCATTTTTTAAGAGCCCATAGATGGCATTTTTTTAATGTTGCATTTTTGAGTTTTCATCACTCTTTATGTTTCTTCTACTTCACAGATAAACAATTGCTAATGACAATGTGAACTTCCTACAAATGTGCAATCAAAATCCCTAGGTACACATTACTGAAGTTCTTCGTTCCCTTTAAACATTATTTCTCTCTTGATATGCATTCTTGTTTTGTATTATATTGCATTATAAAGTTTTTTTTTTAACAGACTCCATTTTTTAGAGTAGTTTGGGGATCAAAGTAAAATTCCCTTTCCCCACATACACACAGCCTTCCCCATTATCCACATCCTGTACCACGGTGATAAATTTTCACGCTCACTGACCCTACACTGACACATCATTATCACCCCAAAGTCCACAGTTTACATTAGAGTTCACTCTTGGTGGGGCACCACGGTGGCTCAGTGGGTTAAGGCTTCTGCCTTCAGCTCAGGTCATAATCTCGCGGTCCTGGGATCGAGCCCCAGACCACACTCTCTGCTTGGCAGGGAGCCTGCTTTCCCCCAACCCCTGCTTTCCCCGCCTGCCTCTCTGCCTGCTTTGATGCCTGTCAAATAAATAAATAAAATCTTAAAAAAACCTTTTCTCATAGAGTTCACTCTTGGTATAGTATCTTATGCTTTTTGAGAACTGTGTAGCGATATATATCTAAAATATCATGCATATCATACAGAACATTTTCACGGGCCTAAAAATCTTCTGTGCTCTGCCTATTCATCCTCCTCCTCTCCTAACTGCTACAAACCGCTGACCTTTATACCATTTGCATAGTTCTGCCTTTTCTAGAAGGTCATATAGTTGGAACCTTGCAACATGAAGCTTTTTCAAATTGACTTCTTTCACTTATTATGACGGATTTTAAGTTTGTTCCATGTCTTTTCATTGCTTGATAGCCATTTTTCTTTATCGCTGAATCATATCCCATTGTTTCAATGGACCACAGTTTATCTATCCATTCTCCTCCTGAAGGACATCTTGGTTACTTCCAACTCTTGGCACTTATGGGTAAAGCTGTTACAAACACAGGTTTATATGCAGGATTCTGTGTCCACAAAGTTTTCGCTCTTTTGGGTGAGTACCAAGGAGCACGATTGCTGGATCATATGGTAAGAATATGTTTAGTTTTGTAAGAAACTGCCCAACTGTCTTCCAAAGTGGTAGCACCGTTTTGGTGTTCTCACCAAAATGAATGAGAGTTTCTCTTGTTCCACATCGTCAAAAGCATTTTATGTTGTCAGTATTTTGGATTTTATCCATTCTAATAGATGTGTAGTGATATATCATTGTTTTATTTATTTATTTATTTTTAAAAAATATTTTATTTATTTATTTGACAGAGAGAGATCACAGGAAGACGGAGAGGCAGTCAGAGAGAGAGAAAAAGGGAAGCAGGCTCCTGCTGAGCAGAGCCCAACGTGGAACTCGATCCCAGGACCCTGAGATCATGACCTGAGCCAAAGGTAGCGGCTTAATCCACTGAGCCATCCAGGTGCCCCTCATTGTTCTTTTAATTTACAATTCCTTAATTAGACATGCTGTGGATCATCACAGCATCTTTTCATATCATTATTGCCATCTCAGTATCTTCTTAAGTGAGGTGTCTGTTCCAGTCCTTGCCAATTTTTCAATCAGGTCATTCATTTTCTTGTGTTTGAGTTAATAAATGAATAAATAATAAATAATAAATGAATGAATGAATTTATTATATACATTATATATGTTATATATTATATATATATTAAATAATAATTTATTAAAAATAAATTTACTAATGAGGCCAAGAATTCAGAATCACAAATACTTCAGAACTAATAATAACGGCCTTCACTTGATGTTATTCTATAAGATAAATCCTACGATCAAGTTTCAATTTTAAATTCTTACAATTTTAAATTCTTAAATCCTTATGAAGAAGCATCATTTGGAGGGAGCAGTTTTCATAATTTATCATCCATCAGCCTTTTTTTAAGATTTTATTTATATATTGGACACAGAGAGAGAGAGATATCACAAGTAAGCAGAGAGGCAGGCAAGCAGGGAGGGAAGCAGGCTTCCTTTTGAGCAGAGCCCGATGTGGGGCTGGATCCCAGGACCCAGAGACCATGACTTGAGATGAAGGCAGAGGCTTAACCCACCACCCACGTGATGAGAGAGCCCCTCAGGTGCCCCTCATCCATCAGTCTTAATTGTTTGGAGGAAAATGTGTGGATGAATAATGCCTTAGGGAGCTAATCTCTCTAAAGAATTTTCAAGTCTTTACCCCTTCAAGGTTTTTGTACAGTTCTGATAGCCTCTAAACAGGCAGCTGATTTCTACAGTGGCAGGCCTATTAAAACCTGTCCTCAAACCAGGAATAGAGCTTGAAACATACCAGTCAAGAGCAACTTTGAGTCTTTTAAGGAATTTATCATCATTTCTTTGTTTTTGGTTCATATCTGAAATAGTTCCATATTACACTTGCATAATTTCTCCAGAGCTGACTTTGAAGGAGGCATTCAGTTCCAGCTAGTTCCATATTTTGGCAAGAACTATAATTCTATATATAAAAAAAAAAACATATTTAGGGTGCCTGGGTGGCTCAGTGGGTTAAAATCTCTGCCTTCGGCTCAGGTTATGAATCCAGGTTCCTGGGATTGAGTCCCACAGTGGGCTCTCTTCTCAGCAGGGAGCCAGATTCCATTCCTCTCTCTCTGCCTGCCTCTCTGCCTTCCTGTGATCTCTGTCAAGGAAATAAATAAAATTAAAAAAAAAATATTATTTTATACCAGTTATTCATGTTTATTAACTAAGATATCACAATACAAATAATACAAACAGTTGCTCTTTATTAATACCTTCAACCAAGATCAAAAAAATGTCATATTTTCTCCAAAAATTTTATATCATCTAATAGGTCAGATATATAAAAAATTACATTTAAATTTTTAAAACTATCAGCAAATATTTTCCAAACACGACTTTTTATCCTATTTTTTATTAATTTTGTCGACAACTGATAAATTGTTTAGCAAGACTATAAATGTTAGATCGAAAAATATGATTAATAGATGTAGGTTCAAAATATTATGTTCCATTAAAAATGATTTAGTCTTTGATGAACATCTGTTTGGTAATGTGTTGTATCCAGATATAGTAAATTAATGACATATATAAAATTATAGGGAAATGACACCTTCTGTTCCATTATGAGTAGAGCTTTTAAAATGCTATTTGTCACAACCTGTCATCTTGTCATTATGTAGCATTATGTAGCATTTAAAAAATGTATACTCTTCACTATGAAGTCATTAGAAATCTAAAATATGACTTTCTATGGTTTGTGTTTCCATATTCCTTTATTGCCAGTTTGAACAAATCCACATGCTTTGATTCAAAGGTAATAAAGTCCTCTTATTTGGAAAAATGATGTTTATTTTTGTTCTCTCACCCTTAGCAGGTGGTTTCATTTTAGCACACTTCAGAGTTATAATTTCATGCTTATTAAAAACATTTATTATGATCTACATAGATGAATGAAAATTTTATTTTATTAAATTATTTGCCAAAAAATCTGTTATTTTAAAAATGTTTTTCCTTTGAAGGGTTATTTTAGAGCATTCAGAGAGGATCTAGGAGTGTGGTATTATGCAATTTTTAAGTAGGTTTGAAATGGTTATTCATATGATTGTTTCTTTAAGGCTTTTGTCTTATTTTGGTTTTTTTTTGTCTTATTTTGTCTTATTTTGTCCATTATATGCTGTAAAATATTTTGAAAGTAAATTTAAGGTATGTTTTACATAGTTTATTTTTTGGAAAAAATATTGAAATGACTTATGAAATTCAGTATAATCTCAACACTAATTTATTCTGAAATTTACCAATTGTCTACTGTCTATTATATGGCAGATATTACTTCAGACTACACTGGTAAATGAAATACTTGGCTTTGTAGAACTTTTATTTTAATGAGTGAGACAATTAAAAGCTATAAACCTTAATAAAAATTGCATAGTGCATTCAAAAATGATGAGTACAATGGGGAAAAAGAAAAATTAGATCAGAGTGAGAAAAATCAAGGTTGCTAGGCAGGGGATGGGGAGTTAAGAATTTTAATAGGAAGATCAGGGGAGTTACAATGAAGCTGACAATTGAACAAAGGTATGGAAAGGTGATGAATTTGCCCAGAACTATCAGCAATAAGGTCACTCCAGACAAAGGAATTGGCTATCTTGAAAATCATAAGGTTGGATCGTGCCTGGCATATCTGAGGAATAGCAAGGAGGCCACTGTGAGGGACTGAAGAGTAGCAGGGAAAGAGGTCACAGAGGTTAAATGAGTGGCTAGATCATGTAAAAGCTTAGAAGTCATTGTAAAACTCTGGCTTTTATATTTGGAAACTTACTGTGTGATAGAATTTCTGCTAATAACTGAGAGTTCAAATGTCCATAAAATTTCAAGGATTCTTATTCTAGTAAGACAGAATAAAGAAAAAGAGTTCATATTTTCACATGGTGTAACAAATGCTCGGAGATCCAAGTGTAGGAAGCTATGGGAGCACAGAAGAAGGCACTAAAATCACACCACTATATTTGATGACTGTGACTATATATAAACTTGTATTTTCTAGATTTTTTATAGTCATGGAATCACACAGTATATACTATTCATTGCCTGGCTTTTCTTTTGTCAGCACCATTACTTTGAGAATCTCCAATTGTAAATAGTTCATTTTGATGTTGAATAGTAATCTCTTTAATGAATAGATCATCATTTGTCTTTGCTCTATTGATGGACATTGATGAACATTTCCACAATTTTCAATTCTTAAAAATAAAGCTGCTATGAAATTCATATACAAGTCCTTGTACGAACATAGGGTTTGTTTCTCTTGGTTAAATGCCTAGAAGTAAAATGGCTATTCGTGTAACTGCAACATATTTTGCATTTAAAAAAATTTCCAAACTATTTTCCAAAGTGGTGGTATCATGATATATGCCAACAACAGTTTAGATTTTTTGTTGCTTCTCAATCTAGCTCAGACGAAGTACAATTAGCCTTTATAATTTTAGCCATTCTAATAGATATGTAAGCATGTCTTATTATGATTTTAATTTGTATTTCTTTAATGTCTAAATGTTGAGAAATTTGTCATGTGCTTATAAGCCATCCATATCCTTTTGGTGACATGTCTCTTCAATAATTTTCTTCACATGTAAAATTGGATACTTTGTTTGGTTATTAGTAAGGTTTTTCATTTTTATTCATTTTTTAATAATCAGAGTTGATGTCCATTATCAGATAATATAATTGCAAATCCCTTTTCCATCTTTACAGTTTCTCAATGGAGCTTTGATAGCTGTGTCTTTCAAGAAATATGCTACTTCTTTCCTGGTACACGGAGGTATGACTAGAACATTATCAATGTTGACCTTTGCAAAGAAAATCATGGCTTAAGATATATGTAGTCTGTGGTTGTTGGGAGTGTTCTGTAATATCAAGCATATCTAGTTAGTTGATAATTTTGTTCAGGTCTTACATATCTTACCAATTTGATGACCATTTGTCTATATAATCTTAAAATAAAGGTGTTGAAATTTTTTTCCATTTCTCTAAGGTAGAAGTTATGATTTTTGTTCTTAGTTTTTCCCTATATATCCCCAAATCTGTTATTAAGTATTAAAAGTCAAGAATTATTATACTCCCTGATGAATTCATCCTTTTACTCTTCTGTAATTTTGACTTGATCTTTATGTCTGATAATGAAATTTGCTTTAAAATCACTTTTCATTATCTTGATATAACCACCAAAGTTATAGTGTGATTAGTGTTAATATAGCATATTTATTCTTTTACTTTATAAAGCACTTCTATATTTAATCCTGAAAAAAAAAACAGCGTTTTAGCTCTGGAAGCATCTTTCTAAATTACCTTTTCTTTTTTTTTAATGAATCAGTAGCAATTTTTGTTAAGGGACCTAAACTGAAAGTAGGTTTAGAAATTTATTTATTTATTTATCTATTTAGTAAAAGATTTTATTTTGTTTATTGACAGCAAGAGAGAGAGAGAGAGAGAGAGAGAGAGAGAGAAGCGCACAAGTGGGGGTGATCACGTGCAAAGGGAGAGGAAGAAGCAAGCTCCTTGGGGTGCAAGTAGTCCCATGCAGGGCTGGATCCTTGTACACTGGAATCATGACCTCAGCCAAATGCAAACATCTGCCTAAACAACTGAGTCATCCAGGCACCCCTAGAAAATTAAAAAAAAAATACCTTTTAAAAACATTTTGTTTGTTTCTTTTTTTAAATATTTTATTTATTTGACAGACAGAGAGACAGGAAGAGGAACTATAAGCAGGGCAGAGGGAAAAGGAGAAGCAGATTTCCCACTGAGCAGAGAGCCTGATGTGGGGCTCCATCCCAGGACCCTGGGATCATGACCTGAATAGAAGGGACACTTATGGAGGAAGCCACCCAGACACCTCTTTTCTTTGTTTTTAATATATGGCAACTGATGCTTCCCAGCCACGAGGAGCATATTATCCATTGATTAAATCTTTGATAACAACCTATTTAAAGAGGTGTGTAAATATATACTTACTCAGATTTATAAACTTCGTGTTTTCTTCATAGTTTGGGGCTGGACCCCATGGTCACAACACTGCTTCCAGTCTTTGCCTTCCCATCTTTTGATACCAGGTATTTGGGTAGAAAAGCAAATTAGAATCAAAATTAATAAGCCCTTGGCACCATATCTCTGGAGCAGGGGTTGCTCTTAGCCAAGGCCCAGAGCAGTGGACCTCCCCTCACTAGTGCTATAGCCCCAAGGACTAGGTCCCTGCCACCAGAACTCAATCTTATATGTTATGCTAAGCAGACAAAACCAAAACAGGAAAGCTCCCACACCTTTCACTGGCATGCCTCATCTCCCACTCCCTCGACGTCCAGGCAGTACCAGATGCCAGGGAGGGGACTTGGTCCAACATATGGGAGGGAAGGAAGTAGCCACGAGCAAGTACCTGCCTCTCTGTGCCTTTCTTTCATGAGCAGGTTGTAAGGAGGAGGAAGAGGAAGGGGAAGAGAGGTGAACTTCAAGGGGTGAAGGCCTCAGGTAGGCAGCTGGCTCCTGCCAGTAGGAAAGGGACAAAGGAGAAGGCAGTGAGTCTTGCAGGGAGGGTGGGGGGTAAGGGTTACAGCTTATGACGGAATCTGGACAGGAGTAATAGGGATACTAGTCATTTGAGTCCACCATTGGCAAGCTGGGCTGGGTGTCAGGGCAGATAGGCCTCCCTGGGCAACGGCACATGAGAGAAGGTGGAATTCTTCTCTGAGGAGCAGGTGGAGCTTTGGGTGTTGGGAAAGCATAGACAGTATTGTTCCAGGGACAAGGACAGGTCCGGGTACTCCTGGTTGTAGGTCAAGGCCACAGTATGATCCAGGTCTTCTACTAGCAGCTTGAAGTTACCACATGCCAGCCACCCCTCATTATTGTGTAGAACTCTCTGGTGCACTTATTGGCTTATCCATCAAATGACTCCTTCAGCAGCTTGAAAACCACCTCCACAGGCACTCCAGGATATGGGAGGCTTCCAGAGTGAAGATTTTGCACAGGATCACCCCAAAAGACCAGAAGTCACTCTGGTGGATGTAGATCTGGTCAAACATGGCCTTAGGGACCATCCACTTCACAGGCAGTCCACTGTTGGTTGTCTTTTTATAGTAACTGATGTGGTGATATCTCTGGCAAGGCTGAAGTCTGAGATCTTCATCATGCTGTCCTTTGTCACCAGCACTTCCCTGGTGGCCAGGTCTTGGTGTATGCACTTCTTGGAGGCAAGGTACTCCATGCCTCAGGCTACCTGATAGGCACAGGATGCCAGGTCCTTGGAGGAGAGTTGCTCTGCTGCATTGTGGCTGATATTGTAACAGTACCCCAGGTCAGGAGGCCTCTGGGCCTGCAGGTACTCCTGTATGTTGTCTTTGGAGGCATATTCCCTGAGAGTGTACCAAGGACCGTCCTGTGTGCAGGACCCAGCAGGTTGATGGTGTCCTTGTGCTGTCCAATCATCTTCATCATCTCCATTTCTGAGATTAGGTTTGACAGGTCTTTCTCTGTTGCATCTGACTTCAACATCTTCACACACACTTTAGTCAAATGGTTGGATTTGTCTTTCCAGCCCTATGGCCTCCTCCAACACCACCTGCCCAAAGTAGGCCTGTCTTAGGGGACTGCCTAAACTGCCTACAACCAGCCTGACTCAAGGCAGTTATGAACTCTAGATTATCCTCAAAAACATTAAACCACAAGCTAAAAGTTCTCTTCACTAGGTCTCTGTCGCAGGTCTAATTTTCTTATCTTTCATCATTTATCTTTTTCCTAATTCTTATTTTCAGTATAGTTTATTTTGCTTCCAGGTGTTTCCCCCTGGTTTCTGTATGCTGTTTCATAGGGAAGAATTATCCTGTCATAAATTTATTTCTTGAGCATTCATTACATCTCTCAGTTAAAATGGGTTCTTTTATGGTATGGATTCATTTGAGTTTACTCAAAATGGGAAGAATTTTCAAAATGGTGTTTTCCTCAAGGTTCAGAGTATGTCTTAGCCTCATCTTTACTCTTTTTGAAATTCACTTTTCAAATTCTTGTCCCTCTTTTTATCTTTTTAAATTCAATTGTTTTATTTTTACTATTCTTTTATTTGAGTATAGTTGATATTCAGTGTTACATTGGTTTCAGGTTTTCAATATCTCCATACATTATTCTATGATCACTACAAATATAGCCACCATCTGTCACCATATAACACTATTATAATATCATTGACTATATTCTCTACACTGTCCCATATCTCTTTTTAAAATCTCTGATATTTATGTTTTCTGTTATTCCAATTTTCGACCATCATTTTACTTGGTTACTTTAATAAAATATGCCTGATTACACATTCTTTGCTGAAAACCATAGCATTTGATTTATAGTAGTCTTCTTCTTCTTCTTTTTTTTTAAATTAACATATAATGTATTATTAGCCCCAGGGGTACAGGTCTGTGAATCGCCAGGTTTACACATTTCACAGCACTCACCACAGCACATACCCTCCCCAATGTTCATAACCCCACCACCCTCTCCCTACCCTCCCCACCCCCCTGGCAACTCTCAGTTTGTTTTGTGAGATTAACAGTCTCTTATGGTTTGTCTCCCTCCCGATACCATCTTCTTTCATTTACTCTTTTCCTGTCCTCCATATTGCACCTCCATTTCCTCATATCAGGGAGATCATATGATAGTGTCTTTCTCTGGTTGACTTATTTTGCTAAGCATAATACCCTCTAGTTCCATCCATGTCATCGCAAATGGCAAGATTTCAGTTCTTTTGATGGCTGCATAGTATTCCATCATATATATATATATATATATATATATATATATATATCATTCATTTGTTGATGGACATCTAGGTTCTTTCCATAGTTTGGCTATTGTGGATATTGCTGCTATAAACATTTGGTGCACGTGCCCCTTTGGATCATATAGTAGTCTTCTTTACCTCTATCAGAACCCCAGGAAGCTTTATTTATTTATTTACTCACATAAACAGATAATCCAACACAACGTTTTTTGATGTTCAAATGTATTATAACATCTTACCGCTTAACACTATGCTTACTGCTCTCTTTCACTGTCTGACTAAATCCTCATCATCACTATGCCATTTAATCAGAAAGAACATTTGAAACTCAGAGTTCTCTCCATATCAGGGAATGAAGACTCCACCCTTCTGTTTGTGCAGGTAAAATAAATGTTGATATTGTCTGTCTTGCACATACTCCATCCTGTTCACCAGAATATTCACCATCCAAATATATACAAAGTAAAAACAATACCTCACCACTTCTATTACCACCCAGCATGCTAAAAACACCATCATATGTTCCTGAATTATTGACTTGATTGATAACCCCACTTCCACACATACTGCACTCCTTTCTCCCTGCAATTTATTTTGGTACAGCAAACTTAACCTAAAAATCAAGTCTGATGATTTTATTCTGCTGTTGAAAGTCTTTTGGTATCTTCCCCTTTCATATTAAATAAAAACTGAAGGCGTTTCCATGTACTAGAAGGTCACGCATCAATACGTTCTTCCTCTCTCCACCACTATGAACTCCTCATTGGCCTCCTTGCTTTTCCTCAAAAGTAACAGACCAGCTGTTCACACAAAGTCTATATACTTACTTGCTCTGCCTAGAGCAATCTTTTCCTTTAATATGTGTATAACACCCTCCTTCACTTCCTGGGTCTTTGTGCAAATAACATCTCATAAATGAGATATAACCACCCAACACAAAATAAAATTAACTTTCCTCCCAGCATTCTCCAATGGCTTTTACCTTTCTTGTATTTCTTTGTAACACTTATCACCATCAACCATCAATCATTATTCTATTACTGGTTTATTTTCTTATTGGAGACAGAGAGAGAGAGAATTGGGAGGGGGCACAGAGGAAGAAGAAAACACCCCACTGCCTAGAAAGCCTGCTGGGGAGTTACATCCCAGGACCCTGAGATCATGACCCAAGCCAAAGGCAGTCACTCAATGGACTGAGCCACCGAGGTGCCCCTCTATTATTGGTTTATTTCACTATTATATTTCAAAAGAATGTAAGCTCTTTGTGGTCAGGTATTTTATATGTTTTTATTAATTGAAGTATTCTCAGAAAGGTAGCTGGCAGATTGTAAGGGCTCACTAAACTGTATTTTGTTGTTATCATTGGGCTCCTTTATGGGCTTTACCTCTTACGCTAGAAGTCTATCCTTCAGATGTAAGCAATAAGAATAGAGCCCTGCTGCCTGTTCAAATGAGTAAAAAGCCTGTATTAAATGGAAATTTTAAAAGCTAAATGAATGGCTTAATAGTTGTATATAGGGGGAAAGGGAACATATTTTCCACGGTTTAGAAGTGGAGTTCTTTTATAGAGTTCTTGTACAAGCCGACACTATTGAACGATAATGGGCAGTTGTACATTCCAATTATACAAACACTTTGGTAATTTATATCCTTTTTTTGTAATTCATGACTGGATCATTTAATTCCTTAGGAGCATTATAGCATTTCAACATTTCCTGTTCAATAAACTTATTGGGGTTGCTACCTTTTTTATTCAAATGGAGAAATAGTCATGATTTAATCTAAATAAAGTGTTATTGATTGTGTTGTTTTCTAGGAATGAGTCACACATGCTAGTTTAAAAGTTTTGTTAAATTCCCAAGTCTGTCACCGATAAAAGCCTTTTGTAGATTAGTAACTTGATCAAAACACAAAAGTTATGTAACACTCAATTGTTATACTATCTTTGTTTCCATCTTGCATTGTAATAACACCCATCTTAACTCTATTTAAGACAAGTTATCGCCAGATGGCTTTCTGGCATTGATTGCATGATATGAAATCTAATATAACTAAAAGTTTTTGGTTTTAGTAGCATATAAATCAATTTAGAAAAATATATGTATTTGAATAAAGATAAAGTTTTAAATTATTTGGCAATAGTAAACTAAACCTTTTTTGTAAATTTTTATTTTCTATCATTTCATTGAGCTCTTTTGCAATAAGAAACAAGTTACAAAAAATTAAGGTTTATTTACCCCAATTCAAAATTATTAGGAATATAATCATAGAGGTTGAAGTATTTAAAATATTGAACCCAAAATATTTTATTAGGTAAATTCATGAATGCTGAGCATTCACTGTTAAAATATACTAATACTATTGATAGACTGGTAGAAGCCTAAAATCATATATTTATTAAATATTTATATCCATATCTTTTCATGGTGTGGAAATTCATTTCTCTAGCATTAAATAATATTCCATTGTTTGCATGTACTACACTTTATTTGACCTTTCACCTATGGAAGGATATCTTGGTTGCTTCCAAGCTTTTGTCAGTTATGAATAAAACTGCTATAGACATCTTTTTGGGTACAGATTTCATCTTCTTTGGATAAATACCAAGAACTGCTACTGCTGAATCATCTGGCAAGAAAATGTTTAGTTTTGTAAGAAACTGCCAAGTTGTTTTCCATTATTTATTCTCAATAGACATGGAAGAACATTCCTGTTGCTCCACATCCTCACCAACATTTCGTGTTCTGTTGTCAGTGTTCTGGATTCTGGGTATGTACTGGTGTCACTTTTTTGTTTTAATTTGCATTTTCCTGATGACATATGATTTGAAGCATCTTTTTATATGCTTATTTGCCATCTGTAATATTTTCTTTTGTGAGGTATCGGCTAAGGACTTTGGCTCATTTTTAATCAGGTTTTTCCCCCATTTTGAGTTTTAAGGGGTCTTTGTGTATTTTTGATTAACAGTCCTTTGCCAGATGTGTATTTTGCAAATTTTTTCTCATAGTCTTTGCTTTGCCTTTTCATTCTCTTGGCATTGTGTTTCACAGAGTAGACATTTTTAAATTCAGTGCTTGTGCTTTTGTAGCTAAAGTTATTTCCAAAACCAAGGTCATTTAAATTTTCTTCTATATTACCTTCTACATGTTTCATGTTTAGGTTTATAATCCAATATGAGTTAATTTTTGTGAAGAGTGTATGATATCTGCCTGGATTTGTTTTATTTTATTATTTTATTTTTATTTTATATTTTTACATTTAGCTTCACCATTACTCCAGAACCATTTGTTTAAAAGATTGTATTTTGCTCTCTTGTATTGCTTTTGCTTTTATATTAAATATAAAATATAATTGATAATATATATTCCGTTCCTTTAATCTAGTCTTTCTGTGGTATTACAATATCTTGCTTACAATTATCGTTATGGTATACTTTTTTTAAAAGATTTTATTTATTTATTTGACAGAGAGAGAGATCACAAATAGGCAGAGAGACAGACAGAGAGAGAGAGATGAGGAGAAGCAGGCTCTCTGCTGAGCAGAGATCCCTATGCGGGACTCGATCCCAGGCCCCTGGGATCATGACCTGAGCCAAAGGTAGAGGCTTAACCCACTGAGAAACCCAGGCGCCCTATCGTTATGGTAAACTTTGAAGTCAGTCCTCAGTCTTTGTTCTCCTTCAACACTATGTTGAATATTGTGAGTCTTTGCCTCTCCATATAAACTTTAAAATAAGTTTGTTAATATTAAGCAAAATGAGACCTCAAGGATCTGAGAGATGTCTAAGAAGTACTTGATACATCCCTTGGGTATGGTTTATTGAAGTGTCCACCTGTCTGAAAGCTGGGTAATCTAGATAAGGGAGGAAAAATTAGTTATGATAAAACATATCAACAAACATGAATAAATTTTGTAAAACTTATTGTCATGGCTCATGTACAATATGACCAACAGAGGGACTATCAAAAGGAAAGCATCAGTTATGTTTATTGTGAAATTTTTTATTCAAAATAAAGCAATGAGAGGGGAAGACACAATGAGAAAATTACCATTTTTTAAACGGTAAACTTCTTACCAACTGGAATAGGTTTTATATTCTAAGTAGTATATTGAAAAGTAAAACATTGGGGCACCTGGGTGGCTCAGTGGTTTGGGCTGCTGCCTTTGGCTCGGGTCATGATCTCAGGGTCCTGGGATCGAGCCCTGAATTGGGCTCCCTGCTCCGCAGGAAGCCTGCTTCCCTCTCTCTCTATCTCTCTCTGCCTGCCTCTCTGTTTACTTGTGATCTCTGTCTGTCAAATAAATAAATAAAATCTTTAAAAAAAGAAAAGAAAAGTAAAACATTAAAAAATAAAATTTTAATTTAAAAAAATTATGTAATTTTTTAAAAAGGTTAAAAATAGCAGAACCATTTTTCTTATAACTGGAAAATACATTGTATATATATCTATCAAAAATAACTTGTCATGGGGGCGCAGGGTGGCTCAGTGGGTTAAAGCCTCTGTCTTCGTCTCAGGTCATGATCCCAGGATCCTTGTATCAAGTCCCACATCGGGCTCTCAGCTCAACAGGGAGCCTGCTTCCTCCTCTCTCTCTGCCTGACTCTGCCTACTTGTGATCTCTGTCCAATAAATACATATTCTTTTATAACAAAAATTTTAAAAAATAACTTTCATGTCTGGAATCAGGAGCATATGGAAAAAAATAATAACTGAGGACAGTCCTTCTGCCATGTTTTGTGCCTTGTTAATATTTTTAAACAGTCAGGCAACTTTTAGCTTTATTGAAATACCTGCGAAGATACCAGCAGTGCCTTTTGGAGCCCTATGACTATAAAAATTAATTGCAAATATTCAAAATGTTTACTATGGTGTCACTATTTAGGGCAACCACCAAGTATGTTTCAGAAGTAAGCATAACTGTTACTCTTCCCTAAGGCAAAAGGGCATATTTTCAGGAGTTCCATCTGCTGTACCAGGAGGTGAATCAGGTAATGATTTTTGTGTATAAAATAATTTACTTTTCAATCTAACATTCCTCATTCCACATTATAATAATAAAAACTAGGAGGAGACTAAAACAAACAAACAACTACAACTACAACAACCAGCTTTTCCTTCAGTCGAAAAGTAAATATAACCTTATGAGTAGCCTGAAATTTATTTTTAAATATTTTTAAGAGAAGCGTTTTTGTTAGAAAACCATATATTTTATATTACTAAGAAATAACAGGCAAAGTTTTAGTAACTTCTAAAAAGTCTAGTTACTTTTATTTATCTATTAACTCATCTCTTTATGAAGTAGAACATGATCACACCTATTGTATCTACCCAAGGTTGTATGCTTTGGTTATTTCATGTTTGCTACTTCCTTGCTTAATTTTTACAATATTTGATACATAATAGTATCTTTAAGTCCATCTACGGTTTCACAGAATTTGTTTGAACTTCGTAAAAATGTACCTTACTTTTTGCACTGTCCTTGTTTTAATTCTCTATTAACTTATCAAGATTTATTCACTTTAGAGTGTGCAGTTATCATTTATTTTTATTCCTCCATAATGCTATGTTTACAAATTTGTATTTATCTGTACCTTTAAAAATATCTTAATTATATACCATTTCTCATCTCACGTAACACTCATGTTACTTCTACACTTATCAGATATTATGTAACTGAAAACCACAACTCAGCAACAATATAGCACCATTTTTCAAAATTAAATGGCTTACCAGAATTCTTTAATTCTATCCTTTATTTGTATTAGATGACCCTTTACTCTGGTATTTGGCATTGTTCATATGGAGGAAAGCTTATAAGTTGATATTCCATAAATAGAAGGATTTATTATGATTGATTAATTATTTTCATTTAGAATGCATAGAATATGGTTGATTTAATATTTCTTTCTTACTCTCTCTACCTGGAACATAGTGCTATCTATGTAATAGCCACTAAAATATTAAGTTAATCACCTAGACTTTAAACTACATATGAATAGGAATAACATACAGAACTCTTTTCAGATTGGGACACCTGGGTGGCTCAGTCAGTTAAAACGCCTGAGCCTTTAGCTCAGGTCATGATCTTAGGGTCCTGGGACTCAGTTCTGCAACAGATTCCCTGCTTAGCCGGGAGTTTGCTTCTCCCTCACCCTGCTGCTCCCCCTGCTTGTGCTCTCTCTCACTCTCTCTCTTACAAATAAATAAAATTAAAAAAATGAATTCTTCTCAGATAGCTAATATAGAATATCGTCTTTGTATTCATCAAAGGGAAAGTGCCATATAATAATGAAATTCAGACTACTTCAAATTCATTTTTTAACCAGTAAGAAAGTACTGGAAACAAGCCAAAAATGTCTTTAATGAATTAAAGAAATAGATTGATTTTCAATATCTTAATGTTTCTAAAATAAATTGCAAGATTTTTATACTAGATATCAGTGTAAATATTCATTATACAAGGATATTCTAAAAGGAAACCTGAGAAAACTACTTGTCATATATGATGACAAAAACGAGTTTGACAAAAGTCAGTTTGGGTAAAACTTACAACACCTACCACCTGAAACTCTAGTTCTATAATTTAATTATTTTAATTTACAAAAATACAAAAATAATATATCAGAGTAAGTATATTGATAGCTTTGAAGGTATGCTCTGGTTGTGCACTGTTTACTATTGAATGGGGAATCAAATATGTGATGCTTATGGTGTGACTATATTAAAATTCAACAAGTTCAGAAGCATACGAGGAATAGAATAAAGACAAAAGATGACCCTTACTTATCCTAAAGATAGACAATGGTATATATGTGCTAGTTGGGGAGAGAATCCAGTCAGTAGATGGAGGATGTGGTGGTGTTGGAAAAAAAAAAAGACACAACGTTTTTGTTGAACGTTTAGCACTATATTTAAATAAGTGAAATTGTGTGTTAAGAGCCTTGAGTAAAATCCAAAAAATATTTTCAATTCATTGAAGATTATTTAGGAAAAACTTGAAAAATACAACTTGATAAGGTTTCCAATAAAAGATTCATAAGCAATACAAGTTTCAGAATTTTTAGTATATTTTCCCTAAAAAGCCATTTGATTTAAATTAAAAAGAATGCTATTTACCTGCCACTTAAATAAGAGGAAATTATTTGGTTTTGTAATAAGTCAATAAAATAAATTAACATATCTTGAGAAAACAGATATGCACAATAATTTAAAAATAATAGTGCTTAAGCTGTTCAGCAAACATTTGCAAAATTCCTTGCCATCAGCTAGCTCTGGAGTTCTGCTAGGTGAGTAAAGCCATGTATGTTACTGCTCAGAGTACTGACGCAAAGCAATTGTCCCCTTCACCTCCATTTTTTGCTGTTGATATGTCATGCTATGTTGTTTAGAGATACATAGATGGCCCTACATGAAGGCCTTTTTTTGTGTGTGTATATGGGTGACTGTGATTTAAACTGTCAAATCAGATGGCTCCTGATTTATAATGATTCAACTTATGATATATTTGGCAATGATGTGAAAGTGAAAGTGATTCAGTAGAAACTACATTGAATTTTGAATTTGGGTCTTTATAAAAAGGGCCAGTGACATGTGGCATGGTGCTGTCTTGTGATGCTGGGCAGGGGCAGTGAGCCACAGCTCCCAGTCAGCTAGAAGATTACAGGGGTGAACACCTGATATTCTTACAACCATTCTATATATAAACATTCTTCTTTTTTTAGTTTAATATTTAATAAATTGCCTGTGATATTTGATACTTTGTTATAAAATAGGCTTTGCTTAAGCTGATTTTGCCCAAATGCAGGCAAATGTAAGTGTTCTGAGTATGCTTAAATAAGCTTAAGGTAAGCTATGATATTTGATAGTTTAGGGGTATTAAATGCATTTTCAATTTTTTATGTGTTTCTCTGTACATAGCCCCGTTGTAAGCTGAGGAACATCTCTATATGTATATGTAGCCTTGGTATGGCTTACATATTATTGGCATGAAACATCTAGAACAGTACTGTGCCATATAATTGTCTACAACATCAAACAAGTTTCTTGAATACTTGTGCCAAAGGGGTTATGTCTTTAAGGATTCTTATTTCAGAAGGGTTCTCTCAAACGTAAGATTTTTCAGAAGTTAAGTGAAAATCTGACCAGACTAAACATTTTTCCATTTTCCCTAGTGAGCAAAGATAGCTAAAATCTATCTGCCGTTTTCAACACTGTACTCAACGACTGTAATTCTAATTTAAGAACAGATTATTTATATCAAAACCACATGTGGGCCTAATCTTACACAATATTCATAAATCTCACTCAGAGCCTTGGACACTTTTATTTGTTGAGTCTATATGGTACTACGGACATTCATCTCCTTTGACCTCATAGCTTCATGTATGTCTATACTTTTGAAAATACATGCATCATAGTTCCATTGTAAAATGTCTGGGTTATAAAATGTGCTATGCTATCAAAATGGTAATAAGAACATACAAATGGGGGCGCCTGGGTGGCTCAGCGGGTTAAGCCGCTGCCTTCGGCTCAGGTCATGATCTCAGGGTCCAGGGATCGAGTCCCGCATCGGGCTCTCTGTTCAGTGGGGAGCCTGCTTCCCTCTCTCTCTCTCTCTCTCTCTCTCTGCCTGCCTCTCCATCTACTTGTGATTTCTCTCTGTCAAATAAATAAATAAAATTAAAAAAAAAAAAAGAACATACAAATGACCTGATGTAATGAACTGGACCAGATTGCCAGATATCACATTTCATACCAGAAAGATTCAGTGGTAAGTTTTAAAATGGCCAGCTATACTTCGACTGAATTATAACTCATTTAACTTCTTTCTTTGTGTACAGTATTATACATTAGTCAGTATTAGAGTAAATAAGTACTTTGGACAGATGTAAATATGCTGTAATAAAAAATGTTTTTCTTCTTTCTTTTAGTCCTTTTTACTTGTCAGACTAGCCACAAATACCATGCCTCCTCCAAAATAATTTGCAATCCAAATTTATCTCTAAATGAATTTATTGCACAGAAAAAATATATATATATATACACTTTCAGTAGACATGTTCAAAAATAGTTACACAACAGCAGGGCCCTAAATGTAAGCGGTATAGTTGTTTTGTTTTTTTTTCTTTTAAAAAAAAAAGAGGTTATGTGAAATATTGGAATTTTATTTCCAGGCCTAGTATTTCAAGACAGTTAACTACTCTTACAGTGTCAACAGCCTCTTGTTGGCAGTATGATTTTATTGGCTCCATGGAATAACAACAAGAATTTACTATTGCTTCTTTCTTTTCTGACACACACAGAATAAAAAATTTGAAACATTTGCTCAAGACCAACCAGAATCATTTTAACCTATCAAAATTGATGGGAGGCCTTCACTGCCAAAGTCACTGCTGGGTTTTCACAATTCATTGCAGACAATCTGCTACTCCCATTATGATAAAGGAGAGAAGAGTCATAATCAGGGAAGAAAGCTAGATTAATACTTGTAATTATCATTGAATTATTTAGCCTGCTATAGGATAATTATTATTAGTGTCATTTGATAGTTTTCTCTCATTTTATTAAACACAACTGTGAGTAATTTCCCTACCTAATATTTCTCTGTATTGGCTGACTAGCTAGCAAACATTTATGAAAATATCCGGTAGCTACACATATAAAATGCTGCATTATGATGCTGTTGAATCAGAACATACCACTACCTGATCCTGTAGCTCTTTGAAGATTTGCAAATCAATTAATTCTATGTTTATTGGATTCTTCCCATACAATTAGAAAATTTATAATAGAGTCCATGAACATTAAAAATCAAACATAAACATTTCTACTTTTTGCTTTTGCCCCCTCCATTTAGAACTTATTTATAGCCTGATAATTCAAAGGTCCCTATGTTTATGAAAATCTGGACAGAAATAGCTCTAAGATCCCATTCAGAACTTGATATTAATCTAAGTCTTTTGGCTCCATTTATCCTGAGAGCAAAGAGTAGGACAAAGGATATGAGTACTGTTAGTTTATCTGGGAGATTATCCAAGGTAGAAAAGAATGGGAAAGTGATACAGTGAAGAAGCAACTTTGTCAAAGAGGTACATTGTTGATATAATTGTTGTTGAAAGAAAATGAAGGCTTGCTTTTACTGAAAGGTCCTGATAAACTTCTTTAAGTGGTCCTCATGAAGACCTGAAAACTGACAATTTTATCTATGGTTCTTATTTCCACTTCACTGAGAGCTGTCCTCAGAGGACATTAACTCTCCTCCTACACTTTTGGGTTGTGTTGGAGACATTCTAAAAAGAGAGAGAGAACATGAGATGCTATCAGTGTTAAGTAACTGCAATTTCCCATGGAACTATCCACCACAGGTTTGGCTATAATCAGGTGTTGGGCCTTGATATCAGAGGGATTTGAGGCAGTATCATTTTAGGTTAATCATTATATCTGAAATTTCCAAAAACTTCAACTGGTGAAACTTTGATTATAAATCTATAAATATAACAATAAATCTACAGTATTCAAATTATTTTCATAGAAATACACAGACAAAGCATCCATTGATTAATATTTAAATGTTACAAAATACTGAACTGAAAGAATTTGGTCATATAACAACGTGTAAGAAGTAAAACTTAGGTTTAGGTTAGAACTCAGGATGCATTTGAGACTCAGTTAAGAAATTGAATGGAGGGACGCCTGGGTGGCTCAGTGGGTTAAGCCACTGTCTTCGGCTCTGGTCATGATCTCAGGGTCCTGGGATCAAGCTCCACATCAGGTTCTCTGCTCAGCGGGGAAATTTTTTTCCCCCTCCCTCTTTCTGCCTGTCTCTGCCTACTTGTGATCTCTGTCAAATAAAAAATAAACATTTTTTAAAAAAATAAATTTTCATGTTTACATATATGCACCAGAATGCTATGTCCTTGTCAAATAGGCTTCAAATCACGAAAAAATGATAATATTTTACTTAATAAGTTTTTTAATTCCTCTGTTAACATTTTGGAATACATCATTTTAATGCACATCTGCAAATTTGTAATCACTTCATGTGAGACAAGGAATGCTTAAAAAGGCAACCAGGGGCACCGGGTTGGCTCAGTGGGTTAAGCCTCTGCCTTTGGCTCAGGTCATGATTTCAGGGTCCTGGGATCTAGCCTTGCATCAGTCTCTCTGCTCAGCAGGGAGCCTGCATCTCTCTCTCTCTTTCTGCCTGGCTCTCTGCCTGCTTGTGATCTCTCTCTGTGTCATATAAATAAACACAATCTTTAAAAAAAAAAAAGGGCAACCAAAAAACATTTACAGTTTTGGACTGGAGTTTCCCTTACATTTGGATAAGGTTGCAAATTCATAATAAATTACACTGCATCATAAAGATTAAATGCACTCAGGGATTGCGTTCTCTCCTCCCTCCACCCTATTGTACACACAGCTGCCCGACTAATCTTCCAAAAACACACATTTTCATGTGCTGCTTTTCAAAACTAGCTTCCTGGCTTCCTGTTGCCTGAAAAAATAGTCTCAAATGCTTTTGTCTGGCTTTCAGGGCTCTCTAGGATGGGCACTCTGGCCAACACATTTGTTCCACCACACACAAGTGGATCTCGGGCTACTTATTCAGAGACCCACCTCCTCACCGACCCAGCAAAGGTCTCGTGCATCTACTAAACTCGCAGCACACTCAGTGATGTTCTCAAAGGCCATTAGTGGGTGACATGCCAGTGCTAGAGTCAGGAGCCAGTGTGAAGTTGCTGCTGCCTAAGTGCATGGACTGAAAGCGGGAACGTTGATTCTCCAGGAGAAAACTGGGGCATTGTTATGAGAAGGCAGACGGCAAAACCACCCAGGTCCCCTATGACTGCTTTAACACACTCTGGACAAAATTTAAGGAGACAAGTGAATGTATTAACTCCCACTTAGGCTGTAGAAGGCAAATGCAACGGAGGGAAGGCGTTATCTTCTTCTGGAACAAACCACTTAGCTCCAGCTACTTTTATAAATAGATCAGACCCTGTCCAGGAACCCACTTAGCTGGCTTCATTTGTGTACAATGTTCATACCCTAAGGAATACTAACATTTTATCTCAGATTGCATTAATTTAAATAAAACTTAACAAAAATGGTGTGAAATGAACAAAAACACCATATTCTGTGATGAATCAAATGAAATACATTTTCAGTTGCTGTTTTCCCCATTTAAAGATAAAATTTCTGATAACTGTCATTATTTGTGAAAAGACACAAGACCAACAGTTTGTGTGTATGTGTGTTTTTTGGTTTTTGGTTTTTGGTTTTTTTTTTCCCCCTTAAGGCTATAGCCATATTGTCACTAATAAAGATCTCAAATTTGCCTGGAAGCTTTCATGGCAAATTTTCAGTCTGAGGGTAGTCACCATGCAGCCAAATGGCTTTAAACATCATCAGTGCCTTTCTTCCACACACATTCTCTTCCTGGTTTAAACATTAGTTACCCTGGTTCTACACTGACACAGTATTTGCATCTCTCTCCTGTCCATAACTCCTAAAAGTTGGGGACCTCTCACTTTGGTTTCCCCAGAGCATGGCATTTTATTTGGTGCTTGGGGGGCAATGGGCAGTTCAAGAAGTATGTTAATACTATCACTCAATGTATTGATCCATGCTATGCACCAACAGTGTAGTAAATATCGTTCATTTCTTGTAACAAAGGCAGTAGGAACTTCTCCCAGGGACGGAATTCCAAGGACAGAATGAAGGCAGGAAGGGAGCTGGTCTATTTGAACCTTCTTTGTGAGAGACACTGGTTTAGGTATTTTTATGTATACATTATACCACTGAACTGTCACAATCCTGCAAATTCTTACATGCTTGGGTTTCTATGTAGCAAGTTTAGCAAGCCACCCAAATTCACAGTGACAGGCCCGTGAGTCAAATCCAGCATGCTTGACTCCATGATTGTCAAGTCCACTAGCCCCATATATCATGAATCTGAGATTCATGAGTGTGTAGGTGCTATCAGGAAATGTCAAAAATGCCCATTTCAGGGACACATGGATGGCTCAGTTGGTTAATTGTCTACCTCCAGCTCAGGTCATAATCCCAGCATCCTGGGATCGAGTCCCCCATCAGGCTTCTTGCTTACCAGGAGCCTGCTTCCCACTCTGCCTGCCTCTCCCTCTGCTTGTGCTATCTCTCTGACAAATGAATAAATTAAATCTTTTGTAAAAATCTTGTTAAAAAGGCCCATTTTAAAGAATGTTTTAAAACATTGTTTGGACAGCAATAGAAGCAAAAGCAGAATGACATAATGTAACGACAGATAGTTTATGTGGGAGCCCTTTGGGTACTCTGGTGGATGAATGTTTTTAAATTAGTTTTTCGTGGACATGGGGAGTTAGAGAGGAGAAGGGAGATGGGAGAAATTGGAAGGGGAGCTGAACCATGAGAGACTATGGACTCTGAAAAACAATCTGAGGGTTTTGAAGGGGCGGGGGGTTGGGAGGTTGGGGTACCAGGTGGTGGGTATTATAGAGGGCACTGCTTGCATGGAGCACTGGGTGTGGTGCAAAAAGAATGAATACGGTTATGCTGAAAATCAATAAAAAATAAATTAAAAAAAATTAGTTTTGTAAACTGCAAAAAAAGAAAAGCACTCCCATTTATAGCATACACTTTATGGTTCACTAAGCACGTGCCAACAATAAAAATAATTATGGGTTACCATTACAATTCATAGAAAAGGAGGTACAGGGAAATTGAATGAAAGGGAATAACAAAGTAGGTTCATAAGTCCATCTTCCTTGTAAAAAAAATTAACCTGAAAGTGCGTTTCTGCCACCTCTCTCCTGTTTGATCTGATAAAGAATGACCACGATACATGAATTATAGTTCGGGGTTTTGAAAAGCATAATAGCTTTATACCAACACTTGAGCTTTTATTTATTTATTTATTTATGTATATTTGCTAACAAGATAGCTCAATTTGATATGCGGTTCCTGACAACCAACCTCAGAAGTAATTCCATCTTCATGAGAAGTCAGAAAGAACCACAAACCAAACCTCAAAATAGATTCAAAGAGAAAATTCTCTTAAAAAAATTTCCCTTCCTGGGGCACCCGAGTGAGTTAAAGCCTCTGCGTTCGGCTCAGGTCATGAACCTAGGGTCCTGGGATTGAGCCCTATGTCTGGCTCTCTGCTCAGCAGGGAGCCTGCATCCACTTCTCTCTGCCTACTCTCTGCCTATTGGTGATCTATGTCTGTCAAATAAATAAATAAAATCTTTAAAAAAAAATTTCCCTTCCTATCAGAAGCAGACCAAACCACTAACAAATTCCCCCAGAAAGCTTCATCTAAAGGGTTGTACTTTCTTCAGACACCCAGCAGGACCTTCTTCTCTGGGCCTGGTATTTCTTCAATTGCCTATTCCAGAGAATAAGACACTAAACTACTGAGCACCATGGGCCTCAGAACCACGAAAGAGATAATGAGGGGCACAAAGCATGCCTCTTGTCACGAAGAGGGTATGTAAACGTTTGCTGCTTTTCTGCATTTTTCAAAGCTGAGTTTTTAGCTGGAGGCCGTTCCTTTATGATAAATTGCTGATACCATATAGTAAAAGCCATTATATGATCTTTTACAAACCATTTCCTATCTTTGCATTCTCATGTGCCACGACAGACACGGATTATTTAAAACCCTGAAGAGAGTGCTATTGCATTTAAATTGCCTGTAACCTTCGTGCAATAGATTTGTGATTGATGATAGATTTAGTTAAGAGATAACTGTTTTAAATATTTATTCTCAGTAAACGATTTCAACCTATGCTCATTTAAGTAAGTTGGTGCATAATCCCTTTTCTATTAAACCATAGTGCAAGGACCAATGCCGCGCTTCCGCGAGAACCCCAAGCTCTTTTTCTGGAATGGCCATATGCGTATGTACCAGGCGTCCTCTTTTCACTCGCTTTGTGGAGCACCTACCATGGAGGTCATGTAATAACCAATGACCAAAAAACAAACAAAAAACCCAAACATCCACGTCGAAGTTATTCGCGCCTGCCATCATGCAAAGGCAGACCCTGCCTGAAGACCAAGAGACTGCTCAAATAGCAGGCAGGCATCTCAGCCCAGGCCTGTGCTGGGGAAGCTGGTTCCGGGCTTCTGGCCCAATCAGGAAGCCAGCGAAGTGACCCGAGAGTGCAGCCGGGTTTAGGGCTGATGATCTTTTCGCACCCAGGCTGCGCGCGGACACCCACTCCGGGAGCCAGGCTAGGAGGCCACTGGGCGCTGGCGCTGGCTACGCTCGCAGGCCCCCGGGGCTTCACCCCGTGCCCAGGCCCAGGCCTTGGCCTCAGGAAGGAGGGGGGCGGGGGCGGCCCGGAAAATGGGCTTTGCTAATTGCCGAAGCGGGAAGTGAGCTTGCGGAGGACCTGGCGGAGAGTCTGGGAGGAGGTGGAGGGGCTGGCGGAGGAGGGGCGTGCAGCCCCGCGGTGCTGTGCTGCGGCCCAGTCGGGACTGCAGGACCCACAGGACTCGCCAACCCTGCGCTCCTGCGCTCCTGCGCTCCAGCCCAGCCCCTGAGCCTGCGCTGTCCCGCTCCCGAGGCCCGCTGCCCCTCCCAGCCCCATGGCGTCTCCAGAGGACCCTCTGCGGGCAGGCAAATTGAAATCGCGCCGCGCCCTCACCTGGAGCAGAAAGCGTGGACCGCGAGCTTGCGGGGGTGTCGGGACCCAGCCTCTCGCGACCCCGGGGGCACCGAGACCACCTTTGACGCCGCGCTGCACCGGGGTCCACACGGGATCGGGCCGGGGAAGGCGCCACCCCCGAGGTGCCCCCCGCCAGCGGGCGCGCTAGCCCCCATCGCTAGCCCCCATCGTTCGGCACCCCCATGCGTGCATGCCAAGGTCCCCCTTCCCTTGTCTCCTGCCATGGCCCCACCGCTTTTGTTCTGGGCTTGGGATCCTAGGTGGAAACTAGTCCCTCAGACCTCCCTGGCAGCAAGGAGCGCAGGGAGGGATTCTCGGTTTTTCCACCCTGGCTCTTCCTCTCTCCACATTCACATGCCTTCTTGTGTCCCTTTCCTCTCCTCATTGTCACTTTTATTAAATGGTTTTGTTCTGCATGTTGACCTGCAGAGCGATTTCATGAATGAATATACAGGAAACTGAGTCGGAGCCCACCTGTGAGAGCCCACCTGTGGAGGCCTTTCATTAAAACGGTCTCTGGTTCTAGCCTCAGTTCAGAATACTGCGTTTACATGAGGACCGAGTCCAGATGTTTCTTTCATCTCTGACTTGAATTTGAAATCCTAACGTCACTATGACCTGGGAAGCCGAGGTCCACAGCATCTTCATCTGAAATTCCACTAGAGCTCCCATTTACCTAGTGCCCAGCCTGAGTCTGTTTTCCACTACTGTCAGGGTTCTAGAAGTTCATGCACTGCCCACCACTGACAGTAGGAGCATCTCTCTGTCCAGATTTTCCCTTTCCATAAGGAGGTCAGTTACAGGAGATTAGGGCCCACTCTAACGACCTCACTGTAATGTGATTGCATCTGTAAGGACTCTAGTTCCAAATAAGGTCACGTTCTGTGGTACCAGAGATAAGGAGGACAGCAGCAAGGTTTCTGGGGGAAATGCAGGTCAGCTCTTAACAGTCCACTCTCTGGCTCCCCAAATTCGTGTCCTTCCCATGTGCAAAATACCTTCACCCAATGCCCTCCAAAGCACTAATCATCCCAGAATCAACTCAAAATCTGAAATCTCATCTGTCCTCCTCCACTGAAAGACCCTGATCTCACCCAGACCATGGGACCTGAGGACTGCATCGAGAAGCCACAGTCTCCTGGTAAAGCTGCCCATCAGGTCCTGACATCACCCTCATTCGTCCCAGCAGCCGAGGGCCTACAGTTCCCAGAGACAGTTTCTCAGAGGAAGTTTGAAGACCACCTCAGAGGACGTTCTTTGGGAGTGAATGAAGAGGGAAGGGGTCAGAGCCTCCTGCCATTCCCAGGGCACCCAGAACCCAGAGAGTGAGGCCTTGGGTGCTTTCTAGTGACAGATTCAAGGCAATTTTTCAACTTTGGGACTTCAGAGCTAACTTAGTTTTCATTTGTGATTATTATTTTTGTGTGGGGGCCACAGCTTTTCTTTTGACCTATGGCTGTTTTCACTCCCGGTTCTGAAGAAGCCCCTAAATCCTAACCCTGTTGAGGACTCTGAAAGCTCTCAGAGCAGCAGTACTGGGGGACAGTGTGGACACATGGTTTGGTTTCTCCTCTGGCCTGATTCTGCGGCAGCCCCGCTCTGTCCTCCTCAGACTTCAGAGCAATAGCTGAATAAGTGGAGAAAGGACCAGGGGATCAGGAAGGTGGCCACCGAAGAGTGACTTCTCTGGAGGATGGCTGAGCTAGCGAGTGAGCGTGTTAGTCCAGCTCTGCCTGCAGTCTGGATGGAGCTGAACAGGGGCCAGGGAAGGGGAGGAGGAGCAGAGAGCAGGGAGAAAGGGACCAAAGAGGAGATTCAGACGAAGGGAAGTAATTGGGAGGAGAGAAGAAACTCTAGAAGACAGGCATGTAAGAAAGGAAAAGGGATGAAGTGGGCATCAGGAAAGGGCACCACCAGGGAAGGAGAGAGGAGGGGAAGGGAAGAGGGAGGGAGGAGGGAGGAAAGGGGAAAGGAAAAGAAGGGAGGGAGGAGTCAGCACGCCAGGGCTCCCCCTGCATCTGAAGAAGAGGTGGCTGGTCCAGCTTGTCAAACAGGGTGCTCACTCTTTGGTCCCAGTTTCTGCTCCCAGTGCTACTGGGCTTTGCAAGGAAGGCAGGCTGTCCCCTGGGACCCACTGGAGCCCACTGGAGCCCACAGGAGGGTGGGAGAGGTAAGATGCCACCTGCTCCTGTCCTGAGCTGCTCCCAGCTGCTAGCCTCACCACATGGTTCAAGAGGGACCCCCAGAACAAAGGACACAGGCCCGCATGTCTGCCGGTGGCCCTGGGCACTTAGCTCATCGCAGTGAAACCACACCGCCTCCTCAACCCAGGCTTTCAAAGCCTGCTTGTTCGTTCATGGCTTTCATGTCTGTACGAACATGAGCCAGATCTATCTCATCTCCGACAGACAATTCTGACTCACCCCGTGTCAGATTTTTATTAGTGGCTGTGATAGAGTAAGATAGCAATGCTCTAACAAACAAACTATTTCCTCCCACGTGACCTCAACAGTCTTATACATTTTCTTAGCAAAAAAATCTTGTCTCCTTCCATTAAGCTCATAACGTGGTCTAATAGTATACATGTGCCTTCATTAGATGTGAAGCGATACAGAGGTCCTTTTTTTTTTTTTTAAATTTTACAAGGTAAAGTCAGTGAACACATCTAACTTGACGAATACGTCTCTAAAATGTAAATCCAGGAAAAGCTTTTTCTGCCTACAGTTTGGAGCCTACGTGGTGACATTTTTAAAACGCTTTCTGTCCCTCAGTGAGGCTCTTAGAAGCTAGCCAGGGCTTACTACGTGCCAGGCACTCTGTCAGGTGTTGGAGCTAAACGGACGGAGAGCTTGGAGGCAGGCTGGGGAGGGACATCCATGACACAACCACAGCTAGAAACGGAGGGCAGTGCTAGAAAAGAGAGAGCAGGCTGCATGGAGAGTGTGTACCATGGGGCTTGTGAGCTCACGAATAAGTGGGAGTAACTGGAGTGGGGAGATGGGGGAGAGGAAGAGGGTCTTCCCATCAATGGGAATCACCTGTGCTTGGAGGCAGGCACCATGAGGGGTCTCCACAGGAAGAGGGAGGCAGCGTGGTTGAAGGGCAGAAAGACAGGGCAGAACAGGCATCAGTCAGTTGGAAGGGTAAGAAGGGACGGATGGGAGGATTATGGATGCCTTTGGAGGACTGAGAATTTGTTAGAAGATCAGTGCAGTTTTCTATGGAGACAAAGGCCAGGAACTGATAGGTCTTTGAAAGGTCACTCTGGCTGCCCTTTTGGCAAAGGGGTTGGTAAAAGGCACGTACAGGTGTGAACACACCAGGTGGGAGGTGAGTGCAGGAAATCAGGTGAGGGAGCATGGGAACTTGGTCCGGGGGTATATAAGGGAAAATAGCCTTTAATGAGTTCCACAAATTGGCACCAGCTGTAGCTTCATTACAGCGCTGGAAGGGGTAAGTGGGTGTGTCCGGGAGGTAACAGAAATTACATGAGAAAGGGAAGTCTTTTTAGATCTTTTTTTCCAACTAGAGGAACTCTCACCTTATTGATAGAATTCCAGAGTGGGAACGGACGGACATGAGGACATCTTTGAAATGTCTGAATATGTTCTTCGACATCTTTGCAAGTGACGAGGAGACCTTGACCTTAGGAGGCCTCGGCCTTCTTTGTAGCCAAGAAGATTTCACCTACAGATTTGGGTTCTCCCTTTTAAAGTCAAGAAGACAGTCCTTCCAAAGGACACCTCCTATCATTTTACCCTCTCATCATACCACACTTGCTGGGATCTCCAAGACCCTCTGTTCCAGGTTGTGAGTATCCACTTTGGCCGGGCTGGTCTTGCCAAGAACACCACCACAGGAAATCTAGAGCCTGTGGTGCTATTAATAACATCATCTAAGACTGTCTTTGCTGCCCTCATGGCCTCTTCCCACCATGACTCACTGAAGCTTTTTACACGTTGTATCCATTAAGCTATAGTTCCCAAAGCTCATCTTCTGTAGTGCCATTAATTTTTAGGGGACCAGGCAAACCTTAAACTTGTCCCCCTTAATTGGATCCCTGTGCCCCCACAATCTCTTTGAATGACTTTCACCATGATCCTTGAATGAGCTCTGAGACCACTGCTGGTACCTAACACTTCTTGGCACCTTGTCTGTTAGGTTCTTGGAAGAGGAGGTGGCTATGGAGGTGAGTGGGGATGGGAGTGGGAGGATTTCTCCCTTCACTTCCTTTTTTGTTTTTTCAAATAATGGGTTTTGAAGGGGAGGGAAAGGTTAACCAGACAATTTATTTTCCATCTCCCATTGATAAAATGTTTACCACTCCCCATTGGAAGAATTTAGATCTTTCTTTAGAATCTCCAGGAAAATCTCCCAAACCCAGCCCACCAGCATGTGGATTCAGCCATCTTCTGATTCATCTCCAGATTGTCTCCTCCTAACTGCTCAAGCCACAAGTTAAGGGCGAAATGTTCAATGCCCAAGCAATTAAGTGGGGAACACGTTTATCTAAGCAATTGCATGCAGCTCTGTATCTGCATACAGGGGGTCTCTCCCAAGCCTTTCCAACCTCAGCAAAACAAGAAAAAGCCCCAGCGACCTGGGGGTATATATCATTCATTCATTCCTGTGTTCAACACTCATGGCGGATCCCCACACGAGACAGTGGGAGAGCAAGGAACGGGAGCAATCCTGGAAGCTGAAGTCTGAGGAGGATTTCAAATTCAAGTCAGAGATGAACGAAACATCTGGACTTGGTCCTCAGGTACACGCAGTCAGGAAAAGAGTAAATGAAACAAGATGGGATCGAGAGGGAGATAAACCATAAGAGACTCTTAATCTCAAAAACAAATTGAGAGTTGCCGTGGGTGTGGGGAGGGTAGGGAGAGGGTGGTAGGGTTATGAACATTGGGGAGGGTATGTGCTGTGGTGAGTGCTGTGAACTGTGTAAACCTGGCAAATCACAGACCTGTACCCCTGGGGCTAATAATACATTATATGTTAATTTAAAGAAGAAGAAGAAGAAGACTACTATAAATCAAATGCTATGGTTTTCAGCAAAGAGTGTGTAATCAGGCATATTTTATTAAAGTAACCAAGTAAAATGATGGTCGAAAATTGGAATAACAGAAAACATAAAAATCAGAGATTTTAAAAAGAGATATGGGACAGTGTAGAGAATATAGTCAATGATATTATAATAGTGTTATATGGTGACAGATGGTGGCTATATTTGTAGTGATCATAGAATAATGTATGGAGATATTGAAAACCTGAAACCAATGTAATACAGAATATCAAATATACTCAAATAAAAGAATAGTAAAAATAAAACATTTTAATTTAAAAAGATAAAAAGAGGGACAAGAATTTGAAAAGTGAATTTCAAAAAGAGTAAAGATGAGGCTAAAACATACTCTGAACCTTGAGGAAAACACCATTCAGAAAATTTTTCCCATTTTGAGAAAACCCAAATGAATCCATACCATAAAAGAACCCATTTTAATTGAGAGATGTAATGAATACTCAAGAAATAATTTTATGACAGGATAATTCTTCCCTATGAAACAGCATACAGAAACCAGGGGAAACACCTGGAAGCAAAATAAACTATACTGAAAATAAGAATTAGGAAAAAGATAAATGATGAAAGATAAGAAAATTAGACCTACGACAGAGACCTAGTGAAGAGAACTTTTAGCTTGTGGTTTAATGTTTTTGAGGATAATCTAGAGTTCATAACTGCCTTGAGACAGGCTGGTTGTAGGTAGTTTAGGCAGACCCCTAAGACAGGCCTACTTTGGGGGTGGTGGTGTTGGAGGAGGCCATTGGGCTGGAAAAGACAAATCCAACCATTTGACTAAAGTGTCTGTGAAGATGTTGAAGTCAGATGCAACAGAGAAAGACCTGTCAAACCTAATCTCAGAAATGGAGATGATGAAGATGATTGGACAGCACAAGGACACCATCAACCTGCTGGGTCCTGCACACAGGATGGTCCTTGGTACACTCTCAGGGAATATGCCTCCAAAGACAACATACAGGAGTACCTGCAGGCCCAGAGGCCTCCTGACCTGGAGTACTGTTACAATATCAGCCACAATGCAGCAGAGCAACTCTCCTCCAAGGACCTGGCATCCTGTGCCTATCAGGTAGCCTGAGGCATGGAGTACCTTGCCTCCAAGAAGTGCATACACCAAGACCTGGCCACCAGGGAAGTGCTGGTGACAAAGGACAGCATGATGAAGATCTCAGACTTCAGCCTTGCCAGAGATATCACCACATCAGTTACTATAAAAAGACAACCAACAGTGGACTGCCTGTGAAGTGGATGGTCCCTAAGGCCATGTTTGACCAGATCTACATCCACCAGAGTGACTTCTGGTCTTTTGGGGTGATCCTGTGCAAAATCTTCACTCTGGAAGCCTCCCATATCCTGGAGTGCCTGTGGAGGTGGTTTTCAAGCTGCTGAAGGAGTCATTTGATGGATAAGCCAATAAGTGCACCAGAGAGTTATACACAATAATGAGGGGTGGCTGGCATGTGGTACCTTCAAGCTGCTGGTAGAAGACCGGGATCATACTGTGGCCTTGACCTCCAACCAGGAGTACCCGGACCTGTCCTTGACCCCGGAACAATACTGTCTATGCTTTCCCAACACCCAAAGCTCCACCTGCTCCTCAGAGAATACTTCCACCTTCTCTCTGCCCTGACACCCAGCCCAGCTTGCCAATGGTGGACTCAAATGACTAGTATCCCTATTACTCCTGTCCAGATTCCATCATAAGCTGTAACCCTTACCCCCACCCTCCCTGCAAGACTCACTGCCTTCTCCTTTGTCCCTTTCCTACTGGCAGGAGCCAGCTGCCTACCTGAGGCCTTCACCCCTTGAAGTTCACCTCTCTTCCCCTTCCTCTTCCTCCTCCTTACAACCTGCTCATGAAAGAAAGGCACAGAGAGGTATGTACTTGCTCGTGGCCACTTCCTTTCTTCCCATATGTTGGACCAAGACCCCTCCCTGGCATCTGGTACTGCCTGGACGTCGAGGGAGTGGGAGATGAGGCATGCCAGTGAAAGGTGTGGGAGCTTTCCTGTTTTGGTTTTGTCTGCTTAGCGTAACATGTAAGACTGAGTTCTGGTGGCAGGGACCTAGTCCTTGGGGCTATAGCACTAGCAAGGGGAGGTCAACTGCTCTGGGCCTTGGCTAAGAGCAACCCCTGCTCCAGAGATATGGTGCCAAGGGCTTATTAATTTTGATACTAATTTCCTTTTCTACCCAAATACCTGGTATCAAAAGATGGGAAGGCAAAGACTGGAAGCAGTGTTGTGACCATGGGGTCCAGCCCCAAAGTATGAAGAAAACACAAAGTGTATAAATCTGAGTAAGTATATATTTACACACCTTTTTAAATAGGTTGTTATCAAAGATTTAATCAATGGGTAATATGCTCTTCATGGCTGGGCAGCATCAGTTTCCATATATTAAAAACAAAGAAAAGAGGTGTCTGGGTGGCTTCCTCCATAAGTGTCCCTTCCTTTCAGGTCATGATCCCAGGGTCCTGGGATGGAGACCCACATCAGGCTCTCTGCTCAGTGGGAAACCTGCTTCTCCTTTTCCCTCTGCCCTGCTTATAGTTCCTCTTCCTGTCTCTCTGTCTGTCAAATAAATAAAATATTTAAAAAAAAGAAACAAACAAAATGTTTTTAAAAGGTCTTTTTTTTAAATTTTTATTTTCTAGGGGTGCCTGGATGACTCAGTTGTTTAAGCAGATATTTGCCTTTGGCTGAGGTCATGATTCCAGTGTACAGGGATCCAGCCCTGCATGGGACTACTTGTACCCCAAGGAGCTTGCTTCTTCCTCTCCCTTTGCACGTGATTCCTCCCACCTGTGCGCTTCCTCTCTCTCTCTCTCTTGCTCTCAATAAACAAAATAAAATCTTTTACTAAATAAATAAATAAATAAACTTACTTTCAGTTTAGGTCCCTTAACAAAAATTGCTACTGCTTCATTTAACAAAAAGTAAAGATAATTTAGAAAGATGCTTCCAGAGCTAAAACGCTGTTTTTTTTTTTCAGGATTAAATATAGAAGTGCTTTATAAAGTAAAAGAATAAATATGCTATATTAACACTAATCACGCTATAACTTTGGTGGTTATATCAAGATAATGAAAAGTGATTTTAAAGCAAATTTCATTATCAGACATAAAGATCAAGTCAAAATTACAGAAGAGTAAAAGGATGAATTCATCAGGGAGTATAATAATTCTTGACTTTTAATACTTAATAACAGATTTGGGGATATATAGGGAAAAACTTAGAACAAAAATCATAACTTCTACCTTAGAAGAGAAATGGAAAAAAAATTTCAACACTTTTATTTTAAGATTATATAGACAAATGGTCATCAAATTGGTAAGATATGTAAGACTTGAACAAAATTATCAACTAACTAGATATGCTTGATATTACAGAACACTCCCAACAACCACAGACTACATATATCTTAAGCCATGATTTTTTTTGCAAAGGTCAACATTGATAATGATCTAGTCATACCTCCGTGTAACAGGAAAGAAGTAGCATATTTCTTGAAAGACACAGCTATCAAAGCTCCATTGAGAAACCGTAAAGATGGAGAAGGGATTTGCAAATTATATATCTGATAATGGACATCTCCTCTGATTATTAAAAAATGAATAAAAATAAAAAACCTTACTAAAAACCAAACAGAGTATCCAATTTTACATGTGAAGAAAATTATTGAAGAGACATGTCACCAAAAGGATATGGATGGCTTATAAGCACATGACAAATTTCTCAACATTTAGACATTAAAGAAATACAAATTAAAATCATAATGAGACATGCTTACATATCCATTAGAATGACTACAATTATAAAGGCTAATTTACTTCATCTGAGCTAGATTGAGAAGCAACAAAAAATCTAAACTGTTGTTGGCATATATCATGATACCACCACTTTGGAAAATAGTTTGGAAATTTTTTTAAATGCAAAATATGTTGTAGTTACACGAATAGCCATTTTACTTCTAGGCATTTAACCAAGAGAAACAAACCCTATGTTCATACAAGGACTTGTATATGAATTTCATAGCAGCTTTATTTTTAAGAATTGAAAACTGTGGAAATGTTCATCAATGTCCATCAATAGAGCAAAGACAAATGATGATCTATTCATTAAAGAGATTACTATTCAACATCAAAATGAACTATTTACAATTGGAGATTCTCAAAGTAATGGAGCTGAGAAAAGAAAAGCCAGGCAATGAATAGTATATACTGTTTGATTCCATGACTATAAAAAAAATCTAGAAAATACAAATTTATATATAGTCACAGTCATCAAATATATTAGTGTGATTTTAGTGCCTTCTTCTGTGCTCCCATAGTTTCCTACACTTGGATCTCCGAGCATTTGTTACACCATGTGAAAATATGAACTCTTTTTCTTTATTCTGTCTTACAAGAAAAAGAATCTTTGAAATTTTATGGACATTTGTACTCTCAGTTATTAGCAGAAATTCTATCATACAGTAAGTTTCCAAATATAAAAGCCAGAGTTTTACAATGACTTCTAAGCTTTTACATGATCTAGCCACTCATTTAACCTCTGTGACCTCTTTCCCTGCTACTCTTCAGTCCCTCACAGTGGCCTCCTTGCTATTCCTCAGATATGCCAGGCACGATCCAACCTTATGGCCTTCAAGATAGCCAATTCCTTTGTCTGGAGTGAGCTTATTGCTGATAGTTCTGGGCAAATTCATCACCTTTCCATACCTTTGTTCAATTGTCAGCTTCATTGTAACTCCCCTGGTCTTCCTATTAAAATTCTTAACTCCCCATCCCCTGCCTAGCAACCTTGATTTTTCTCACCCTGATCTAATTTTTCTTTTTCCCCATTGTACTCATCATTTTTGAATGCACTATGGAATTTTTATTAAGTTTTATAGTTTTTAATTGTCTCACCCATTATAATAAACGTTCTACAAAGCAAAGTATTTCATTTACCAGTGTAGTCTGAAGTAATATCTGCCATATAAAAGGTTCAAGACACAATTGGTAAATTTCAGAAAAAACTAATGCTGAGAGTATACTGAATTTCATAAGTCATTTCAATATTTTTTTCCAAAAAAATAAACTATGTAAACATACCTTAAATTTACTTTCAAAATATTTTATAGCATATAATGGACAATATATATAAGCCTTAAAGAAACAATCATATAAATAACCATTTCATACCTACTTAAATATTGCATAATACCACACTCCTAGATCCTCTCTGAATGCTCTAAAATAACCCTTCAAAGGAAAAACATTTTTAAAATAACAGATTTTTTGGCAAATAATTTAATAAAATAAAAGTTTCATTCATCTATGTAGATCATAATAAATGTTTTTAATAAGCATGAAATTATAACTCTGAAGTGTGCTAAAATGAAACCACCTGCTAAGGGTGAGAGAACAAAAATAAACATCATTTTTCCAAATAAGAGGACTTTATTACCTTTGAATCAAAGCATGTGGATTTGTTCAAACTGGCAATAAAGGAATATGGAAACACAAACCATGGAAAGTCATATTTTAGATTTCTAAAAGACTACAAAGTGAAGAGTATACATTTTTTAAATGCTACATAATGCTACATAATGACAAGATGACAGGGTGTGACAAATAGCATTTTAAAAGCTCTACTCATAATGGAACGGAAGGTGTCATTTCCCTATAGTTTTATATATGTCATTAATTTACTATATCTGGATACAACATATTACCAAACATGTTCATCAAAGACTAAATCATTCTTAATGGAACATAATATTTTGAACTGACATCTATCAATCATTTTTTCGATCTAACATTTAAGGTCTCACTAAACAATTTATCAGTTGTCGACAAAATTAAAAAAAAATAGGATAAAAAGTCGTGTTTGGAAAAGTAGATTTTCTTTGAAATTTGCATTTAAATGAAAATATTTGATGATATTTTTAAAACTTTAAATGTAATTTTATATATATCTGACCTATCAGATGATATAAAATTTTTGGAGAAAATATGACATATTTTTTGATCTTGGTTGAAGGTATTAATAAAAGGCAACTGTTTGTATTATTTGTATTGTGATATCTTAGTTAATAAACATGAATAACTGGTATAAAATATGTTTTTTTTTTAATTTTATTTATTTCCTTGACAGAGATCACAGGAAGGCAGAGAGGCAGGCAGAGAGAGAGGAATGGAATCAGGCTCCCTGCTGAGAAGAGAGCCCACTGTGGGACTCAATCCCAGGAACCTGGATTCAAAACCTGAGCCGAAGGCAGAGATTTTAACCCACTGAGCCACCCAGGCGCTCTAAAATATGTTCTTTTCTTTTATAGAATTATAGTTCTTGCCAAAATATGGAACTAGCTGGAACTGAATGACTCCTTCAAAGTCAGCTCTGGAGAAATTATGCAAGTGTAATATAGAACTATTTCGGATATGAACCAAAAACAAAGAAATGATGATAAATTCCTTAAAAGACTCAAAGTTGCTCTTGACTGGTATGCTTCAAGCTCTATTCCTGGTTTGAGGACAGTTTTTAACAGGCCTGTCACTGTAGAAATCAGTTGGATGTTAAAGGCTATCAGAACTGTGCAAAAACCTTGAAGGGGTAAAGACTTGAAAATTCTTTAGAGAGATCAGCTCCCTAAGGCATTATTAATCCACACATTTTCCTCCAAACAATTAAGACTGATGGATGAGGGGCACCTGAGGGGCTCTCTCATCACGTGGGTGGTGGGTTAAGCCTCTGCCTTCATCTCAAGTCATGATCTCTGGGTCCTGGGATCCAGCCCCACATCAGGCTCTGCTCAAAAGGAAGCCTGCTTCCCTCCCTGCTTGCCTGCCTCTCTGCTTACTTGTAATCTCTCTCTCTCTCTGTCCAATAAATAAATAAAATCTTTTAAAAAAAGGCTGATGGATGATAAATTATGAAAACTGCTCCCTCCAAATGATGCTTCTTCATAAGGATTTAAGAACTTAAAATTGTAAGAATTTAAAATTAAAACTTGATCTTAGGATTTATCTTATAGAATAACATCAAGTGAAGGCAGTTATTATTAGATCTGAAGTATTTGTGATTCTGAATTCTTGGCCTCATTAGTAAATTTATTTTTAAATTCTCCCATGGAGTGGTGATTGGCCTTCAGTCTTTCATTCATGTACATCATTGGGTCAAATGAGATGTGTGTGCCCAGAACTATATATAATCTTCTTTGTATTTCACTGGAGATGGCATTTCTGAGTTTTGTTCAATTGAATTTGGACAGATGTTTTAATAATTACTTCTAGAGTTGGCCCTGGAGAATATCTTCCTTTTTTTTTTCTCTTCCCGATTCTCTGAAAAACCCTGACTAATTCACATTATCACAGTGATATCACAATTCAAGTTTTTCCAAACACTATAGCTGCAAAATAGAAGGAAGCTACTCAGAATGTAATGCTATTGTGAATGATTGATAAAGAAAACATTATTATAATTAAGCTACCAGGTTTCAATGTATTTTATTGTTGCTTAGAAAATCCTAGCATACCCAGACTTTACAGAGATTTGATGATCCTAAGAGGAGCTGAACTCATGGGCCAAAATAACTATGCACATAAAAAGTACAATTACTTACCTAAAAAAGAATGTGGTTAACTTTATATGGCAATCCAAGTGTTATTGGAACAGGAATTTTAAAAATAGCTTAGGGGCGCCTAGGTGGCTCAGTGGATTAAGCCACTGCCTTCAGCTCAGGTCATGATCTCAGGGTCCTGGGATCAAATCCTGCATCAGGCTCTCTGCTCAGCAGGGAGTCTGCTTCTCTCTCTCTCTCTCTCACTCTCTCTCTCTCTGCCTGCCATCTACTTGTGATCTCTCTCTCTGTCAAATAAATAAATAAATAAAATCTTAAAAAAAAAGAATGACTGTACTTTTAAAAAGTAGCTTAAAAGGGGCACCTGGGTGGCTCAGTGGGTTAAAAGGACATGTAGACCAGTGGATTAGAGTAGAGTGCCCAGATATGGACCATCAACTCTATGGTCAAAAAATCTTTGACAAAGCAGAGAAAATTATACAGTGGAAAAAAGACAGCCTCTTCAATCAATGGTGCTGGAAAAATTGGACAGCTATGTATCGAAGAATGACACTCAACCATTCTCTTATACCATACATAAAGATAAATTCGAAATGGACAAACGACCTCAACGTGAGGCAGGAATCTATCAAAATCCTAGAGGAGAACATAGGCAGTAACCTCTTGGACACTGGCCACAGCAAATTCTTTCAAGACATGTCCCCAAAGACAAAGGAAACAAAAGCAAAAATGAACTTTGGGAACTTCATCAAGATCAAAAGTTTCTGCACAGCAAAGGAAACAGTCAACAAAATGAAGAGACAACCCACGGAATGGGAGAAGATTTTCACAAATGACATTACAGATAAAGGGCTGATATCCAAGATCTATAAAGAACTCCTCAAACTCAACACACACAAAACAGATAATCATGTCAAAAAATGGGCAGAAGACATGAACAGACACTTCTCCAAAGAAGACATACAAAATGGCAAACAGATGCATGAGAAAATGTTCATCATCATTAGCCATCAGGGAGATTCAAATCAAAAGCACATTGGGATACCACCTTACACAGTTAGAAGGGCCAAAATTAACAAGGCAATAAACAACAAGTGTTGGAGAGGATGTGGAGAATGGGGAACCCTCTTACACTATTGGTGAGAATGCCAGTTGGTGCAGCTACTTTGGGATACAGTGTGGAGACTCCTTAAGAAATTAAAATTAGAGCTACCCTATGACCCTGCAATTGCACTACTGAGTATTTACCCCTAAGATACAGATGCAGTGAAAAGAAGGGACATCTGTACCCTAATGTTTATAACAGCAATGGCCACAGTCATTAAACTTTGGAAAGAACCAAGATGACCTTCAATGGATGAACGGATAAAGAAGATATGATCTTTTTTACAATGGAGTATTATGCTTCCTTCTGAAAGGAAGGATACCCAACTTTTGTATCAACATGCACGGGACTGGAGGAGATAATCCTGAGTGGAATAATTCAAGCAGAGATTGTCAATTTTCATATGGTTTCACTTAATTGTGGAGCATAAATAATAACACAGAAGACACTGGGTGATCAAGAGGAGAAGTGAGTGGGGGAAAATTGGAGGGGGAGACAAACCATGAGAGACTCTGAGAAACAAACTGAGAGTTTTGAGGGGAGGGGGCAGAGGGTTGGGTAAGCCTGTTAATGGGAGTTATGGAGGGCACATATTGCATGGAGCACTGGGTGTGGTGCCTAAAAGGTGAATTTTGGAACCTTAAAAAAAAAACAAAATAAAAATGACAACAACAACTCCTCTTCCCAACCTGTGGAAGGAGTCCCCCAAATGATTGGAGGCAGCCTCCATTAGAGATCAATCCACTGCATGTTGAGGGTGCTCCCACTTCAAAAAGACCAAGAAATATCCAATCCCAAAACAAAGTAAGGGCCAGTTCCACCTCATGGAATACCACCTGCTCTCCCTTAGAGAGTGTGCAGTTGCTTTAATAAACCTGCCTTCTGCTTTCACTTTGGGCATTGATCTCTAATTCTCACATGCCAACAATAAAAATAATGATGGTTTACCGTTACAATTCATAGAAAAGGAGGTACAGGGAAATTGAATGAAAGGGAATAACAAAGTAGGTTCATTAGTCAATCTTCCTTGTAAAAAAAATTAACCTGAAAGTGCGTTTCTGCCACCTCTCTCCTGTTTGATCTGATAAAGAATGACCACGATACATGAATTATAGTTCGGGGTTTTGAAAAGCATAATAGCTTTATACCAACACTTGAGCTTTTATTTATTTATTTATTTATGTATATTTGCTAACAAGATAGCTCGATTTGATATGCGGTTCCTGACAACCAACCTCAGAAGTAATTCCATCTTCATGAGAAGTCAGAAAGAACCACAAACCAAACCTCAAAATAGATTCAAAGAGAAAATACTCTTAAAAAAATTTCCCTTCCTGGGGCACCCGAGTGGCTCAGTGAGTTTGGCTCACTGGGCCTTTGCGTTCGGCTCAGGTCATGATCCTAGGGTCCTGGGATTGAGCCCCATGTCTGGCTCTCTGCTCAGCAGGGAGCCTGCTTCCACTTCTCTCTCTGCCTACTTGTGATCTCTGTCTGTCAAATAAATAAATAAAACCTTAAAAAAAAATTTCCCTTGGGCACCTGGGTGGCAGAGTGAGTTAAAGCCTCTGCCTTCGGCTCAGGTCATGATTCCAGGGTCCTGGGATCGAGCCCCACATCAGGCTCACTCCTCAGCAGGGAGCCTGTTTCTTCCTCTCTCTCTGCCTGCCTCTCTTCGTACTTGTGATCTCTATCAAATAAATAAATAAAATCTTTAAAAATAAAATTTCCCTTCCTATCAGAAGCAGACCAACCCACTAACAAATTCCCCAGAAAGCTTCATCTAAAATGTTGTACTTTCTTCAGACACCCAGCAGGACCACAAAAAACCAAGAACAACAACAAAAAACAATAGAACAAATCAACGAAACTAGGAGCTGGTTCTTTGAAAGAATTAATAAGATTGATAAACCCCTTTCCAGACTTATCAAAAAGAAAAGAGAAAGAACCTAAATAAATAAATTCATGAATGAAAGAGGAGAGATCACAACCAACACCAAAGAAATACAAACAATTATAAGAACATACTATGAGCAACTCTACGCCAACAAATTCAACAATCTGGAAGAAATGGATACATTCCTAGAGACATATAAACTACCACAACTGAACCAGGAAGAAATAGGAAACCTGAACAGACCCATAACCAGTACGGAGATTGAAACAGTCATCAAAAATCTCCAAACAAACAAAAGCCCCGGGCCAGATGCTTCCCAGGGGAATTCTACCAAACATTTAAAGAAGAATTAATTCCTATTCTCATGATATTGTTCCAAAAAAAATAGAAATGGAAGGAAAACTTCCAAACTCTTTTTTTTTCTGAGGCCAGCTTCACCTTGATCCCAAAACCAGACAAGGATCCCATCAAAAAAGAGAACTACAAACCAATATCCTTGATGAACACAGATGCGAAAATTCTCACCAAAATACTAGCCAATACGATCCAACAGTACATTAAAAGGATTATTCACCACGACCAAGTGGGATTTATTCAAGGGCTACAAGGTTGGTTCAATATCTGCAAATCAATCAATGTGATACAACACATTAATAAAAGAAAGAACAAGAACCATATGATACTCTCCATAGATGCTGAAAGAGCATTTGGCAAAGTGCAGTGTCCCTTCCTGATTAAAACTCTTCAAAGTGTAGGGATAGAGGGCCCATATTATCAATATTATCAAAGCCATCTATGAAAAACCCACTGCAAATACCATTCTCAATGGAGAAAAACTGAATACTTTTCTGCTGAGGTCAGGAACACGGCAGGGATGTCCGTTATCACCACTGCTAATCAAAATCGTACTAGAAGTCCTAGCCTCAGCAATCAGACAACAAAAAGAAATAAAGGGCATCCAAATTTTGCCAAATTGGCAAAAGAGAAGTCAAACTATCCCTGTTTGCAGACGATATGACACTGTATGTGGAAAACTTAAAGGGCTCCACTCCAAATCTGCTCTAACTTGTATAGGAATTCTGTAAAGTGTCAGAATATAAAATCAATGCACAGAAATTGGTTGCATTTTTTTAAACCAACAAGACTGAAGAAATAGAAATTTAGGAGTGAATCCCATTTACAATTGCACCCAAAACCCTAAGATACCAAGGAATAAACCTAACCAAAGAGACAAAGAATCTATACTCAGAAAACTCTAAAGTACTCATGAAAGAAATTGAAGAAGACACAAAGAAATGGAAAAATGTTCCATGCTCCTGTATTGGAAGAACAAATATTGTGAAAATGTCTATGCTACCTAAAGCAATCTACACATTTAATGCAATCCCTATCAAAATCCCATCCATTTTTTTTTAAAAGAAATGGGACAAATCATCTTAAAATATATATGGAACCAGAAAATACCTCGAATAGCCAGAGGAATATTGAAAAAGAAAGCCAAAGTTGTTGGCATCACAATTCCAGACTTCAAGCTCTATTACAAAGTTGTCATCATCAAGATAGTAGGGAACTGTCCCCAAAACAGACATAGATCAATGGAACAGAATAGAGAGCCCAGAAATACACCCTCAACTCTATGGTCAACTAATCTTTAACAAAGCAGGAAGGAATGTCCTATGGAAAAGAGACAGCCTCTTCAACAAATGGTGTAGGGAAAATTGAACAGCCACATGCAGAAAAATGAAGTTGAACCATTTCCTTACACCATACATGAAAATAGACTGGAAATGGTTGAAGAAGCATAATGTGAGAAAGGAATCCATCAAAATCCTTGAGGAGAGAACAGGTAGCAACCTCTTTGACCTCAGCAGCAGCAACTTCTTCCTAGGAACATCGCCAAAGGCAAGGGAAGCAAGGGCAAGAATGAACTATTGGGATTTCATCAGATCAAAAAGCTTTTGCACAGCAAAGGAAACAGTTAACAAAGCCAAAAGATGACTGTCAGAAGTTATCTGGGAGAAGATATTTGCAAATGACATACCAGATAAAGGGCGAGTATCTATCCAAAATCTATAAAGAGCTTATCAAACTCAACACCCTAAGAACAAATAATCGAATGAAGAAAAGGGCAAGGACATGAACAGACCTTTCTGCAAAGAATACATCCAAATGGCCAACAGACACATGAAAAAATGCTCCACATCACTCGGCATCAGGGAAATACAAATCAAAACCAGAATGAGATACCACCTCACACCTTTCAGAATGGCTAAAATGAACAAGTCAGTCAATGACAGATGCTGGTGAGAATGTGGAGAAAGGGCAACCCTCCTACACTGTACGTGGGAATGCAAGCTGGTGCAACCACTCTGGAAAACAGCGTGGAGGTGCCTCAAAAAGCTGAAAATAGAACTACCCTATGACCCAGTGATTGTAGTACTGGGTATATACCCTAAAGATACAAACGTGGCATTCTGAAGGGGCACATGCACCCAAATGTTTATAGCAGCAATGTCCACAATAGTTAAACTATGGAAAGAACCTAAATGTCCTTCAACAGATGAATCAATAAATAAGATGTGGTATATATGTACAATGGGATACTATGCAGCCATCAAAAGAAATGAAATCCTGCTATTTGTGATGACGTGGATGGAACTAGAGGGTATTATGCTTGGCGAAATAAATCAATCTGAGAAAGACAACTATCATATGATCTCCCTGATATGATGAAGTGGAGATGCAACATAGGCTGTTTTGGGCATACGAAAAGAAAAATAAAAGAAGATGGGATTGGGAGGGAGACAAACCATAAAAGACTGAATCTCACAAAACAGACTGAGGGTCGCTGGGGGGGGGGTGTTGGGAGAGGATGGTTGGTGTATGGACATTGGGGAGGGCAGGTGCTATGGTGAGTGATGGTGAGTGCTGTGAAATGTGTAAACCTGGTGATTCACAGACCTGTACCCCTAGGGATAAAAACACATTATATGTTTATAAAAAATTTAAAAAAATAATTTAAAAAATCCATTAAAGAAAAAATCACATATTGCAAGCCCAGAGCTAATCTCATATTCAATCAAAAAAGTTTGAAAGTTTTCCCCTTAAAGATCAGAAAAAACACAAGTGTGTCCACTTTCACTACTCTCATTTGACATAGTACTGGATGTCCTAGCCAGAGAAACAAGGAACACAAAGAAATAAAAGACTCCAAAAAAAAAAAAAAAGGAAGAAGTAAAATTTTCTTTTTTTGGATAACATGAACTTACATGTAAAAAAATCCTAAAAACTCCATAAAAATTTTTGAATAAACAAGTTTAGCAAAGCTGCCAAATACAAGATAAATATATAAAAGACAAGAATTTTGTTTTGTTTCGTTTTTTTAAATAGTTTTTCATATCATCCTTGCTCAGTGATCACGCTAATCTTCTCTGCATCATTCCAATTTTAGTATATGTGCTGCCAAAGTAAGCACAAGACAGGAGCATTTTAACACTCTAATGATGAACTATCTGAAAAAATAAGGAAAACAATCTAATTCACACTAGCATCAAAAGTAATAAAATACTTAGGATAAGATTTAACTAAGATGATGAAAGATCTGTACCCCATAATCTATGACATTGATAAAGAAGTTGAAGGAGACACAAATGGAAAGATAGCTCATATTTATGAATGGTAAGAATTAACATTGTTAAAATGTCCATACTACCGAAAACCATCTGTAAATTCAATTCCTATCAAAAATCCAATGTTAGGGGCACATGGGTGGCTCAGTGCTTTAGGCCTCTGCCTTCGGCTCAAGTCATGATCCCAGGGTCCTGGGATCGAGCCCCACATCAGCCTCTCTGCTCAGCAGGAAGCTGCTACCTCTTCTCTCTCTGCCTGCCTCTCTGCCTGCTTCTCATCTCTCTCTCTCAAATAAATAAATAAATAAATAATCTTTTAAAAAATCCAATATTGTGTTTTTACAGAAGTAAGTAAAGAATCCTAAAATTTATATGAGACCATAAAAGACAACAAATAATCAAAGCAGTTCTGAGAAAGAATGAAGAAGCGAAATTACACTTCTTGATTTGAAACTATACTACAAAGCCCTCATGCTCAAAACAATAAAGTATACTGGCATAAAAACAGACCAATAAACAAGTAGAACAGAATTGAGAGTCCAGAAATAAATCCTTTCATACAGTCACCTAATATTTGACAGGGGCCAACATATGTAATGGGTAAAGATAGTCTGTTCAGTAAATGATATTTAAAACTGAATAGTCACATAAACCAGCATGAAACTGGAACCTTATATCACTCATAAATCTTAACTTGAAATAGATTAAAGACTTAAATGTGATGCATGAAACTAAATCTCCTAAAGGAAAACATAGGAAAAGTTCTCCTTGACATTGGTCTTGCCAATAGTTTTTGGATACCAGACGAAAAACACAAGCAAAAAAAGCAAAAATAAATAAATGTTATTACATCAAACTAAAGTTTCTGCATTGCCAAAAAAAAAAGGGAATGAAAACACAATCCACAGAATGGAAGAAAATACTTACAAATCTTATATCTGAAAAGAGGTTAATAACCAACAGATACAAAAAGAAAAAAAATATATAATTAAAAAAATAGCAAAAGGATCTCAATAGACTTTTTTTTTCAAAAAAGTTATATAAATGACCAACAGGAGCATTAAAAAGTAATCAACGTAAAAAACTCAGGGCAAAGTCATTATGTTGTTGTTTTTGTTTACCTCTGAAAAATACAGCAAGATATTACTACCTATTAGAATATATACTACCAAAAAATTAAAACTTACAAATTTTGGTAAATATTGGGGAAATGGGGAACTTATGCACTGTGATAGGGATATAAATTTGTATGGAAAACAGTATGGAGACTATTCATATTATTAAAAGTCAAATTACCATATGATTCAGTAATCCCACTTCTAGGTATATATCTAAAGGAAACGAAGTCACTATTCGAAGACATATCTGCACTCTTATGTTCATTATAAAATTATTAACTCTAAGCAAGAGATGGAAATAACTTCAGTATCCATTAATGGATGAATGAATAAAATAAGTATGGTAAATATATACTATGGAATACTCCTTAACCATGAAAAATTAATAAATACTGCCATTTACAATACCATGGATAGATCTTGAAGGTATTATACTAAGTGAAATATTTCAAAGATTTTATATATTTTTTAATTTCTGTATTACGATATCCCTTACATACAGAATCTGAAGAAAAAGCAAACTAATGGAAACTTAGAGTTGAGTTGACAAGGGGTGAACCTGGGGTGGAATAAGGTGGTCAAAGGGTACAAACTTGCAACTATAATATGAAAAAGTTCTGGGGATCTAATGTACAGCATGATGATCATAGTTAATAATATATACATACTTTTTTAAATTGTGCTTCCCTTTATTAAATTTTGCATATATCACATTCTTACAAGTTGAAAGTTTATAGCAATCTTGTATAAAATAGGTCTGCTGCCACCATTTTTCTAACAACATTTGTTCATTTTGTGTCTCTCTGTCACATGTTGGTAATTCTTGCAATATTTCAAGTTTTTTCATTATTATTGTATTTGTTATGGTGATCTGTGATCAGTAATTATGACCCACTGAAAACTCAGAACTAGTTTAGTTAAGGTATATACATTGTTTTTCCTTAAAGACATAATGCTTTTGAACTGTACAGTATAGTGTTTATTTTTTATATGCACTGGGAAACATAATTTTTTATTTCACTGGGAAACCAAAAAAAAAAAATAATGATTTGACTTAGTTTATTGAGATAATCGCTTTATTGAGGCAGTCTGGAACAAAACCCACAAGACCTCTGAAGTTTATCTCTACTGTACTATATACATAAAAGTTGCTAAGAGAGTAGATCTTAAAATTCCTTACAATACATGCATAAAAAACAGAGGCAACTATATGAGATAGTAGATGTATTAACATTTTTATGTAGATTATATTGCAATACAGATGTATACCAATTTATCAAATTGTACAAAGTTTACACAATGTTAAAAGTTTGCAGTGTTATAAGAAATCATTTCTTAAATTTACAAATTATAATATGTCAATTATTTTTCAATAAAGCTGGAAAAAACTTTTTGTAGAATTAATCTATTTTTCAAAAAAGGAAGTAAGGAAGTAGAAACTGCAACTAACTCTGAAATAATAGAATACAAAATTCATTTTAGTTATATACACTGTGACAAACACTATTAGTTAGTTTACAATGAAGGAATACTTATGAAGCATGGATGGTCTATAAAACTGAGCTGAAAGAGCTCAGTTTTAAGGTTTAAATTTAAAATCTTCTTTTGAAATACTAAACTGACCACCCAGTTTTCCAAACATAAATGTCTTAACTGCATGAATTTATTTCATACAACTCTATAATCTAGTTTCATAAGAAAGCAGCATGCAAATTTTGAATAAGACAGACTTGCTTAAGTTTCTTTATGTTCAACAGTAAAGGATACTTCCCTAAAAATAAATAGAAGAAAAATCTGCATATTTATCATGATAATTATTATTCATAATGAGATTCATATTGAATTAAGGAATATATAGCCTCAGAGGGGGTAAAGTAAAATGAAATTTATTTTGGTAAATGTGTCTATGAATAGTCAATACAATGTCTCAATATAAATGAATATTATCATTTTGAACAATTTAATTACTATTACTAGAATTATTATAAGTATAAAAATAGCTATCATTTTAGCATGGAATATGAGACTCTCATGCTCCATGCTTCATTACATCCACACAACAACTCTGCATAATAAGTATTATCATCACCATTTCATGGGTGAAAAAAAACTGAGGCTAACACATTTAGATAACTGGTTTATGATTACATGGCTAGTAAAGATGCATCACACTAATTTAGGCTTTATGATTTCAGAATTGTACTCTTTCCACTGCACATTCTATTACTCTGTAAATACTTGGCTTGTTTTCAGTTAGTTCTTTAATTTTATTCATGTGGTGATGGCTTAAAGCTTCATTTAAAGGAAGCTTAAAAAATCCATTTAACCAAGAGCTCCCAAGAATTAAAAATGTCATGGAGCTAATGTAGACATGGATATCATTAGTTAATGGGTAACCATATATTTTCCAATCTAGTGAGATAAAAATCAGAGTATTTTTCTAAGTTTTAGTCTCTGAGTATTAAAAAGGACTTTGTTAAAATAGAAATATTTAGACAAAGGTGATCAAAAGTCTGGATCAGGTCACCTTAAGATAAATATTAGAAAACTGAGGAAACAAATGGAGATTCGAACACTGAGCTATGATATAATGAATGGTTTAAAGTATTTAGTAGAATATAGAAAAGCCCTTAAAAGCATGGTCTTAGCCTAGCATTGCAGCTTCTGGGATATCTGTCTATCTATCATCTATCTATATCTATCTAGTTAGATATAAATTTGAAAATTTTTTAACTTAAAGATTTTGAGAAATAGAACATAATCAGAACCATAGAAGATCTGTTTATGATAACAACCTGTCCCCTTCTCCCAGTTTGTTAATATTCTCTCTTATTTAATGTAACATTGTGCAAATATACCACTACTGATCTGCCGTTATGAATGAAATAACTATAATCATCTGTTTTCATATCCTGGTGAAAATATTCATTTAGTTCCATGTTGTATTTCTAGGAATCGACCAAATTTTTTTTTTAATTTTTAAGTTTTCTAAATATTGTCCAACTTACCTCAAATGTTTTTATTATGGGCACTGTCATTCTTTCACATTCTTGCAAGACATTTTTACTGTTTCCCAATATGGTAAGTGTGTAATAGTATGGCATTCTAGGTTTTAATTTATTTTTAATTTAATTTAATTAAATTCCAGATTCATAATAAAGATAAACAGTTTTTACATATGAGTGGCCATTTGGATTACCCTTTCCGTAAAGTACATGCTCCAATCTTTTGATATCTTAACATTGTGTCATACTGACTTCTTTAATAGTAGATTTTCTGAATGAACTTTTAGCTGTGTAGGTCTTCTCTATTTTATTTTGAACTTGCTTTCATTTCAAAAACTTTATATTTATTTTCATAATCTGCTTTTATTTTGCTTTGTCTATTATCTATCTATCTATCTATCTATTTATTTATTTATTTGCAAGCAAGAGAGAGCGAGCGAGTGAGAGCACAGGGAGGGATAGAAAAAGAAGGAAAAAGAATCTTAAGCAGGCTCCAGGCTCAGCACAGAGCCCAACTCTGGGCACTATTTCACAACCCTGACATCATGACCTGAGCCAAAATGAAAGAAATAAAATAAAATTAAGGTGTTAAAAAAAAGGAAAAAGAATTGGAGGTTTAATTAAGTGAGCCACCCAGGCACCCCTGTGGTATCTTAAATTGGCTGTCATATCTTTAAAGTTCTAGAGTATCCATTTGGTTCATTTATAAAATCTTTCTCAATATCATTTTTAGTTTCAGTTTTTTGTTCAATTTGCTTCCCCTCTCATTTCTTTGAGCAGAGTAATCAAGCCATTTTACAATATTTATTGATCATTTTAATATCATACTTAATCCCATTTTGTCTATCAAATCTTGTTAATGGTTTTTCTTTGTGTGCTTTGTTCCATTTTGCTATGTTCAAGACATTATATTTGAAACTCTTATTGAGTAGGGATAATTAAGAGCTATAATAATGGTATGGTCCTCCTTGGCAGGATTTTCTCTTATATCTGAGACTCTACAAGACAATCATACTCCAAATTCAGTGGTTGACTTTCTCAGTTTACACAGAAGGCAAGGTAGGCTATAGTCTTATTTCTGCTTCTCCTTGTGCTTTGGGGATCTCAACTTAAATTTGGGTTGTACCAAAGTCCTCAAATTTGATTGCTGCTGGATTTTGAATTTTGTTTCTCTAGTATCGAGTGTCTATTAAAAACACAGCTCAGTGTGTTTTAGCAGTTTCTAATGCTCTCATAGCTAAAATGGCTTCAGGGCATATATCTCTAGACTCTCATTGTGTTTCGTATTTTGGCCCAGTAATCCCTCACTTATTTTTATAATCATTCTGATATTTTTAACTTTAAAAGCTATTTTGTCTGGATTTTTAAGTTGTCTTAAGTAGGAGTTTTTAGATCACCATTACTAGAAGCAACAACAAACATACATGAAAATATCTGCAGTAGTTTATCACATCTTTATGGCTTTGAACTTCCATAAGCCAAGGCATCCTTCTCTAATCACTTAGGCAAACTCCAATTTACCCTTTAAAAAACACAAGAATTGCTTCATTTAAGAAAATGTTCAGGGATGACTCTTCCCCACTGTTCTTACCAACATTCCCACACACTCTTTGCTACCCACACCTTGTTTATGAATTTTCATTAGGTATATCAGCGTCACCAGAATTTTGCTCTATTGTATTTTTGTCCTTTAGAGCTTTAATTAAATATTAATTCCATAGAAAGTCTGTCCCTTTTCTTTCAAACCTGGGTTAGTTATTTCTTCTCATTCTTTGTCAGAAGTTACTTTATTAGAGAAACTTACAGCTGTATTGTGACTTTGGAGCCTTTACAGTTTTTTGACTGGAAAAATCACCCATCCCTGAGATTTTTACGCAGCTTCCTAGCTGATATTATTCAGAAATCTGTTCAAAACAGACTTTTTCAGGGAGGCCCTTTCGGACCACTCAGTTACAAAACCTCTTCTTAATCACTGCTCTTTTTAAAATGTGCTTATTTAGTTCAAATATGCATCACTATTAAAGAAAAACCAGTACAATTTTTTTCTTTTTAAAGTTGGCTTACCTATTATCTATCTCTCCCATTAAAATGATTCCTCTGGGCTGGGGTTTTGTGGTGCTCATCTTAGGCCAGGCACTCAATAAATTGTCTCTGAATGATTGAATTGTTTGACTCCCTTTCTAGATTCTCAACTTCATGAGGCCAAAGATTGTTCTATTCAGTCCTTTATCCTCAATGTCCGTTATATTGCAGTCATTTACATGACTACTGGGAAAAATCACAGAAAGAAAGAGTTAAAACTACAGATAAACCTCATAGGTTCAATAACACAAAGCTTTGTAAAATTATTTAGCCCAGGAATTGAATACTGGATGCACTTTTGATTTTTTTTAAATGGTATTGAATTTAATTTAAATGGAAATACTTGAATGGTAGAATAATAAAAAAAATTATAAAAGCAACTTGCTCCTTAAAGTAAGAATTATATAGGGCATCTCTTCTAGAAGCAAAATTTTCAAATGTCAAACATCTGAAAGCATAGAAGGAGAAGTAAGAGTGTGAATTGTACTTCAATGCTCTTTTCTTTATATTCAGCAAACAGCTTCATTCACACCTTTCCAATTTTTTCAACTCTTTTGACAAAGCCTTCAGAGGAGTTACTGCTGATGACAACCATCACAGCCTAACAGGAGAAATTTTATGAAGAAAAATAATAGCATGTTTTTCCCAAATTGTTAAGGATATGGTGAAGCTCTGTTGGATTCAAAGGAGGAATGTGCAATTCCATGCTATATATAATAATAACTTATTTTAATAGTGGCTTTGCAATTTTTCAGATATATCCATTTACTGAAAGCACTATCAAATAAACAAAGACAAATTAACAGGGGTTCGAGACAGGAATTATCTAATCTAAAAATAGCACATGTTCACAGAATACACAACACATATCCCAAGTACTACTATAGGTTTCAAGTAATAGTCAAAACAATAGTAAACATGATTCAGACCCTACCAGTCAAATCATAAATGGGACCTTAACTGTAAATCCTTATCTTTAGATCAAAGCGGGTAATTGGGTGCTGAAGATACATTATAGAACTAATATGTTATAGAACTCCTCTGAAATGAGTCATTTATTCCATCACTTTTCCTGCACAGCTGCTGACCCATGTTTTGGTTCCTCGAAATAGCTGCTACCCTCTCATACTTCTTAAAAGCACATATATTGATAATTCTACTCATTCCTCCATTCCTCTGTGACTGTCACTGTGTTAAAATGTGGAGTCAGCTGACTCACTTGTGGTGGTAATAAAGTAGATGAGTTTGCAACGTATTTTGTTATTTCTAAAAATGCAAAAACCAAATTACATTGAAATCATAAAGAGTGTTTCAGGGAGAGCTGTAGGATGTGGTTTCTTGTGTAATACACAGAGTAGCTCCAACACATATTTAAACTCTCCTCTAGGAGCAACCTTAGTGGTAAAGCAAGAAGATAAACAGATGTATACACACCCTGGCACAAATTTATCACTTATGTTTGGCTTCCTAGTCTCCTCGTGTTACTTATTTATCTTAACTTTTCTCTGAAATCAGGGAACACAGAATCTCAATCAGTTGACATTTTTCTACTGAATTACCCAATAGTCTGATCATACCCCTAAGACTTTTTTAAATTAGTTCACTCATAATCCCAAATCTGCTTTGCCTCCTCAGCTCAGTACACTGTAATTTGATTTCAAAATGAGGACGGTTGTCAGTAATGCCACATTCATTAATCTATTTTACAATTCCATGTACTTAGAACTATGAAAATATGTTAATAACATCCATTCCAATAAGCCACCCTAAATTTATATTATCATGAAACAAGACCTTAAGAAAGAGAATTCAAAATCATCCATGTTTCTGCAATTCTTTGCAATAAAGCCTTTATCAATAGACTTCCCTGAGCACATGGTGGTCAAATTGCTGGTGAAAACCAGCCAGATCTATTACAAGCTTTCTCATGGCTTCTAGGTGACCCAAGTGAGCCTTTATTGATACTGGGAAGGGATAAAGCAGGGAAGGGATAAACAGTGATGTAAGAATTGGCTAGACAAAAGTAATGACTCTCATTACAAACTGAGTATTTTAAAGCAAAGGAGCCTGTTGGGAATATTGTTTTATAAAATAGTGGGTTTTTTTTATTAACTTTTTAAAATTTAATTAGTTAACATATAGTGTACCATTAGTTTCAAATGTAGATTTCAGTTATTCATCCATAGCATATAATAGCTAATGCTCAGTACTTACTGTTATAGCTTCTTGAAAGCAGAATTTTAACCCACTGAGCCACCCAGGCGCCCTTGAAAGCAGAAATTTAGATCATATTTTCTGATTACTTCCATGAAGTACAATATTTTCCTGCTAGCAACCTTCAAAACATACTGTTTGTTAGAGGAATTTCTTTAATAATAAATAAATAGGAATTTATTTAAATTTATTTAAATATTGCACACTGTTTCATTGTTCATAAATAAGGTGATGATATTATAGCCATTAGTTGGTAGCACTGATATATCACTTTCTTGTTACTTCTCAGTGCATTCTCTTTACACAAAATAGATATATATTTTAAAAGAATCTGAATCTGTGGCAAACTTTTAAAAACCCTATACAGTAAAGTTTATCATTTTAAGTAATCTCAATTATCTTCCTCAATTGTGATAGTATATCCTTCTATCTAGGACAGATATATTATGAGGGATTTGAAGAGACATACTTTTCTAAATTTCACTTTTCTCATCTGCAAAATGCTGATCATGATCCTACAATAAAATACACTCACAGTTTTTTGATGAATATTTATTTATTTTAAGATTTTATATGGATACAACATATTACCAAACAGATGTTCATCAAAGACTAAATCATTTTTAATGGAACATAATATTTTGAACCTAGATCTATCAATCATTTTTTTGATCTAACATTTATAGTCTCGCTAAACAATTTATCAGTGGTCGACAAAATTAAAAAAAAATAGGATAAAAAGTCGTGTTTGGAAAAGTAGATTTTCTTTGAAATTTGCATTTAAATGAAAATATTTGCTGATATTTTCAAAACTTTAAATGTAATTTTATATATATCTGACCTATCAGATGATATAAAATTTTTGGAGAAAATATGATATATTTTTTGATCTTGGCTGAAGGTTTTAATAAAGAGCAACTGTTTGTATTATTTGTATTGTGATATCTTAGTTAATAAACATGAATAACTGGTATAAAATGTGTTTTTTTTAAATTTTATTTTTTACTTGACAGAGATCATAGGAAGGCAGATAGGCAGGCAGAGAGAGAGGAATGGAAGCAGACTCCCTGCTGAGAAGAAAGCCCACTGTGGGACTCTGTCCCAGGAACCTGGATTCATAACCTGAGCCGAAGGCAGAGATTTTAACCCACTGAGCCACCCATGCACCCTAAAATATGTTCTTTTTTTATATAGAATTATAGTTCTTGCCAAAATATGGAACTAGCTGGAACTGAATGCCTCCTTCAAAGTCAGCTCTGGAGAAATTATGCAAGTGTAATATAGAACTATTTCGGATATGAACCAAAAACAAAGAAATGATGATAAATTCCTTAAAAAGACTGAAAGTTGCTCTTGACTGGTATGTTTCAAGCTCTATTCCTGGTTTGAGGACAGTTTTTAACAGGCCTGTCACTGTAGAAATCAGCTGGATGTTTAGAGGCTATCAGAACTGTGCAAAAACCTTGAATGGGTAAAGGCTTGAAAATTCTTTAGAGAGATCAGCTCCCTAAGGCATTATTCATCCACACATTTTCATCCAAACAATTAAGACTGATGGATGAGGGGCACCTGAGGGGCTCTCTCATCACTTGGGTGGTGGCTTAAGCCTCTGCCTTCATCTCAAGTCATGATCTCTGGGTCCTGGGATCCAGCCCCACATCAGGCTCTGCTCAAAAGGAAACCTGCTTCCCTCCCTGCTTGCCTGCCTCTCTGCTTACTTGTAATCTCTCTCTCCCCCTCTCTCTCTCTGTGTCCAATAAATAAATAAAATCTTTAAAAAAAGGCTGGTGGATGATAAATTATGAAAACTGCTCCCTCCAAATGATGCTTCTTTATAAGGATTTAAGAAGTTAAAATTGTAAGAATTTAAAATTAAAACTTTATTGTAGGATTTATCTTATAGAATAACATCAAGTGAAGTCATTTATTATTAGATCTGAAGTATTTGTGATTCTGAATTATTGGCCTCATTAGTAAATTTATTTTTAAATTCTCCCATGGAGTGGTGATTGGCCTTCAGTCTTTCATTCATGTACATCATTGTGTCAAATGAGATGTGTTTGCCCAGAACTATATATAATCTTCTTTGTATTTCACAGGAGATGGCATTTCTGAGTTTTGTTCAATTTAATTTGGACAGATGTTTTAATAGTCACTTCTAGAGTTGGCCCTGGAGAATATCTTCCTTTTTTTTTTTCTCTTCCCGATTCTCTGAAAAACCCTGACTAATTCACATTATCACAGTGATATCACAATTCAAGTTTTTCCAAACACTATAGCTGCAAAATAGAAGGAAGCTACTCAGAATGTAATGCTATTGTGAATGATTGAGAAAGAAAACATTATTATAATTAAGCTACCAGGTTTCAATATATTTTATTGTTGCTTAGAAAATCCTAGAATACCCAGACATTACAGAGATTTGATGATCCTAAGAGGAGCTGAACTCATGGACCAAAATAACTATGCACATAAAAAGTACAATTACTTACCTAAAAAAGATGATGTGGTTAAATTTATATGGCAATCCAAGTGTTATTGGAACAGGAATTTTAAAAATAGCTTAGGGGCACCTAGGTGGCTCAGTGGATTTAGCCACTGCCTTCAGTTCAGGTCATGATCTCAGGGTCCTGGGATCAAATCCTGTATCAGGCTCTCTGCTCAGCACGGAGTCTGCTTCTCTCTCTCTCTCTCTCTCTCTCTGTCTCTCTGCCTACCCTCCGTCTACTTGTGATTTCTCTCTGTCAAATAAATAAATAAATAAAATCTTAAAAAAAAGAATGACTGTACTTTTAAAAAGTAGCTTAAAAGGGGCACCTGGGTGGCTCAGTGGGTTAAAAATACATGTAGACCAGTGGATTAGAGTAGAGTGCCCAGATATGGACCATCAACTCTATGGTCAAAAAATCTTTGACAAAGCAGAGAAAATTATACAGTGGAAAAAAGACAGCCTCTTCAATCAATGGTGCTGGAAAAATCGGACAGCTATGTATGGAAGAATGACACTCAACCATTCTCTTATACCATACATAAAGATAAATTCGAAATGGACAAACGACCTCAACGTGAGGCAGGAATCTATCAAAATCCCAGAGGAGAACATAGGCAGTAACCTCTTGGACACTGGCCACAGCAAATTCTTTCAAGACATGTCCCCAAAGACAAAGGAAAACAAAAGCAAAAATGAACTTTTGGGACTTCATCAAGATCAAAAGTTTCTGCACAGCAAAGGAAACAGTCAACAAAATGAAGAGACAACCCACGGAATGGGAGAAGATTTTCACAAATGACATTACAGATAAAGGGCTGATATCCAAGATCTATAAAGAATTCCTCAAACTCAACACACACAAAACAGATAATCATGTCAAAAAATGGGCAGAAGACATGAACAGACACTTCTCCAAAGAAGACATACAAATGGCAAACAGATGCATGAGAAAATGTTCATCATCATTAGCCATCAGGGAGATTCAAATCAAAAGCACATTGGGATACCACCTTACACAGCTAGAATGGCCAAAATTAAGAAGGCAATAAACAACAAGTGTTGGAGAGGATGTGGAGAATGGGGAACCCTCTTACACTATTGGTGAGAATGCCAGTTGGTGCAGCTACTTTGGGATACAGTGTGGAGACTCCTTAAGAAATTAAAATTAGAGCTACCCTATGACCCTGCAATTGCACTACTGAGTATTTACCCCTAAGATACAGATGCAGTGAAAAGAAGGGACATCTGTACCCTAATGTTTATAGCAGCAATGGCCACAGTCATTAAACTTTGGAAAGAACCAAGATGACCTTCAATGGATGAACGGATAAAGAAGATATGATCCATTTTTACAATGGAGTATTATGCTTCCTTCTGAAAGGAAGGATACCCAACTTTTGTATCAACATGGACGGGACAGGAGGAGATAATCCTGAGTGGAATAATTCAAGCAGAGATTGTCAATTTCCATATGGTTTCACTTAATTGTGGAGCATAAAGAATAACACAGAAGACACTGGGTGATCAAGAGGAGAAGTGAGTGGGGGGAAATTGGAGGGGGAGACAAACCATGAGAGACTCTGAGAAACAAACTGAGAGTTTTGAGAGGAGGGGGCAGAGGGTTGGGTAAGCCTGTTAATGGGAGTTATGGAGGGCACATATTGCATGGAGCACTGGGTGTGGTGCATAAACAGTGAATTTTGGAACCCTGAAAAAAAATAAATAAAAATGACAACAACTCCTTTTCCCAACATGTGGTAGGAGTCCCCCAAATGATTGGAAGCAGCCTCCATTAGAGATCAATCCACTGCATGTTGAAGGTCCTCCCACTTCAAAAAGACCAGGAAATATCCAATCCCAAAACAAAGTAAGGGCCAGCTCCACCTATGGAATGGAATACCACCTGCTCTCCCTTAGATAGTGTGCTGTTGCTTTAATAAACCTGCCTTCTGCTTTCACTTGGGCATTGATATCTAACTCTCACGTGCCAACAATAAAAACAATGATGGTTTACCGTTACAATTCATAGAAAAGGAGGTACAGGGAAATTGAATGAAAGGGAATAACAAAGTAGGTTCATAAGTCAATCTTCCTTGTAAAAAAATTAACCTGAAAGTGCGTTTCTGCCACCTCTCTCCTGTTTGATCTGATAAAGAATGACCAAGATACATGAATTATAGTTCGGGATTTTGAAAAGCATTATAGCTTTATACCAACACTTGAGCATTTATTTATTTATTTATTTATTTATTTATTGCTAACAAGATAGGTCGATTTGATATGCGGTTCTTGACAACCAACCTCAGAAGAAATTCCATCTTCATGAGAAGTCAGAAAGAACCACAAACCACACCTCAAAACAGATTCAAACAGAAAATACTCTTAAAAAAATTTCCCTTCCTTGGGCACCCGAGTGGCTCAGTGTGTTTGGCTCACTGGGCCTTTGCATTCGGCTCAGGTCATGATCCTAGGGTCCTGGGATTGAGCCCCATGTCTGGCTCTCTGCTCAGCAGGGAGCCTGCTTCCACTTCTCTCTCTACCTGCTCTCTGCCTACTTGTGATCTCTGTCTGTCAAATAAATAAATAAAATCTTTAAAAAAAATTTCCCTTGGGCACCTGGGTGGCAGAGGGAGTTAAAGCCTCTGCCTTCGGCTCAGGTCATGATTCCAGGGTCCTGGGATCGAGCCCCACATCAGGCTCACTCCACAGCAGGGAGCCTGTTTCTTCCTCTCTCTCTGCCTTCCTCTCTTCGTACTTGTGATCTCTATCAAATAAATAAATAAAATCTTTAAAAATAAAATTTCCCTTCCTATCAGAATCAGAACAAACCACTAACAAATTCCGCAGAAAGCTTCATCTAAAGGGTTGTACTTTCTTCAGACACCCAGCAGGACCTTCTTCTCTGGGCCTGGTATTTCTACAATGGCCTATTCCAGAGAATAAGACACTAAACTACTGAGCGCCAAGGGCCTCAGAACCACAAAAGAGATGATGAGGGGCACAAAGCACGCCTCTGGTCACCAAGAGCGTATGTAAACGTTTGCTGCATTTCTGCATTTTTCAAAGCTGAGTTTTTAGCTGGTGGCCGCTCCTTTAGGATAAATTGCTGATACCATATAGTAAAAGCTATTATATGATCTTTTACGAACCATTTCCTATCTTTGCCATCTCATGTGCCAGGACAGACACGGATTATTTAAAACCCTGAAGAGAGTGTTATTGCATTTAAATTGCCTGTAACCTTCGTGTAATAAGTTTATGATTGATGATAGATTTGGTTAAAATATAACTGTTTTAAATGTTTATTCTCAGTAAACGATTTCAAACTATGCTCGTTTAAGTAAGTTGGTGCATAATCCCATTTCTATTAAAACATAGTGCAAGGACCAATTCCGCGCTTCCGAGAGAAACCCCAAGCTCTTTTTCTGGAATGGCCATATGCCTATGTACCAGGCGTCCTCTTTTCACTCGCTTTGTGGAGCACCTACCATGGAGGTCATGTAATAACGAATAACCAAAAAACAAACAAAAAACCCAAACATCCAGGTCCAAGTGATTCGCGCCTGCCATCATGCAATGGCGGACCCTGCCTGGAGACAAGGAGACTGCTCAAACAGATCTCGGGCAGGCATCTCAGCCCAGGCCTGTGCTGGGGAAGCTGGTTCCCGGCTTTGGGCACAATCAGGAAGCCAGCGAAGTGACCCTAGAGTGCAGCCGGGTTTAGGGCTGATGATCTTTTCGCAGTCAGGCAGCACGCGGAAACCCGCTTGGGGAGCCAGGCTAGGAGGCTGCCCAGCGCTGGCGCTGGCCACGCTCGCAGGCCCCCAGGGCTTCGCGGGCGCCTGTGCCGGGCCCGCGCCTCATGACGGAGGGGGGGGGGGCGGGGGCGGGGGCGGCCGGGAGAAGGGGCTTCGCTAATTGCGGAAGCGGGAAGTGAGCTCTTGGAGGAGGCCGCGCAGAGTCTGAGAGGAGGTGGAGGGGCTGGCGGAGGAGGGGCGTGCAGAGCCACGGTGCTGTGCTGCGGCCCAGTCGGGACTCAGGACCCCCCTGCCTCGCCGCCCCTGCACTTCCGAGCTCCAGCCCAGCCCCTGAGGCTGCGCTGTCCCGCTCCCGTTGCCCGCTGCCCCGCCCTGCCCCATGGCTTCTCCGGAGGACCCTCTGTGAGCAGGTAAAGTGACACCGCACCGCACCCTCACCTGGAGCAGAAAGCGCGGGCTGCGACCACTCGGGGGTGTCGGGACCCAGCCGCCCGCGACCCCCGGGGCAGCGGGATCACCCCAGAGGACACGCCGCACCCGGGACCCCACGGGGTCGTGTCGGGGACCGAGCCATGCGAGGTGATCCCCGCCAGTGAGCGCAATAGCCCCCATCGTTTGGCACCCCATGCGCGGGTGCCGAGGACCCCCTTCCCTCATCCCGTGGTGTGGCCCCGCCACTTTTGTTCTGGACTTGGGAACCCAGGTGGAAACTAGTCCCTCAGACCTCCCTGGCAGCAAGGAGCGCAGGGAGGGATTCTCGGTTTTTCAGCCCGCCCTGGCTCTTCCTCTCTCCACATTCACATGCCTTCTCGCGTCCCTTTCCTCACCTCATTGTCACTTTTATTAAATGGTTTTCTTCTGCATGTTGACCCGCAGAGTGGTTCCATGAAAGAATATACAGGAAACTGAGTCGGAGCCCACCTGTGAGAGCCCACCTGTGGAGGCCTTTCATTAAAACGGTCTCTGGTTCTAGCCTCAGTTCAGAATACTGCGTTTACATGAGGACCGAGTCCAGATGTTTCTTTCATCTCTGACTTGAATTTGAAATCCTAACGTCACTATGACCTGGGAAGCCGAGGTCCACAGCATCTTCATCTGAAATTCCACTAGAGCTCCCATTTACCTAGTGCCCAGCCTGAGTCTGTTTTCCACTACTGTCAGGGTTCTAGAAGTTCATGCACTGCCCACCACTGACAGTAGGGGCATCTCTCTGTCCAGATTTTCCCTTTAAATAAGGAGGTCAGTTTCAGGAGATTAGGGCCCACTCTAACGACCTCACTGTAATGTGATTGCATATGTAAGGACTCTAGTTCCACATAAGGTCAAGTTCTGTGGTACCAGAGATAAGGACAGCAGCAAGGTTTCTGGGGGTAATTCAGGTCAGCTCTTTTTTTTTTTAATTTTTTATTTTTTTATAAACATATATTTTTATCCCCAGGGGTACAGGTCTGTGAATCACCAGGTTTACACACTTCACGGCACTCACCAAAGCACATACCCTCCCCAATGTCCAAAATCCCACCCCCTTCTCCCAAACCCCCTCCCCCCAGCAACCCTCAGTTTGTTTTGTGAGATTAAGAGTCACTTATGGTTTGTCCCCCTCCCAATCCCATCTTGTTTTATTGATTCTTCTCCTACCCACTTAAGCCTCCATGTTGCATCACCACTTCCTCATATCAGGGAGATCATATGATAGTTGTCTTTCTCCGCTTGACTTATTTCGCAAAGCATGATATGCTCTAGTTCCATCCATGTTGTTGCAAATGGCAAGATTTCATTTCTTTTGATGGCTGCATAGTATTCCATTGTGTATATATAGCACATCTTCTTGATCCATTCATCTGTTGATGGACATCTAGGTTCTTTCCATAGTTTGGCTATTGTGGACATTGCTGCTATAAACATTCGGGTGCATGTGTCCCTTTGGATCACTACATTTGTATCTTTAGGGTAAATACCCAATAGTGCAATTGCTGGGTCATAGGGCAGTTCTATTTTCAACATTTTGAGGAACCTCCATGCTGTTTTCCAGAGTGGCTGCACCAGCTTGCATTCCCACCAACAGTGTAGGAGGGTTCCCCTTTCTCCGCATCCTCGCCAGCATCTGTCATTTCCTGACTTGTTGATTTTAGCCATTCTGACTGGTGTGAGGTGATATCCCATTGTGGTTTTGATTTGTATTTCCCTGATGCCGAGTGTGTCTGTTGGCCATCTGGATGTCTTCTTTGCAGAAATGTCTGTTCATGTCCTCTGCCCATTTCTTGATTGGATTATTTGTTCTTTGGGTGTTGAGTTTGCTAAGTTCTTTATAGATTCTGGACACTAGTCCTTTATCTGATATGTCGTTTGCAAATATCTTCTCCCATTCTGTCAGTTGTCTTTTGATTTTGTTAACTGTTTCCTTTGCTGTGCAAAAGCTTTTGATCTTGATGAAATCCCAATAGTTCATTTTTGCCCTTGCTTCCCTTGCCTTTGGCGTTGTTCCTAGGAAGATGTTAGTGCGGGTGAGGTCGAAGAGGTTGCTGCCCGTGTTCTCCTCAAGGATTTTGAAGGATTCCTTTCGCACATTGAGGTCCTTCATCCATTTTGAGTCTATTTTTGTGTGTGGTGTAAGGAAATGGTCCAATTTCATTTTTCTGCATGTGGCTGTCCAAATTTCCCAGCACCATTCATTGAAGAGGCTGTCTTTTTTCCATTGGACATTCTTTCCTGCTTTGTCGAAGATTAGTTGACCATAGATTTGAAGGTCTATTTCTGGGCTCTCTATTCTGTTCCATTGATCTATGTGTCTGTTTTTGTGCCAGTACCATGCTGTCTTGATGATGACAGCTTTGTAATAGAGCTTGAAGTTCGGAATTGTGATGCCACCAACGTTGGCTTTCTTTTTCAATATCCCTTTGGCTATTCGAGGTCTTTTCTGGTTCCATATAAATTTTAGCATTATTTGTTCCATTTATTTGAAAAAGATGGATGGTACTTTGATAGGAATTTCATTAAATGTGTAGATTGCTTTAGGTAGCATAGACATTTTCACAATATTTATTCTTCCAATCCAGGAGCATGGAACATTTTTCCATTTCTTTGTGTCTTCCTCAATTTCTTTCATGAGTACTTTGTAGTTTTCTGAGTATAGATTCTGTGTCTCTTTGGTTAGGTTTATTCCTAGGTATCTTATGGTTTTGGATGCAATTGTAAATGGGATTGACTCCTTAATATCTCTTTCTTCTGTCTTGCTGTTGGTGTAGAGAAATGCAACTGATTTCTGTGCATTGATTTTATTTCATGACACTTTACTGAATTCCTGTATAAGTTCTAGCAGTTTTGGAGTGGAGTCTTTTGGGTTTTCCACATATACTATCATATCATCTGCGAAGCGTGATAATTTGACTTCTTCTTTGCCGATTTGGATGCCTTTAATTTCCTTTTGTTGTCTGATTGCTGAGGCTAGGACCTCTAGTACTATGTTGAATAGCAGTGGTGATAATGGACATCCCTGCCGTTTTCCTGACCTTAGCGGAAAAGCTTTCAGTTTTTCTCCATTGAGAATGATATTTGCGGTGGGTTTTTCATAGATGGCTTTGATGATATTGAGGTATGTGCCCTCTATCCCTACACTTTGAAGAGTTTTGATCAGGAAGGGATGCTGTACGTTGTCAAATGCTTTTTCAGCATCTATGGAGAGTATCATATGGTTCTTGTTCTTTCTTTTATTGATGTGTTGTATCACATTGACTGATTTGCAGATGTTGAACCAACCTTTCAGTCCTGGAATAATCCCACTTGGTCGTGGTGAATAATCTTTTTAATGTACTGTTGAATCCTATTGGCTAGTATTTTGTTGAGTATTTTTGCATCTGTGTTCATCAAGGATATCGGTCTATAGCTCTCTTTTTTGGTGGGATCCTTGTCTGGTTTTGGGATCAAGGTGATGCTGGCCTCATAAAATGAGTTTGGAAGTTTTCCTTCCATTTCTATTTTTTGGAACAGTTTCAGGAGAATAGGAATTAGTTCTTTAAATGTTTGGTAGAATTCCCCCGGGAAGCCATCTGGCCCTGGGCTTTTGTTTGTTTGGAGATTTTTAATGACTGTTTCAATCTCCTTACTGCTTATGGGTCTGTTCAGGCTTTCTATTTCTTCCTGGTTCAGTTGTGGTAGTTTATATGTTTCTAGGAATGCATCCATTTCTTCCAGATTGTCAAATTTATTGCCATAGAGTTGCTCATACTATGTTCTTATAATAGTTTGTATTTCTTTGGTGTTAGTTGTGATCTCTCCTCTTTCATTCATGATTTTATTTATTTGGGTCCTTTCTCTTTTCTTTTTGATAAGTCAGGCCAGGGGTTTATCAATTTTATTAATTCTTTCAAAGAACCAGCTCCTACTTTCGTTGATTTGTTCTATTGTGTTTTTGGTTTCTATTTCATTGATTTCTGCTCTGATCTTTATGATTTCTCTTCTCCTGCTGGGCTTAGGGTTTCTTTCTTGTTCTTTCTCCAGCTCCTTTTGGTGTAGGGTTAGGTTGTGTACCTGAGACCTTTCCTGTTTCTTGAGAAAGGCTTGTACCGCTGTATATTTTCCTCTCAGGACTGTCTTTGTTGTGTCCCACAGATTTTGAAACGTTGTATTTTCATTATCATTTGTTTCCATGATTTTTTTCAATTCTTCTTTAATTCCCGGTTGACCCATTCATTCTTTAGAAGGATGCTGTTTAGTCTCCATGTATTTGGGTTCTTTCCAAACTTCCTTTTGTGGTTGAGTTCTAGCTTTAGAGCATTGTGGTCTGAAAATATGCAGGGAATGATCCCAATCTTTTGATACCGGTTGAGTCCTTTTTTAGGACCGAGGATGTGATCTATTCTGGAGAATATTCCATGTGCACTAGAGAAGAATGTGTATTCTGTTGCTTTGGGATGAAATATTCTGAATATATCTGTGATGTCCATCTGGACCAGTGTGTCATTTAAGGCCTTTATTTCCTTGCTGATCTTTTGCTTGGATGACCTGTCCATTTCAGTGAGGGGAGTGTTAAAGTCCCCTACTATTATTGTATTATTGTTGATGTGTTTCTTTGATTTTGTTATTAATTGGTTTATATAGTTGGCTGCTCCCACGTTGGAGGCATAGATATTTAAAATTATTAAATCTTCTTGTTGGACAGACCCTTTGAGTATGATATAGTGTCCTTCCTCATCTCTTATTATAATTTTTGGCTTAAAATCTAATTGATCTGATATAAGGATTGCCACTCCTGCTTTCTTCTGATGTCCATTAGCATGGTAAATTCTTTTCCACTCCCTCACTTTAAATCTGGAGGTGTCTTCGGGCTTAAAATGAGTTTCTTGGAGGCAACATATAGATGGGTTTTGTTTTTTTATCCATTCTGATACCCTGTGTCTTTTGACAGGGGCATTTAGCCCATTCACATTCAGGGTAACTATTGAGAGATATGAATTTAGGGCCATTGTATTGCCTGTAAGGTGACTGTTACTGTATATGGTCTCTGTTCCTTTCTGATCTACCACTTGTAGGCTTTCTCTTTGCTTAAAGGACCCCTTTCAATATTTCCTGTAAATCTGGTTTGGTGTTTGCAAATTCTTTCAGTTTTTGTTTGTCCTGGAAGCCTTTAATCTCTCCTTCTATTTTCAATGATAGCCTAGCTGGATATAGTATTCTTGGCTGCATGTTTTTCTCGTTTAGTGCTCTGAAAATATCATGCCAGCTCTTTCTGGCCTGCCAGGTCTCTGTGGATAAGTCAGCTGCCAATCTAATATTTTTACCATTGTATGTTACAGACTTCTTTTCCCGGGCTGCTTTCAGGATTTTCTCTTTGTCACTGAGACTTGTAAATTTTACTATTAGGTGACGGGGTGTGGGCCTATTCTTATTGATTTTGAGGGGCGTTCTCTGAACCTCCTGAATTTTGATGCTCGTTCCCTTTGCCATATTGGGGAAATTCTCCCCAATAATTCTCTCCTGTATACCTTCTGCTCCCCTCTCTCTTTCTTCTTCTTCTGGAATCCCAATTATTCTAATGTTGTTTCGTCTTATGGTGTCACTTATCTCTCGAATTCTCCCCTCGTGGTCCAGTAGCTGTTTGTCCCTCTTTTGCTCAGCTTCTTTATTCTCTGTCATTTCGTCTTCTATATCACTAATTCTTTCTTCTGCCTCATTTATCCTAGCAGTTAGAGCCTCCATTTTTGATTGCACCTCATTAATAGCTTTTTTTATTTCAACTTGGTTAGATTTTAGTTCTTTTATTTATCCAGAAAGGGCTTTTATATCTCTCGAGAGGGTTTCTCTAATATCTTCCATGCCTTTTTCGAGCCCGGCTAGAACCTTGAGAATTGTCATTCTGAACTCTAGATCTGACATATTACCGATGTCTGTATTGATTAGGTCCCTAGCCTTCGGTACTGCCTCTTGTTCTTTTTTTTGTGTTGAATTTTTACGTCTTGTCATTTTGTCCAGATAAGAGTAAATGAAGGGGCAAGTAAAATACTAAAAGGGTGGCAACAACCCCAGGAAAATATGCTTTAACCAAATTAGAAGAGATCCATAATCGTGAGTGGGGAGAAAGGGGATAAAAAGAGATTCAAAAAGGAAGAAAGAAAAAAAAAGCAAAAAGAAAAAAAACCGAAAATAAAGGAAAAGAATTTTTTAAAAAAGAAAACACCTAAAAAAATGTAAAAAAGAAAAAATATATTAGATAAACTAGTAAAAAATCGTTAAAAAAAAAAGGTAACAGTTAAAAAAAAATTTTACCCGAAGGCGAGTAAAAAAAAAAAAAAAAGAAAAAGAAAAAATTAAATTAACTGCAAGACTAAAAAAATCACAGAAAAAAAGCCATGAGTTCCGTGCTTGGCTTTCTCCTCCTCTGGAATTCTGCTGCTCTCCTTGGTATTGAAACTGCACTCCTTGGTAGGTGAACTTGGTCTCGGCTGGATTTCTTGTTGATCTTCTGGGGGAGTGGCCTGTTGTAGTGATTCTCAAGTGTCTTTGCCCCAGGCGGAATTACACCGCCCTTACCCGGGGCCGGGGTGAGTAATCTGCTCCGGTTTGCTTTCAGGAGCTTTTGTTCCCTGAGCGCTTTCCGTAGAGTTTCGGAGGACGGGAATACAAATGGCGGCCTCCTGGTCTCCGGCCTGGAGGAGCCGAGAGCCCAGGGCCTCACTCCTCAGTGCGCCCTCAGAGAACAGCGCCCAGTTACTCCCGTCTGCCTGACCTCCGGCCGCGCTCAGAGCTCACCGAGCCTGCGACCGGTTCAAGGTAACACCAAGCTGCGAGCTTACTGTCGGCTCTGTCTCTGTAGCCGGCTTTCCCGTTCCAATACCCGCAAGCTCTTCGACACTCAGACACCCCTGATCCTTCTGTGACCCTGCGGGACCTGAGGCCACGCTGACCCCGCGTGGGCTTCGCCCCGGTTTAGCCTCTGGAGCGATGTCCCTCAGCGGAACAGACTTTTAAAAGTCCTGATTTTGTGCGCGGTTGCTCCGCTGCTTGCCGGGAGCCGGCCCCTCCCCCCGGGGTCTATCTTCCCGTCGCTTTGGATTCACTTCTCCGCCGGTCCTACCTTTCAGAAAGTGGTTGTTTTTCTGTTTCCAGAATTGCTGTTCTTCTCTTCGATCTGCGGATGGATTTTCAGGTGTTTGCAATCTTTAGATAAGCTATCTAGCTGATCTCCGGCTAGCTGAAGCAGTCTCAGCTTGCTACTTCTCCGCCATCTTGACTCCTCCACAGGTCAGCTCTTAACAGTCCACTCTCTGGCCTCCAAAATTCGTGTCCTTCCCGTGTGCAAAATACCTTCACCCAATGCCCTCCAAAGCACTAATCATCCCAGAATCAACTCAAAATCTGAAATCTCATCTGTCCTCCTCCACTCAAAGACCTAGATCTCACCCAGACCATGGGACCTGAGGACTGCATCCAGAAGCCACAGTCTCCTGGTAAAGCTGCCCATCAGGTCGTGACATCACCCTCATTCGTCCCAGCAGCCAAGGGCCTACAGTTCCCAGAGACAGTTTCTCAGAGGAAGTTTGAAGACCACCTCAGAGGACGTTCTTTGGGAGTGAATGAAGAGGGAAGGGGGTCAGAGACTCCTGCCAGTCCCAGGGCACCCAGAACCCAGAGAGTGAGGCCTTGGGTGCTTTCTAGTGACAGATTCAAGGCAATTCTTTGACTTTGGGACTTCAGAGTTAACTTAGTTTTCATTTGTGATTATTATTTTTGTGTGGGGGCCATAGCTTTTCTTTTGACCTATGGCTGTTTTCACTCCCGGTTCTGAAGAAGCCCCTAAATCCTAACCCTGTTGAGGACTCCGAAAGCTCTCAGAGCAGCAGTACTGGGGGACAGTGTGGACACATGGTTTATTTTCTCCTCTGGCCTGATTCGGCGGCAGCCCCGCTCTGTCCTCCTCAGACTTCAGAGCAATAGCTGAATAAGTGGAGAAAGGACCAGGGGATCAGGAAGGTGGCTACCGAAGAGTGACTTCTCTGGAGGGTGGCTGAGCTGGCGAGTGAGCGTGTCAGTCCAGCTCTGCCTGCAGTCTGGATGGAGCTGAACAGGGGCCAGGAAAGGGGAGGAGGAGCAGAGAGCAGGGAGAAAGGTACAAAGGAGGAGATTCAGATGAAGGGAAGTAATTGGGAGGAGAGATGAAACTCTAGATGACAGGCATGTAAGAAAAGAAAAGGGATGAAGTGGGCATCAGGAAAGGGCACCACCAGGGAAGGAGAGAGGGGAAGGGAAGAGGGAGGGAGGGAGGAAAGGGGAAAGGAAGAAGGGAGGAGTCAGCACGCCAGGGCTCCCCCTGCATCTGAAGAAGAGGTGGCTGGTCCCGCTTGTCAAACAGGGTGCTCACTCTTTGGTCCCAGTTTCTGCTCCCTGCTACTGGGCTTTGCAGCAAATTAATGACATATATAAAGTTATAGGGAAATGACAACTTCCGTTCCATTATGAGTACAGCTTTCAAAATGGTCTCATGAGGCAGGGATTCTAGCCACTGGCTGTGCAAGGCATGAGGCCTGTTAGTGATTATATTTTTTCCTCTACAGAATGGGTTTTTCTACATTCCAGGTCCTTTCTACCCCAATAAATAATGCAGCGATCCTCTCAGTGAGTTGTACTTTTTGTTTAAACAGCCAACTGTCTCTTAAAAAGGACTTTTGTTTAAATTCCTTTAAAAAAAAAAAGGACTTTCAAAAAAAATCTTTTTATTTTTATTTTTTATTTTTTAATGCCATATGGTTTACTCTGATCCTGGAACTTTGTCATTTTGACCTTCTCTGCTGATTAAAATATTCTTCATCATCAGCACCTACTGCTCTCCTCTCCTGGTGGTCTCTCGGGAAGGGGTCTTCTCTAGCTCTTCTTGCAGGAGATGGGCACTTCCCCTCTACCCCTGTTGCCAGACCAACCTTACCTATCCTGCAGTGTCAGGTCGGCCTGGCCTTTTATCTGTTGTTCTCTTATGAGTGGTTAGTTTTTCATAGATACCGTGCTTTGCTTTTGTCAGGATTGACCCTGGACTATCAAAACCCTTTTCTTGTGCCAGTGAAGCCTAGGAAACAGTCCTGATGAGAGAACCAGGAACTCGAACAGATCATATTTATCCTGAATGTTCCGTCCAAAATGGAAAATACATTTCTGAGGAGCCTCAAGATCTCTGAGAAGGGAAGTTTCACCAACTCTGTCATGTAGGGGCATCAATTCCGATTCTGTGTCAATTTTCCTACTTTCCCAGCTAATAAATCTCTACCTCAGAAAGCCCACTTTCAACCGTTTCCTCTCTCAAAGGCAGTTGCTCTTAGAGTCTGCACATGGCACTTGGGGCCTGCTGGTCGTTGGCTACTGCCCTCTGTACCTTGGGTCTAACAGCTGAGGGGCATCAAGATGAGAATGTCTCTTGTTCTAAGACTTAATATACTTGGGTGCACATGGTAAGCAATAATCACTTATTTTGTTGATCCAAGTGTTCGACCTTTCTTAATTATTCTAGTACAACAGTTTGCTTGTTCTAAGATTTGTCCTCCCCCCGCCCCATTTTAATATCTGTTAAGGTGGCACTCACCTTGCACTTGAGGACATATCCTAGTTTAACTGACAGCATTTCTCTTTCTTAGTCGAACATAAACTATAGTGCATCTTACACTTGATGAAAGCTAGGATGCAATTAAATACTCTATTATGGTTACGATTCTGATATTTGAAATCCTCCGGTAGCTCCCTGTGCCCCACAGTGTAGTACCTCACCTCCTCAGCATAGTATACAAACAGTGTTAACCCCGGGGCTCAGCCTCCATCTCTAGGTGATGCTGCCAGATCAGCAGTCAGTTATCATAAACTTGCTGTAGTTTCCTGAATGCACTGTGCTGCCTCCTGGCACTTTGAAACTTGACATACTCATCCTCATTCTTCGCTTTGCCCTTGTCTATCACCTCCCCTGAAAATCTGTTCCTAAGTGGCTTTTCCCAGCTCCAAACTACCCTTGGCAGTCTTTTCTCTCCTTGTGGTAAAGCCTGTCACACTGCACCATGGACATGCCCGTTGTCCCCCTGAGAAGAGAAAAGGGATAGTGAGGGCCCCCCAGCATTTGCAGTTCTAGTGTAGACCCCCATACCTGGCTTGCAGGAAATGCCAGATCATGAAGACAAACGGAGATCATCGTCTGGCTAAAAGCAGCTCTTCTTTGCCTACCGCAGGATCTGGATCATTAAAGAGCAGCCAGTTATTATTGCTGTTTTTCTAGGGATTTTTTCCCCATATATTTCCCAGGTCTTTACTCTTTTTATAGCAGTTTAATTCAGGCTTCAACCACTTCCGTGTCAGATCAGGTGAAATCATTTTCCTTCCCATACCCTCGATGTATTTCACACCTAGTAATTCTTTTTTTAAAGATCTTATTTACCCATTTGACAGACAGATCACAAGTAGGTAGAGAGGCAGGCAGAGAGAGAGGGGGAAGCAGGCTCCCCACTGAGCAGAGAGCCTGATGTGGGGCTCCATCCCCATACCCTAATCATGAGCTGAGCTGAAGACAGAGGCCTAAACCACTGAGCCACGCAGGAGCCCCCATATCTGGTAATTTTTTTTTAATTTAAATTTTAAATTTTCTATAAACATATATTTTTATCCCCATGGGTACAGGTCTGTGAATCACCATGTTTACACACTTCACAGCACTCACCAAAGCACATACCCTCCCCAATGTCCATAATCCCACCCCCTTCTCCCAAACCCCCTCCCCCCAGCATCCCTCAGTTTGTTTTGTGAGATTAAGAGTCACTTATGGTTTGTCTCCCTCCCAATCCCATCTTGTTTCATTGATTTTTCTCCTACCCACTTAAGCCCCCATGTTGCATCACCACTTCCTCATATCAGGGAGATCATATGATAGTTGTCTTTCTCTGCTTGACTTATTTCGCTAAGCATGATACGCTCTAGTTCCATCCATGTTGTCGCAAATGGCAAGATTTCATTTCTTTTGATGGCTGCATAGTATTCCATTGTGTATATATACCACATCTTCTTGATCCATTCATCTGTTGATGGACATCTAGGTTCTTTCCATAGTTTGGCTATTGTGGACATTGCTGCTATAAACATTCGGGTGCACGTGCCCCTTTGGATCACTACGTTTGTATCTTTAGGGTAAATACCCAATAGTGCAATTGCTGAGTCATAGGGCAGTTCTATTTTCAACATTTTGAGGAACCTCCATGCTGTTTTCCAGAGTGGCTGCACCAGCTTGCATTCCCACCAACAGTGTAGGAGGGTTCCCCTTTCTCCGCATCCTCGCCAGCATCTGTCATTTCCTGACTTGTTGATTTTAGCCATTCTGACTGGTGTGAGGTGATATCTCATTGTGGTTTTGATTTGTATTTCCCTGATGCCGAGTGATATGGGGCACTTTTTCATGTGTCTGTTGGCCATCTGGATGTCTTCTTTGCAGAAATGTCTGTTCATGTCCTCTGCCCATTTCTTGATTGGATTATTTGTTCTTTGGGTGTTGAGTTTGCTAAGTTCTTTATAGATTCTGGACACTAGTCCTTTATCTGATATGTCGTTTGCAAATATCTTCTCCCATTCTGTCAGTTGTCTTTTGATTTTGTTAACTGTTTCCTTTGCTGTCCAAAAGCTTTTGATCTTGATGAAATCCCAATAGTTCATTTTTGCCCTTGCTTCCCTTGCCTTTGGCATTGTTCCTAGGAAGATGTTGCTGCAGCTGAGGTCGAAGAGATTGCTGCCTGTGTTCTCCTCAAGGATTTTGATGGATTCCTTTCACACATTGAGGTCCTTCATCCATTTTGAGTCTATTTTTGTGTGTGGTATAAGGAAATGGTCCAATTTCATTTTTCTGCATGTGGCTGTCCAAATTTCCCAGCACCATTTATTGAAGAGGCTTTCTTTTTTCCATTGGACATTCTTCCCTGCTTTGTCGAAGATTAGTTGACCATAGAGTTGAGGGTCTATTTCTGGGCTCTCTATTCTGTTCCATTGATCTATGTGTCTGTTTTTGTGCCAGTACCATGCTGTCTTGATGATGACAGCTTTGTAATAGAGCTAGAAGTCCGGGATTGTGATGCCACCAACGTTGGCTTTCTTTTTCAATATCCCTTTGGCTATTCGAGGTCTTATCTGGTTCCATATAAATTTTAGCATTATTTGTTCCATTTATTTGAAAAAGATGGATGGTACTTTGATAGGAATTTCATTAAATGTGTAGATTGCTTTAGGTAGCATAGACATTTTCACAATATTTATTCTTCCAATCCAGGAGCATGGAACATTTTTCCATTTCTTTGTGTCTTCCTCAATTTCTTTCATGAGTACTTTATAGTTTTCTGAGTATAGATTCTGTGTCTCTTTGGTTAGGTTTATTCCTAGGTATCTTATGGTTTTGGGTCCAATTGTAAATGGGATTGACTCCTTAATTTCTCTTTCTTCTGTCTTGCTGTTGGTGTAGAGAAATGCAACTGATTTCTGTGCATTGATTTTATATCCTGACACTTTACGGATCCGATATGTGCCTAGGGGCCTGTTTGTTCCTTTTTACCTGTGGGGACATCAGTCTATGTGTCTGAGTGCAGGTAGGTGCTCAGATGGGCCCAGATTGCCCCTGTTTGTCCTGGGAAGCCACAAATATTGGGATGGCCTCAGGGACTTTGGAGGTTGATCCTATTAGAAGGGTTGTGGCCATTGGAATGGGCACATACAATTCCCTTGGAGAGGGCAAGCACAGTCGTCAGGTTTGGCTCCAGGGGCCTGAGCCTGTAGGGTGTGTAGGCCAGGGCTGTTTGGACAGTTGTCTGAAAACACAAACTCGGCTTATGTTTCGGGTCATAGGTATGGCAGGACTGATCTACAGACCATGAGGAGAACTCTTCGGGATATGAAAAAAGGGCGAGTGTGAGGCTCTTGCTCAAGTTTTTGTCTCTAGATATCGTGTCACTCATGGTCGTGAAATTTCCGGGTGACTTCATGGGAAATGGACGAGTCTTACTCTCTGGGTGTTTGGCCCCGTCCAAAGAGTTTGGGGTCATTCTGTGGGATGAAAGAAGTCCGTTGTTCTATTGTTGTTGATTTGTTTAGTTATTAACATACTTCTTGAACTGCCCATTGCCCCCCAAGCACCAAATAAAATGTCATGCTCTGGGGAAACCAAAGTGAGAGGTCCCCAACTTTTAGGAGTTATGGACAGGAGAGAGATGCAAATACTGTGTCAGTGTAGAACCAGGGTAACTAATGTTTAAACCAGGAAGAGAATGTGTGTGGAAGAAAGGCACTGATTATGTTTAATGCCATTTGGCTGCATGGTGACTACCCTCAGACTGAAAATTTGCCATGAAAGCTTCCAGGCAAATTTGAGATCTTTATTAGTGACAATATGGCTATAGCCTTAAGGGGAAGAAAAAAACCAAAAACCAAAACACACATACACACAAACTGTTGGTCTTGTGTCTTTTCACAAATAATGACAGTTATCAGAAATTTTATCTTTAAATGGGGAAAACAGCAACTGAAAAAGTATTTCATTTGATTCATCACAGAATATGGTGTTTTTGTTCATTTCACACCATTTTTGTTAAGTTTTATTTAAATTAATGCAATCTGAGATAAAATGTTAATATTCCTGAGGGTATGGACATTGTACACAAATGAAGCCAGCTAAGTGGGTTCCTGGACAGGGTCTGATCTATTTATAAAAGTAGCTGGAGCTAAGTGGTTTGTTCCAGAAGAAGATAACGCCTTCCCTCCGTTGCATTTGCCTTCTACAGCCTAAGTGGGGGTTAATACGTTCACTTGTCTCCTTAAATTTTGTCCAGAGTGTGTTAAAGCACTCATAGGGGACCTGGGTGGTTTTGCCATCTGCCTTCTCATAACAATGCCCCAGTTTTCTCCTGGAGAATCAACGTTCCCGCTTTCAGTCCATGCACTTAGGCAGCGGCAACTTCACACTGGCTCCTGACTCTAGCAGTGGCATGTCACCCACTAATGGCCTTTGAGAACATCACTGAGTGAGCCGCGAGTTTAGTAGATGCACGAGACCTTTGCTGGGTCGGTGAGGAGGTGGGTCTCTGCATAACTAGCCCGAGATCCACTTGTGTGTGGTGGAACAAACGAGCAGTGATGTGTTGGCCAGAGTGCCCATCCTAGAGAGCCCTGAATGCCAGACAAAAGCATTTGAGACTATTTTTTCAGGCAACAGGAAGCCAGGAAGCTAGTTTTGAAAAGCAGCACATGAAAATGTGTGTTTTTGGAAGATTAGTCGGGCAGCTGTGTGTACGATAGGGTGGAGGGAGGAGAGAACGCAATCCCTGAGTGCATTTAATCTTTATGATGCAGTGTAATTTATTATGAATTTGCATCCTTATCCAAATGTAAGGGAAAATCCTGTCCAAAACTGTAAATGTTTTTTGGTTGCCCTTTTTTTTTTTTAAAGATTGTATTTATTTATATGACACAGAGAGAGATCACAAGCAGGCAGAGAGCCAGGCAGAAAGAGAGAGAGAGATGCAGGCTCCCGGCTGAGCAGAGAGACTGATGCAAGGCTCGATCCAAGGACCCTGAAATCATGACCTGAGCCAAAGGCAGAGGCTTAACCCACTGAGCCACCCCGGTGCCCCTGGTTGCCTTTTTAAGCATTCCTTGTCTCACATGAAGTGATTACAAATTTGCAGATGTGCATTAAAATGATGTATTCCAAAATGTTAACAGAGGAATTAAAAAACTTATTTAGTAAAATATTATCATTTTTCTTGATTTGAAGCCTATTTGACAAGGACATAGCATTCTGGTGCATATATGTAAACATGAATATTTATTTTTTTAAAAAATGTTTATTTATTTATTTGACAGAGATCACAAGTAGGCAGAGACTGGCAGAAAGAGGGAGGGGGAAAAAGGTTCCCCGCTGAGCAGAGAACCTGATGTGGAGCTTGATCCCAGGACCCTGAGATCATGACCTGAGCCGAAGACAGTGGCTTAACCCACTGAGCCACCCAGGCATCCCTCCATTCAATTTCTTAACTGAGTCTCAAATGCATCCTGAGTTCTAACCTAAACCTACGTTCTGCTTCTTACACGTTGTTATATGACCAAATTCTTTCAGTTCAGTATTTTGTAACATTTAAATATTAATCAATTGATGTTTTGTCTGTGTATTTCTATGAAAATAATTTGAATTCTGTACATTTATTGTTATATTTATAGATTTATAATCAAAGTTTCATCAGTTGAAGTTTTTGGAAATTTCAGATATAATGATTAACCTAAAATGATACTGCCTCAAATCCCTCTGATATCAAGGCCCAACACCTGATTATAGCCAAACCTGTGGTGGATAGTTCCATGGGAAATTGCAGTTACTTAACACTGATAGCATCTCATGTTCTCTCTCTCTTTTTAGAATGTCTCCAACACAACCCAAAAGTGTAGGAGGAGAGTTAATGTCCTCTGAGGACAGCTCTCAGTGAAGTGGAAATAAGAACCATAGATAAAATTGTCAGTTTTCAGGTCTTCATGAGGACCACTTAAAGAAGTTTATCAGGACCTTTCAGTAAAAGCAAGCCTTCATTTTCTTTCAACAACAATTATATCAACAATGTACCTCTTTGACAAAGTTGCTTCTTCACTGTATCACTTTCCCATTCTTTTCTACCTTGGATAATCTCCCAGATAAACTAACAGTACTCAAATCCTTTGTCCTACTCTTTGCTCTCAGGATAAATGGAGCCAAAAGACTTAGATTAATATCAAGTTCTGAATGGGATCTTAGAGCTATTTCTGTCCAGATTTTCATAAACATAGGGACCTTTGAATTATCAGGCTATAAATAAGTTCTAAATGGAGGGGGCAAAAGCAAAAAGTAGAAATGTTTATGTTTGATTTTTAATGTTCATGGACTCTATTATAAATTTTCTAATTCTATGGGAAGAATCCAATAAGCATAGAATTAATTGATTTGCAAATCCTCAAAGAGATACAGGATCAGGTAGTGCTATGTTCTGATTCAACAGCAACATAATGCAGCATTTTATATGTGTAGCTACCGGATATTTTCATAAATGTTTGCTAGCTAGTCAGCCAATACAGAGAAATATTAGGTAGGGAAATTACTCACAGTTGTGTTTAATAAAATGAGAGAAAACTATCAAATGACACTAATAATAATTATCCTATAGCAGGCTAAATAATTCAATGATAATTACAAGTATTAATCTAGCTTTCTTCCCTGATTATGACTCTTCTCTCCTTTATCATAATGGGAGTAGCAGATTGTCTGCAATGAATTGTGAAAACCCAGCAGTGACTTTGGCAGTGAAGGCCTCCCATCAATTTTGATAGGTTAAAATGATTCTGGTTGGTCTTGAGCAAATGTTTCAAATTTTTTATTCTGTGTGTGTCATAAAAGAAAGAACCAATAGTAAATTCTCGTTGTTATTCTATGGAGCCAATAAAATCATACTGCCAACAAGAGGCTGTTGACACTGTAAGAGTAGTTAACTGTCTTGAAATACTAGGCCTGGAAATAAAATTCCAGTATTTCACATAACCTCTTTTTTTTTTTTAAAGAAAAAACAAAACAACTATACCGCTTACATTTAGGGCCCTGCTGTTGTGTAACTATTTTTAAACATGTCTACTGTAAGTGTATATATATATATTTTTTCTGTGCAATAAATTCATTTAGAGATAAATTTGGATTGCAAATTATTTTGAAAGAGGCATGGTATTTGTGGCTAGTCTTACAAGTAAAAAGGACTAAAAGAAAGAAGAAAAACATTTTTTATTACAGCATATTTACATCTGTCCAAAGTACTTATTTACTCCAATACTGACTAATGTATAATACTGTACACAAAGAAAGAAGTTAAATGAGTTATAATTCAGTCGAAGTATAGCTGGACATTTTAAAACTTACCACTGAAACTTTCTGGTATGAAATGTGATATCTAGCAATCTGGCCCAGTTCATTACATCAGGTCATTTGTATGTTTTTTTAAATTTTATTTATTTATTTGACAGAGAGAAATCACAAGTAGATGGAGAGGCAGGCAGAGAGAGAGAGAGAGAGAGAGAGAGAGAGAGGAAGCAGGCTCCCCGCTGAGCAGAGAGCCCGATGCGGGACTCGATCCCTGGACCCTGAGATCATGGCCTGAGCCGAAGGCAGCAGCTTAACCCGCTGAGCCACCCAGGCGCCCACATTTGTATGTTCTTATTACCATTTTGATAGCATAGAACATTTTATAACCCAGACATTTTACAATGGAACTATGATGCATGTATTTTCAAAAGTATAGACATACATGAAGCTATGAGGTCAAAGGAGATGAATGTCCGTAGTACCATATAGACTCAACAAATAAAAGTGTCCAAGGCTCTGAGTGAGATTTATGAATATTGTGTAAGATTAGGCCCACATGTGGTTTTGATATAAATAATCTGTTCTTAAATTAGAATTACAGTCGTTGAGTACAGTGTTGAAAATGGCAGATAGATTTTAGCTATCTTTGCTCACTAGGGAAAATGGAAAAATGTTTAGTCTGGTCAGATTTTCACTTAACTTCTGAAAAATCTTACGTTTGAGAGAACCCTTCTGAAATAAGAATCCTTAAAGACATAACCCCTTTGGCACAAGTTTTCGAGAAACTTGTTTGATGTTGTAGACAATTATATGGCACACGTACTGTTCTAGATGTTTCATGCCAATAATATGTAAGCCATACCAAGGCTACATATACATATAGAGATGTTCCTCAGCTTACAAGGGGGCTATGTACAGAGAAACACATACAAAATTGAAAATGCATTTAATACCCCTAAACTATCAAATATCATAGCTTAACTTAAGCTTATTTAAACATACTCAGAACACTTACATTTGCCTGCATTTGGGCAAAATCATCTTAAGCAAAGCCTATTTTATAACAAAGTATCAAATATCATATGCAATTTATTAAATATTACACTAAAAAAAGAAGAATGGTTATATATAGAATGGTTGTATGAATATCAGGTGTTCACCCCTGTAATCTAGCTGACTGGGAGCTGTGGCTCACTGCCCCTGCCCAGCATCACAAGACGGCACCATACCACATGTCACTGGCCCTTTTTATAAAGACCCAAATTCAAAATTCAAAGTACAGTTTCTACTGAATCACTTTCACTTTCACATCATTGCCAAATATATCATAAGTTGAATCATTGTAAATCAGGAGCCATCTGATTTGAAATTTAAATCACAGTCACCCATATACACACAAAAAAAGGCCTTCATGTAGGGCCATCTATGTATCTCTAAACAACATAGCATGACATATCAACGGCAAAAAATGGAGGTGAAGGGGACAATTGCTTTGCGTCAGTACTCTGAGCAGTAACATACATGGCCTTACTCACCTAGCAGAACTCCAGAGCTAGCTGATGGCAAGGAATTTTGCAAATGTTTGCTGAACAGCTTAAGCACTATTATTTTAAAATTAGTGTGCATATCTGTTTTCTGAAGATATGTTAATTTATTTTATTGACTTATTACAAAACCAAATAATTTCCTCTTATTTAAGTGGCAGGTAAATAGCATTCTTTTTAATTTAAATCAAATGGCTTTTTAGGGAAAATATACTAAAAATTCTGAAACTTGTATTGCTTATGAATCTTTTATTGGAATCCTTATCAAGTTGTATTTTTCAAGTTTTTCCTAAATAATCTTCAATGAATTGAAAATATTTTTTGGATTTTATTCAAGGCTGTTAACACACAATTTCACTTTGTTAAATATAGTGCTAAACGTTCAACCAAAACGTTGTGTCTTTTTTTTTTTCCACTACCACATCCTCCATCTACTGACTGGATGCTCTCCCCAACTAGCACATATATACCATTGTCTATCTTTAGGATAAGTAAGTGTCATCTTTTGTCTTTATTCTATTCCTTGTATGCTTCTGAACTTGTTGAATTTTAATATAGTCACACCATAAGCATCACATATTTGATTGCCCTTTCAATAGTAAACAGTGCACAACCAGAGCATACCTTCAAAGCTATCAATACACTTACTCTGATATATTATTTTTGTATTTTTGTTAATTAAAATAATTAAGTTATAGAACTAGAGTTTCAGGTGGTAGGTGTTGTAAGTTTTACCCAAACTGACTTTTGTCAAACTCGTTTTTGTCATCATATATGTCAAGTAGTTTTCTCAGGCTTATTTTTAGAATATCCTTGTATAATGAATATTTACACTGATATCTAGTATAAAAATCTTGCAATTTATTTTAGAAACATTAAGATATTGAAAATCAATCTATTTCTTTAATTCATTAAAGACATTTTTGGCTTGTTTCCAGTACTTTCTTACTGGTTAAAAAATGAATTTGAAGTAGTCTGAATTTCATTATTATATGGCACTTTCCCTTTGATGAATACAAAGACGATATTCTATATTAGCTATCTGAGAAGAATTCATTTTTTAAATTTTATTTATTTGTAAGAGAGAGAGTGAGAGAGAGCACAAGCAGGGGGAGCAGCAGGGTGAGGGAGAAGCAAACTCCCGGCTAAGCAGGGAATCTGTTGCAGAACTGAGTCCCAGGACCCTAAGATCATGACCTGAGCTAAAGGCTCAGGCGTTTAACTGACTGAGCCACCCAGGTGTCCCAATCTGAGAAGAGTTCTGTATGTTATTCCTATTCATGTTAAGTTTAAAGGCTAGGTAATTAACTTAATATTTTAGTGGCTATTACATAGATAGCACTATGTTCCAGGCAGAGAGTAAGAAACAAATATTAAATCAACCATATTCTATGCATTCTAAATGAAAATAATTAATCAATCATAATAAATCCTTCTATTTATGGAATATCAACTTATAAGCTTTCCTCCATATGAACAATGCCAAATACCAGAGTAAAGGGTCATCTAATACAAATAAAGGATAGAATTAAAGAATTCTGGTAAGCCATTTAATTTTGAAAAATGGTGCTATATTGTTGCTGAGTTGTGGTTTTCAGTTACATAATATCTGATAAGTGTAGAAGTAACATGAGTGTTACGTGAGATGAGAAATGGTATATAATTAAGATATTTTTAAAGGTACAGATAAATACAAATTTGTAAACATAGCATTATGGAGGAATAAAAGTAAATGATAGCTACACACTCTAAAGTGAATAAATCTTGATAAGTTAATAGAGAATTAAAACAAGGACAGTGCAAAAAGTATGGTACATTTTTATGAAGTTCAAACAAATTCTGTGAAACCGTAGATGGACTTAAAGATACTATTATGTATCAAATATTGTAAAATTAAGCAAGGAAGTAGCAAACATGAAATAACCAAAGCATACAACCTTGGGTAGATACAATAGGTGTGATCATGTTCTACTTCATAAAGAGATGAGTTAATAGATAAATAGAAGTAACTAGACTTTTTAGAAGTTAATAAAACTTTGCCTGTTATTTCTTAGCAATATAAAACATATGGTTTTGTAACAAAAACGCTTATCTTAAAAATATTTAAAAATAAATTTCAGGCTACTCATAAGGTTATATTTACTTTTTGACTGAAGGAATAGCTGGTTGTTGTAGTTGTAGTTGTTTGTTTTGTTTTTAGTCTCCTCCTAGTTTTTTTTATTATTAATGTGGAATGAGGAATGTTAGATTGAAAAGTGTATTATTTTATAGACAAAAATCATTACTTGATTCACCTCCTGGTACAGCAGATGGAACTCCTGAAAATATGCCCTTTTGCCTTATGGAAGAGTAACAGTTATGCTTACTTCTGAAACATGCTTGGTGTTGGCCCTAAATAGTGTCACCATAGTAAACATTTTGAATATTTGCAATTAATTTTTATAGTCATAGGGCTCCAAAAGGCACTTCTGGTATCTTCACAGGTATTTCAATAAAGTTAAAAGTTGCCTGACTGTTTAAAAATATTAACAAGGCACAAAACATGGCAGAAGTATTGTCCTCAGATATTATTTTTTTCCATATGCTCCTGATTCCAGACATGAAAGTTATTTTTTAAAATTTTTGTTATAAAAGATTTTATTTATTTATTTGACAGAGATCACAAGTATGCAGACTCAGGCAGAGAGAGAGGAGGAAGCAGACTCCCTGTTGAGCTGAGAGCCTGATGTGGGACTTGATACAAGGATCCTGGGATCATGACCTGAGACGAAGGCAGAGGCTTTAACCCACTGAGCCACCCTGTGCCCCCATGACAAGTTATTTTTGATAGATATATATACAATGTATTTTCCAGTTATAAGAAAAATGGTTCTGCTATTTTTAACCTTTTTAAAAAATTACATAATTTTTTTTAATTAAAATTTTATTTTTTAATGTTTTACTTTTCTTTTCTTTTTTTTAAAAGATTTTATTTATTTATTTGACAGACAGAGATCACAAGTAAACAGAGAGGCAGGCAGAGAGAGAGAGAGAGAGAGAGAGGGGAAGCAGGCTTCCTGCGGAGCAGTGAGCCCAATTCAGGGCTCGATCCCAGGACCTGAGATCATGACCTGAGCCAAAGGCAGCAGCCCAAACACCCAAACCACTGAGTGTTTTACTTTTCAATATACTACTTAGAATATAAAACCTATTCCAGTTGGGAGAAGTTTACCGTTTTAAAAAATGGTAATTTTCTCATTGTGTCTTCCCCTCTCATTGCTTTATTTTGAATAAAAAATTTCACAATAAACATAACTGATGCTTTCCTTTTGATAGTCCCTCTGTTGGTCATATTGTATATGAGCCATGACAATAAGTTTTACAAAATTTATTCATGTTTGTTGATAGGTTTTATCATAACTAATTTTTCCTCCGTTATCTAGATTCCCCAGCTTTCAGACAGGTGGACACTTCAATAAACCATACCCAAGGGATGTATCAAGTACTTCTTAGACATCTCTCAGATCCTTGAGGTCTCATTTTGCTTAATATTAACAAACTTATTTTAAAGTTTATATGGAGAGGCAAAGACTCACAATATTCAACATAGTGTTAAAGGAGAACAAAGACTGAGGAGGACTGACTCAAAGTTTACCATAACGATAGGGCGCCTGGGTGGCTCAGTGGGTTAAGCCTCTACCTTCGACTCAGGTCATGATCCCAGGGGCCTGGGATCGAGTCCCTATCCGCATAGGCATCTCTGCTCAGCAGAGAGCCTGCTTCTCCTCATCTCTCTCTCTGTCTGTCTCTCTGCCTATTTGTGATCTCTCTCTCTCTGTCAAATAAATAAATAAAATCTTTTTTAAAAAAAGTATACCATAACGATAATTGTAAGCAAGATATTGTAATACCACAGAAAGACTAGATTAAAGGAACGGAATATATATTATCAATTATATTTTATATTTAATATAAAAGCAAAAGCAATACAAGAGAGCAAAATACAATCTTTTAAACAAATGGTTCTGGAGTAATGGTGAAGCTAAATGTAAAAATATAAAATAAAATAATAAAATAAAACAAATCCAGGCTGATATCATACACTCTTCACAAAAATTAACTCAGATTGGATTATAAACCTAAACATGAAACATGTAGAAGGTAATATAGAAGAAAATTTAATTACCTTGGTTTTGGAAATAAGTTTAGCAAAGCACAGACTATGAGAAAAAATTTGCAAAATACACATCTGGCAAAGGACTGTTAATCAAAAATACACAAAGACCCCTTAAAACTCAACAATGGGGGAAAAACCTGATTAAAAATGAGCCAAAGACATTAGCAGATACCTCACAAAAGAAAATATTACAGATGGCAAATAAGCATATAAAAAGATGCTTCACATCATATGTCATCAGGAAAATGCAAATTAAAACAAAAAAGAGACACCAGTACATACCCAGAATCCAGAACACTGACAACAGAACACGAAATGTTGGTGAGGATGTGGAGCAACAGGAATGTTCTTCCATGTCTATTGAGAATAAAGAATGGAAAACAACTTGGCAGTTTCTTACAAAACTAAACAGATTCTTGCCAGATGATTCAGCAGTAGCAGTTCTTGGTATTTATCCAAAGAAGATGAAATCTATACCCACAAAGATGTCTATAGCAGTTTTATTCATAACTGACAAAAGCTTGGAAGCAACCAAGATATCCTTCCATAGGTGAAAGGTCAAATAAAGTGTAGTACATGCAAACAATGGAATATTATTTAATGCCAGAGAAATGAATTACCATGCCATGAAAAGATATGGATATAAATATTTAATAAATATATGATTTTAGGCTTCTACCACTCTATCAATAGTATTAGTATATTTTAACAGTGAATGCTCAGCATTCATGAATTTACCTAATAAAATATTTTGGGTTCAATATTTTAAATACTTCAACCTCTATGATTATATTCCTAATAATTTTGAATTGGGGTAAATAAACCTTAATTTTTTGTAACTTGTTTCTTATTGCAAAAGAGCTCAATGAAATTATAGAAAATAAAAACTTACAAAAAAAAGTTTAGTTTATTATTGCCAAATAATTTAAAACTTTATCTTTATTCAAATACATATATTTTTATAAATTGATTTATATGCTACTAAAACCAAAAAGTTATATTAGATTTTATATCATGCAATCAATGCCAGAAAGCCATCTGGCGATGACTTGTCTTAAATAGAGTTAAGATGGGTGTTATTACAATGCAAGATGTAAACAAAGATAGTATAACAATTGAGTGTTACATAACTTTTCTGTTTTGATCAAGTTACTAATCTACAAAAGGCTTTTATCGGTGACAGACTTGGGAATTTAACAAAACTTTTAAACTAGCATGTGCGACTCATTCCTAGAAAACAACACAATCAATAACACTTTATTCAGATTAAATCATGACTATTTCTCCATTTGAATAAAAAAGGTAGCAACCCCAATAAGTTAATTGAACAGGAAATGTTGAAATGCTATAATGCTCCTAAGGAATTAAATGATCCAGTCATGAATTACAAAAAAAGGATATAAATTACCAAAGTGTTTGTATAATTGGAATGTACAACTGCCCATTATCGTTCAATAGTGTCGGTTTGTACAAGAACTCTATAAAAGAACTCCACTTCTAAACCGTGGAAAATATGTTCCCTTTCCCCTATATACAACTATTAAGCCATTCATTTAGCTTTTAAAATATCCACTTAATACAGGCTTTTTACTCATTTGAACAGGCAGCAGGGATCTATTCTTATTGCTTACATCTGAAGGATAGACTTCTAGCGTAAGAGGTAAAGCCCATAAAGGAGCCCAATGATAACAACAAAATACAGTTTAGTGAGCCCTTACAATCTGCCAGCTACCTTTCTGAGAATACTTCAATTAATAAAACATATAAAATACCTGACCACAAAGAGCTTACATTCGTTTGAAATATAATAGTGAAATAAACCAATAATAGAGGGGCACCTCGGTGGCTCATTCCATTGAGTGACTGCCTTTGGCTTGGGTCATGATCTCAGGGTCCTGGGATGTAACTCCCCAGCAGGCTTTCTAGGCAGTGGGGTGTTTTCTTCTTCCTCTGTGCCCCCTCCCAAATCTCTCTCTCTCTGTATCCAATAAGAAAATAAACCAGTAATAGAATAATGATTGATGGTTGATGGTGATAAGTGTTACAAAGAAATACAAGAAAGGTAAAAGCCATTGGAGAATGCTGGGAGGAAAGTTAATTTTATTTTGTGTTGGGTGGTTATATCTCATTTATGAGATTTTATTTGCACAAAGACCCAGGAAGTGAAGGAGGGTGTTATACACATATTAAAGGAAAAGATTGCTCTAGGCAGAGCAAGTAAGTATATAGACTTTGTGTGAACAGCTGGTCTGTTACTTTTGAGGAAAAGCAAGGAGGCCAATGAGGAGTTCATAGTGGTGGAGAGAGGAAGAACGTATTGATGCGTGACCTTCTAGTACATTGAAAACGCCTTCAGTTTTTATTTAATATGAAAGGGGAAGATACCAAAAGACTTTCAACAGCAGAATAAAATCATCAGACTTGATTTTTAGGTTAAGTTGCTGTACCAAAATAAATTGCAGGGAGAAAGGAGTGCAGTATGTGTGGAAGTGGGGCTATCAATCAAGTCAATAATTCAGGAACATATGATGGTGTTTTTAGCATGCTGGGTGGTAATAGAAGTGGTGAGGTATGGTTTTTTATTTTGTGTATATATTTGGATGGTGAATATTCTGGTGAACAGGATGGAGTATGTGCAGGACAGACAATATCAACATTTATTTTACCTGCACAAACAGAAGGGTGGAGTCTTCATTCCCTGATATGGAGAGAACTCTGAGTTCAAATGTTCTTTCTGATTAAATGGCATAGTGATGATGAGGATTTAGTCAGACATTGAAAGAGAGCAGTAAGCATAGTGTTAAGCGGTAAGACGTTATAATACATTTGAACATCAAAAAACGTTGTGTTGGATCATCTGTTTATGTGAGTAAATAAATAAATAAAGCTTCCTGGGGTTCTGATAGAGGTAAAGAAGACTACTATATGATCCAAAGGGGCACGTGCACCAAATGTTTATAGCAGCAATATCCACAATAGCCAAACTAGGGAAAGAACCTAGATGTCCATCAACAAATGAATGATATATATATATATATATATATATATATATATATATATATGATGGAATACTATGCAGCCATCAAAAGAAATGAAATCTTGCCATTTGCGATGACATGGATGGAACTAGAGGGTTTTATGCTTAGCAAAATAAGTCAACCAGAGAAAGACACTATCATATGATCTCCCTGATATGAGGAAATGGAGGTGCAATATGGAGGACAGGAAAAGAGTAAATGAAACAAGATGGGTTCGGGAGGGAGACAAACCATAAGAGACTGTTAATCTCACAAAACAAACTGAGAGTTGCCGGGGGGGTGGGGAGGGTAGGGAGAGGGTTGTGGGGTTATGAACATTGGGGAGGGTATGTGCTGTGGTGAGTGCTGTGAAATGTGTAAACCTGGCGATTCACAGACCTGTACCCCTGGGTCTAATAATACATTATATGTTAATTAAAAAAAGAAGAAGAAGAAGACTACTATAAATCAGATGCTATGGTTTTCAGCAAAGAGTGTGTAATCAGGCATATTTTATTAAAGTATCCAAGTAAAATGATGGTCGAAAATTGGAATAACAGAAAACATAAAAATCAGAGATTTTAAAAAGAGATATGGGACAGTGTAGAGAATATAGTCAATGATATTATAATAGTGTTATATGGTGACAGATGGTGGCTATATTTGTAGTGATCATAGAATAATGTATGGAGATATTTCAAACCTGAAACCAATGTAACACTAAATATCAACTATACTCAAATAAAAGAACAGTAAAAATAAAACATTTTAATTTAAAAAGATAAAAAGAGGGACAAGAATTGGAAAAGTGAATTTCAAAAAGAGTAAAGATGAGGCTAAGACATACTCTGAACCTTGAGGAAAACACCATTTTGAAAATTCTTCCCATTTTGAGAAAACCCAAATGAATCAATACCATAAAAGAACCCATTTTAACTGAGAGATGTAATGAATGCTCAAGAAATAATTTTATGACAGGATAATTCTTCCCTATGAAACAGCATACAGAAACCAGGGGAAACACCTGGAAGCAAAATAAACTATACTGAAAATAAGAATTAGGAAAAAGATAAATGATGAAAGATAAGAAAATTAGACCTGCGACAGAGACCTAGTGAAGAGAACTTTTAGCTTGTGGTTTAATGTTTTTGAGGATAATCTAGAGTTCATAACTGCCTTGAGACAGGCTGGTTGTAGGTAGTTTAGGCAGACCCCTAAGACAGGCCTACTTTGGGCAGGTGGTGTTGGAGGAGGCCATTGGGCTGGACAAAGACAAATCCAACCATTTGACTAAAGTGTCTGTGAAGATGTTGAAGTCAGATGCAACAGAGAAAGACCTGTCAAACCTAATCTCAGAAATGGAGATGATGAAGATGATTGGACAGCACAAGGACACCATCAACCTGCTGGGTCCTGCACACAGGACGGTCCTTTGTACACTCTCATGGAATATGCCTCCAAAGACAACATACAGGAGTACCTGCAGGCCCAGAGGCCTCCTGACCTGGAGTACTGTTACAATATCAGACACAATGCAGCAGAGCAACTCTCCTCCAAGGACCTGGTATCCTGTGCCTATCAGGTAGCCTGAGGCATGGAGTACCTTGCCTCCAAGAAGTGCATACACCAAGACCTGGCCACCAGGGAAGTGCTGGTGACAAAGGACAGCATGATGAAGATCTCAGACTTCAGCCTTGCCAGAGATATCACCACATCAGTTACTATAAAAAGACAACCAACACTGGACTGTCTGTGAAGTGGATGGTCCCTAAGGCCATGTTTGACCAGATCTACATCCACCAGAGTGACTTCTGGTCTTTTGGGGTGATCCTGTGCAAAATCTTCACTCTGGAAGCCTCCCATATCCTGGAGTGCCTGTGGAGGTGGTTTTCAAGTTGCTGAAGGAGTCATTTGATGGATGAGCCAATAGGTGCACCAGAGAGTTATACACAATAATGAGGTGTGGCTGGCATGTGGTACCTTCAAGCTCCTGGTAGAAGACCTGGATCATACTGTGGCCTTGACCTACAACCAGGAGTCCCGGACCTTTCCTTGGCCCTGGAACAATACTGTCTATGCTTTCCCAACACCCAAAGCTCCATCTGCTCCTCAGAGAAGAATTCCACCTTCTCTCATGTGCCATTGCCCAGGGAGGCCTATCTGCCCTGACACCCAGCCCAGCTTGCCAATGGTGGACTCAAATGACTAGTATCCCTATTACTCCTGTCCAGATTCCGTCATAAGCTATAACCCTTACCCCCCACCCTCCCTGCAAGACTCACTCCCTTCTCCTTTGTCCCTTTCCTACTGGCAGGAGCCAGCTGCCTACCTGAGGCCTTCACCCCTTGAATTCACCTCTCTTCCCCTTCCTCTTCCTCCTCCTTACAACCTGCTTATGAAAGAAAGGCACAGAGAGGCAGGTACTTGCTCGTGGCTACTTCCTTCCCTCCCATATGTTGGACCAAGACCCCTCCCTGGCATCTGGTACTGCCTGGACGTCGAGGGAGTGGGAGATGAGGCATGCCAGTGAAAGCTGTCAGAGCTTTCCTGTTTTGGTTTTGTCTGCTTAGCATAACATGTAAGACTGAGTTCTGGTGGCAGGGACCTAGTCCTTGGGGCTATAGCACTAGCGAGGGGAGGTCAACTGCTCTGGGCCTTGGCTAAGAGCAACCCCTGCTCCAGAGATATGGTGCCAAGGGCTTATTAATTTTGATACTAATTTGCTTTGCTGACAAAATACCTGGTATCAAAAGATGGGAAGGCAAAGACTGGAAGCAGTGTTGTGACCATGGGGTCCAGCCCCAAACTATGAAGAAAACACAAAGTGTATAAATCTGAGTAAGTATATATTTACACACCCTCTTTAAATAGGTTGTTATCAAAGATTTATTCAATGGGTAATATGCTCCTCGTGGCTGGGAAGCATCAGTTGCCATATATTAAAAAACAAAGAAAAGAGGTGTCTGGGTGGCTTCCTCCATAAGTGTCCCTTCTTTTCAGGTCATGATCTCAGGGTCCTGGGATGGAGCCCCACATCAGGCTCTCTGCTCAGTGGGAAACCTGCTTCTCCTTTTCCCTCTGCCCTGCTTATAGTTCCTATTCCTGTCTCTCTCTGTCTGTCAAATAAATAAAATATTTAAAAAAAAAGAAACAAAATGTTTTTAAAAGGTCTTTTTTTTTTTTTAAATTTTCTAGGGGTGCCTGGATGACTCAGTTGTTTAAGCAGATATTTGCCTTTGGCTGAGGTCATGATTCCAGTGTACAGGGATCCAGCCCTGCATGGGACTACTTGCACCCCAAGGAGCTTGCTTCTTCCTCTCCCTTTGCACGTGATTCCTCCCGCTTGTGCGCTTCCTCTCTCTCTCTCTCTCTCTCTCTCTTGCTGTCAATAAACAAAATAAAATCTTTTACTAAATAAATAAATAAATAAACCTACTTTCAGTTTAGGTCCCTTAACAATAATTGCTACTGCTTCATTAAAAAAAAAAAAAAAAGATAATTTAGAAAGATGCTTCCAGAGCTAAAAATCTGTTTTTTTTTTTTTCAGGATTAAATATAGAAGTGCTTTATAAAGTAAAAGAAAAACTATGCTATATTAACACTAATCACACTATAACTTTGGTGGTTATATCAAGATAATTAAAAGTGATTTTAAAGCAAATTTCATTATCAGACATAATGATCAAGTCAAAATTACAGAAGACTAAAAGGATGAATTTATCAGGGAGTATAATAATTCTTGACTTTTAATACTTAATAACAGATTTGGGGATATATAAGGAAAAACTAATAAGAAAAATCATAAGTTCTACCTTAGAAGAGAAACAGAAAAAAGTTTCAACACCTTTATTTTAAGATTATATAGACAAATGGTCATCAAATTGGTAAGATATGTAAGACTTGAACAAAATTATCAACTAACTAGATATGCTTGATATTACAGAACACTCCCAACAACCGCAGACTACATATATCTTAAGCCATGATTTTCTTTGCAAAGGTCAACATTGATAATGTTCTAGTCATACCTCCGTGTACCAGGAAAGAAGTAGAACATTTCTTGAAAGACACAGCTATCAAAGCTCCATTGAGAAACCGTAAAGATGGAGAAGGGATTTGCAAATTATATATCTGATAATGGACATCTCCTCTGATTATTAAAAAATGAATAAAAATAAAAAACCTTACTAATAACCAAACAGAGTATCCAATTTTACATGTGAAGGAAATTATTGAAGAGACATGTCACCAAAAGGATATGGATGGCTTATAAGCACATGACAAATTTCTCAACATTTAGACATTAAAGAAATACAAATTAAAATCATAATGAGACATGCTTACATATCTATTAGAATGGCTAAAATTATAAAGGCTAATTGTACTTCGTCTGAGCTAGATTGAGAAGCAACAAAAAAATCTAAACTGTTGTTGGCATATATCATGATACCACCACTTTGGAAAAGAGTTTGAAAATTTTTTTAAATGCAAAATATGTTGCAGTTACACGAATAGCCATTTTACTTCTAGGCATTTAACCAAGAGAAACAAACCCTATGTTCGTACAAGGACTTGTATATGAATTTCATAGCAGCTTTATTTTTAAGAATTGAAAACAGTGGAAATGTTCATCAATGTCCATCAATAGAGCAAAGACAAATTATGATCTATTCATTAAAGAGATTACTGTTCAACATCAAAATGAACTATTTACAATTGGAGATTCTCAAAGTAATGGTGCTGAGAAAAGAAAAGCCAGGCAATGAATAGTATATACTGTGTGATTTCATGACTATAAAAAAATCTAGAAAATACAAATTTATATATAGTCACAGTCATCAAATATATTGGTGTGATTTTAGTGCCTTCTTCTGTGCTCCCATAGCTTCCTACACTTGGATCTCCGAGCATTTGTTACACCATATGAAAATATATGAACTCTTTTTCTTTATTCTGTCTTACAAGAAAAAGAATCTTTGAAATTTTATGGACATTTGAACTCTCAGTTATTAGCAGAAATTCTATCACACAGTAAGTTTCCAAATATAAAAGCCAGAGTTTTACAATGACTTCTAAGCTTTTACATGATCTAGCCACTCATTTAACCTCTGTGACCTCTTTCCCTGCTACTCTTCAGTCCCTCACAGTGGCCTCCTTGCTATTCCTCAGATATGCCAGGCACGATCCAACCTTATGGCCTTCAAGATAGCCAATTCCTTTGTCTGGAGTGACCTTATTGCTGATAGTTCTGGGCAAATTCATCACCTTTCCATACCTTTGTTCAATTGTCAGCTTCATTGTAACTACCCTGATCTTCCTATTAAAATTCTTAACTCCCCATCCCCTGCCTAGCAACCTTGATTTTTCTCACCCTGATCTAATTTTTCTTTTTCCCCATTGTACTCATCATTTTTGAATGCACTATGCAATTTCTGTTAAGGTTTATAGCTTTTAATTGTCTCACTCATTAAAATAAAAGTTCTACAAAGCCAAGTATTTCATTTACCAGTGTAGTCTGAAGTAGTATCTGCCATATAATAGGTTCAATAGACAATTTCAGAAAAAATTAATGTTGAGAGTATACTGAATTTCATAAGTCATTTCAATATTTTTTTCCAAAAAATAAACTATGTAAACATACCTTAAATTTACTTTCAAAATATTTTATAGCATATAATGGACAATATACATAAGCCTTAAAGAAACAATCATATAAATAACCATTTCATACCTACTTAAAAATTGCATAATACCACACTCCTAGATCCTCTCTGAATGCTCTAAAATAACCCTTCAAAGGAAATACATTTTTAAAAATAACAGATTATTAAAAATAATACAAATAATTTAATAAAATAAAAGTTTCATTCATCTATGTAGATCATAATAAATGTTTTTAATAAGCATGAAATTATAACTCTGAAGTGTGCTAAAATGAAACCATCTCCTAAGGGTGAGAGAACAAAAATAACCATTATTTTTCCAAATAAGAGGAATTTATTACCTTTGAATCAAAGCATGTGGATTTGTTCAAACTGGCAATAAAGGAATATGGAAACACAAACCATGGAAAGTCATATTTTAGATTTCTAAAAGACTACAAAGTGAAGAGTATACATTTTCTAAATGTTACATAATGCTACATAATGACAAGATGACAGGTTGTGACAAATAGCATTTTAAAAGCTCTACTCATAATGGAACGGAAGGTGTCATTTCCCTATAATTTTATATATGTCATTAATTTACTATATCTGGATACAGCATATTACCAAACAGATGTTCATCAAAGACTAAATCATTTTTAATGGAACATAATAATTTGAACCTACACCTATTAATCATTTTATTTGATAAACATTTATAGTCTCGCTAAACATTTTATCAGTTGTCGACAAATTAAAAAAAATAGGATAAAAAGTCGTGTTAGGAAAAATAGATTTTCTTTGAAATTTGCATTTAAATGAAAATATTTGCTGATATTTTTAAAACTTTAAATGTAATTTTACATATATCTGACCTACCAAATGATATAAAATTTTTGGAGACTTAATATAGTTTGGGACACATGGTAAGCAATAATCACTTTTTTAGTTGATCCAAGTGTTCGACCTTTCTTAATTATTCTAGTACCACAATTTACTTGTTCTAAGATTAGTCCTCCACCCCCATTTTAATATCTCTTAAGATGGCACTACCTTGCATTTGATGACATATCCTAGTTTAACTGACAGCATTTCTCTTTCTTAGTCGAACATAAACTATATTGCATCTTACACTTGATGAAAGCTAGGATGCAATTAAATACTCTATTATGGTTACGATTCTGATACTTGAAATCCTCCGGTAGCTCCCTGTGCCCCTACAGTGTAGTACCTCACCTCCTCGGCATAGTATACAAACCATGTTACCCCCAGTGTTAACCCCACGGCTCAGCCTCCATCCTCAGGTGATGCTGCCAGATCAGCTGTCGGTTGTCATGAACTTGCTGTGGTTTCCCGAATGCACTGTGCTGCCTCCTGGAACTTTGAAACTTGACACACTCATCCTCATTCTTCTCTTTGCCCATGTCTATCACCTCCCCCTGAAAATCTGTTCCTAAGTGGCTTTTCCCAGCTCCAACCTACGCTTGGCAGTCTTTTCTCTCCCTGTGGTAAAGCCTGTCACACTGCACCATGGACATGCCCTTTGTCCCACTGAGATTAGAAAAAGGGACAGTGAGGGCCCCCCACCATTTGCAGCTCTAGTGCAGAGCCCCATGCCTGGCTTGTAGGAAATGCCAGATCATAAAGACAAACGAAGATCATCCTCTGCCTAAAAGCAGCTGTTCTTTCCCTAACACAGGATCTGGATCAATAAAGGGCAGCCAGTTATTATTGCTGTTTATCTAGGGATTTTTTTTTCGCCATATATTTAAGGGGTTTTCTGGTTAGCCCCAGAGGGAATGTTTTTTTCTTCTGGAGGGCAGGCAGAGGGTTGCATTGTACTTCTGAAATTGCCAAACTGGAGGGCTTTGGGTCAGGAGTTGAGGACAGAATACGGAGAACACAAGCAACCTTAGGTTTCTGGGCCAGGGCATGGCAGGTACGCTCTGCAGAGCTGAATCGAGAACTCGTGCATCTCAAATCAGGTGAGGATCTGACGAACGCTCAGGTTGGAGTTTCTGTCCCTTATGGCCCTCTTCATGAAGAGATGGTGGATCATGAGGCCATTGAATTTTTCCCCAACATGGGAGTTGTGGGATGCTCCAAATCGTACGCAGTCTTCTGCAGGATGATTAAGACCTGTTGGTTGGCTCCAGGATTTCCCATACGGATCGATTCCGAGTAGGGTTCTAAGAATGGATGGCTGGGAAGCCCGACTCTCCTTCCTCTTGTGTCCTAGTGACAAGACAGGTTAGATCTGCTGGATCTGGGGGAGAAACTGAGAGGGTTGAGTTGAAATGGACTCTCTTGTGGATGGGTCCTAATGTGGGTTTGTGTCCATGGAGAACGTGGAATGAAGGCAGTGGCACAGGGTCCCTGATGGGTTCTCCTAACCAGAGGCTTTGACACAGCTCCAACGTGCAAGATTCCCACGTGGAGACGAGATTTGTTCTGATGGGTGCCTCATGAAACAGCCATATGCTGCTATTGGAATCCAGGCCTCTGAGGAGAGATGACTGGACAACAAAGCAATGGATCCGATTAGGATCTAGGGGCCTGCTCATTCCAATTTACCTCTGGGGACATCTGTACACGGGTCTAGGTGCAGGTAGATGCTCAGCTGGTGTCAGACCGCCCTTGTTATTCCTGGGCAGTCAACACTATTGGGATGTCCCCGAGCACGTTGTAGGTTTATGATCCTATTTCTATGTTTGTGGTCAATGGAATGGGCAGAATTCCCAGGTACAGTCCTCTTGGAGGTACCCCTCTTGGAGTTTGGCTCCAAGAACCTGTGCCTGTAGGTTTTGTGGGCCAGGGCTGTGGGGACAGTTGTCTGAAATCACAAACTCGGCTTAGGTTTCAGGTCGTAGGTATTGCAGGACTGATCTACAGACCGTGAGGAGAACTCTTCAGGATATGAAGAAGGGGGCGAGTGTGAGACGCTTGCTCAAGATTTTGTCTCTGGATATTGTGTCACTGATGGCCGTGGAATGTCCGGGTGGCCTCATGGGCCATGGACGAGTCTTCCTCTCTGGGCATTTGGCCCGATCCCAAGAGTTTGGGGTTATTCTTTGAGATGGGAGGAGTCGGTTTTGTTTTGTTTTTACCTCAGGTGTCCCACCAAAAGAGAGTTTCCAGAGCAGAGCCCTGGGGAGGGGCGACTGGACAACCAGAAAGCTGGTTAAAACTTGGGGCCTAGGGGCATGGCAAGCCCATTATGACGTCTAATGGTCCAGCCACTGAGAGGACTTACTAGAGGACAGGACTCACGCTGAGGGTCACAATGCGTGTTTGTGCCCTCTTCGTACTCAAGCATGGGCGGGGCCTCATGGTGAACGCTGGTTTCTCCTACACTGAACGTGGGACAACATGCCAACCACAAGGTTTCTTGCCATAGGGAAGGAGGAGTTCTGATTTCTTCATCACATTCACCCCTTGGCGGGGTGTGGAGTTAAGGTCTATGTTCTGAAGCCTGAGAAGCTAGGTTGGGAATAGATGACGAGCTAAGGCCATGGCGGGTCTGTTGTGCTCAGTGTGCGGTCAGCTGTCTCGGTGTTGGTCAGGAAGTCCGGGCTCAGGCTGTGTCAGACAGTGTATTAGTGCCCAGATTTGTCGATATAATTTGTGTACACAAGGGTGCCGTGTAGGTCTATCCTCATTTGGGGTGTCTGGGAAGCTCCATAGGGCAACATTTTGTTCTTTTTTCTGGAGGGCAGGCAGAGTGCTGCCTTGTGGGTCCAGAATTGCCAAACGTGAGGTCTTGGGTGCCAGGAGTGTGAGGACGGACATTGGAGAACAGAAGTTTCACATAGGTTTAAGGGCGAGGGCAAGGCCGGCACACTCTGCACAGCTGAATCGAGATGTCGTACATCCGAATTCAGGGCGAGGATCAGACGTTGGCTCAGGTTGGAGTTCCTGTCCATGATTTCCCCTTCAGAAAGGGGGTGGGGGCTTCATAAAGCCATCACGGTTTTCCCACGTTGGGAGTTGTGAGATGCTCCAAAACGCAAGGATTCCTTCTGCAGGACATTTGAGACCTTTTGGATGGGTCCAGGACGTTCCATATGGAAGGATGCCAGAGCAGGGTTCTAAGGTCGGAGCCCTGGGCAACCCGCCTCGCATCTCAATTGTCTCCTAGCGACATGACAGGTTCTATCTGCTGGCTCTGGGGGAGCAACCGAGAAGCCAGAGTTAAAATGGACTCTCCTGCGGATGGATCCTAATGTGGGTTTGTGTCCATGGAGACCTTGGAAAGGGGTGGTGGCACCGGGCCCTGAAGGATTCTCCTAACCGGAAGTTTTGACACAGTTCCAGCCTGCTATTTTCCCATGTCGAGACAAGATTTGCCTCCGGAAACCCCCGCATGCTGGTATTTGAAAACATGCCTCTGAGGAGAGATGCCTGGAAACCAAAGCAATGGATCCGATCACGGCCTAGGGACCTGTGAGGTTCAATCTACTACCCTGGTGACCTCCAACTACGGTATGAGTGGAGGTAGATGCTCAGCTGTTGTCAGACGCCCTTGTTTGTCCCGGGCGGCCTACACAATTGGGATGGCTTCAGGGACTGTGGAGGTTTCTCCTAATTTGGAGGCGTGTGGTCAAGTGAATGGGCAGAATTCCAGTGGAGTGGGCAGGCACAGACCTGATGTGTGGCTCCAGGGGCCCCAGCCTGGAGGGTGTGTGGGCCAGGAGTGTGGGGATAGAAGTCTGAAAACACTAACTCGGCTTACGTTTGGGGACATAAGTATGGCAGGCCCGATCTACAGACCGTGAGGAGAACTCTTCGGGATATGAAGAAAGAGTGAGTGTGAGGCATTTATTCAGGCTTTTGTCTCTGGATTTTGTGTCAACAATGGCCGTGGAATGTCAAGGAGGCCTCATGGGCAAGTCTTCCTCTCTGGGCATTTGGCACGAACCCAATTGTTTTGGGTCCATCTTGGGGATGGGAGGAGTCCTTTCAGTTTGGTTACCTCAGGTGTCCCAACAAAAGAGGGATTTCAAAGCAGAGCCCGGGGGGGGGGGGCGAATGGACAAACCGAACTATGGTTACTTCCAGCCACTGAGAGGCCTTCCTTGAGGACAGAACTCACGCTGAGGGTCACAATGTGTGTTTATGCCTTCTAGGCACTCAAGCATGGGCGGGAATCATGGTCCACACTGTTGCTCCTACACTGAACGTTGGGCTCCATGCCAACCACATGTATTCTTGCCATGGGGAAGTAGTAGTTCTGATTTTTTCATCTGTTTCACCGCTGGGCCGTGATTGGAGTTAAGGTCTAGGTTGTGCAGTCTGAAAACCGAGCTTGGGAAGAGATGACGACTTAAGTCCATGTCAGGTCCGACGTGCTCAGTGTGGAGCCAGCTCGCTGAGTGTTGGTCGGGAGGTTCAGGCCTAGGCTGCGTGAGACCAGGCATTAGATTTCAGGGTATATTGTATAATTGGGGGAGAGTCGAGGGCCGTGCAGCTTGATCCGCATTTAGCGTTTCTGGGTAGCCCCAAGGGCAACGTTTTTCTTCTGGAGGGCAGGCAGAGTGCTGCTTTGTGGCTCCGGAATTCCCAAACTGGATGCCCTTTGGGCAAGGAGTGTGAGGACGGAAGAATAAGAACACAAGTTAGGCGTAGGTTTCGGGACGAGGGCACGGCAGGCACTCTCTGCAGATCTGAATCGGGACTTCGTGCATCTGAAGTCAGGGAGAGGTTCAGACCTAGGCTCAGGTTGGAGTTTCTGTCCATTATGGCCCTTACTTGAAGGGGGCAGCATCTCGAGGCCATGGAGGTTTACCCAGGAGGGGAGTTGGGATATGCTCCAAGCCACAAGGATTTTTTTCTGATCAACAATTGAGATCTGTTGGATCACTCCAGGATGTTTCATACGGAACGACAGCAATGCAGGGATCGAAGGATGGAACCCTGGGCAGACTGCCTCGATTCTAACTGTCTCCTAGTTAATAGACAGTTTTGATATGCTAGCTCTAGGGGAGCAATGGAGGGGGCTGAGTTGAAATGGACTCTCCTGCGCATAGGTCCTAATGTGGGTTTGTGTGCATGGAGACCTTGGCACGGGGCGGTGGCACACGGACCCTGAATGCTTCTCCTAACCAGAGGTTTTGCGTCATCGCCAAAAGACAAGTTTCCCATGTGGAGACTAGATTTGATCTGATTGGTGCCTCAGGAAAGCCCCACATGCTGATATTGGAAACCAGGCCTCTGATGAGAGATAGCAGGAAACCAAAACAATGGACCCCATTAGGGCCTAGGGCCCTGTCCCGTTCAATCTCCTTCTCTGGGGACATCCATCTACAGTATGAGTGGAGATGGAAGCTCAGCTGGTTCCAGGCAGCCCTTGTTTGTCCTGGGCGTTCTATGCTATTGGGATGGCCTTGGGGACTTTGGAGGTTTCTCCTAGTTTGTATGATTGTGGTCAATGGAAGGGGCAGAATTCCCGTGGAGTTGAGAGGCACAGACCTGATGTGTGGCTCCAGGGTCCCCAGGCTGGAGGGTATGGAAGCCAGGAATGTGGGGATAGAAGTCTGAAAACACACACTCGGCTTGTTTTGGGGGACGTAGGTATGGCAGTCCCGATCTACAGACCGTGAGGGGAACTCTTTAGGATATGAAGAAAGAGCGAGTGTGAGGCGCTTATTCAGGCTTTTGTCTCTGGATTTTGTGTCAACGATGGGCTTGGAATGTCGGGGAGGCCTAATGGGCCATGGATGAGTCTTCCTCTCTGTGGATTTGGCCCGATCCCAATTGGGGGGGGGTCAATCTGTGGGATGGGAGGAGTCCTTTCAGTTTGGTTACCTCATTCTAAAGCAGAGCACTGGGGAGGGGCGAATGGACAACAGGAACTATGGTTAAAAATTGGGGCCTAGGGGCATGGCAAGCCCAATATGCCGTCTCCTGGTCCAGCACTGTGAGACCTTACTTGGGGACTGGGCTCACGCTGAGGGTCACAATGCGTATTTGTGACCAACGCGGCCCTCAAGCATGGCGGGGTCAAAGGGCCACACTGCTATCAACTACACAGAACGCCAACCCCAAGATTTCTTGCCATGGGGAAGGATTTCTGATTTCTGCCTCATGTTCAACCCTGGGCAGTGGGCAGTGATTGGAGAAAACGTCTAGGTTCTGAAGCCTGAAAACCGAAGTTGGGAAGAGATGACGACCTAAGGCTTTGGCAGGTCCGATGTGTTCAGCGTGAGTCCAGCTGGCTGGGTGTGGGTCGGGAGGTCCAGGCTCAGGCTGTGACAGAAAGGGCATGAGTGCCCAGGGCATCCTGTAGAATTGGGGTACAGTCAAGTGGCAAAAAGGTTGATCCTCACTTGGGGTTTCTGGTTAGCCCCAGAGGGCAATGTTTTTTTCTTCTGGAGGGCAGGCAGAGGGGCTGCATTGTTGTTCTGGAATTGCCAAACTGGAGGGCTTGTGGGCCAGGAGTTGAGGACAGAAGACGGAGAACACAAGCAACCTTAGGTTTCTGGGCGAGGGCATGGCAGGTACGCTCTGCAGAGCTGAATCGAGAACTCGTGCATCTGAAATCAGGTGAGGATCTGACGAACGCTCAGGTTGGAGTTTCTGTCCCTTATGGCCCTCTTCATGAAGAGGTGGTGGATCACGAGGCCATGGAATTTTTCCCACGATGGGAGTTGTGAGATGCTCCAAACCGTAAAGATTCTTCTGCGGGACGATTGAGACCTGTTGGTTGGCTCCAGGACTTCCCATACGGATCGATTCCGAGTAGGGTTCTAAGGATGGATGGCTGGGAAGCCCGACTCTCCTTCCTATTGTGTCCTAGTGACAAGACAGGTTAGATCTGCTGGATCTGGGGGAGAAACTGAGAGGGTTGAGTTGAAATGGACTCTCTTGTGGATGGGTCCTAATGTGGGTTTGTGTCCATGGAGAACGTGGAATGAAGCAGTGGCACAGGGTCCCTGATGGGTTCTCCTAACCAGAGGCTTTGACACAGCTCCAACGTGCAAGATTCCCACGTGGAGACGAGATTTGTTCTGATGGGTGCCTCAAGAAACAGCCATATGCTGCTATTGGAATCCAGGCCTCTGAGGAGAGATGACTGGACAACAAAGCAATGGATCCGATTAGGATCTAGGGGCCTGCTCATTCCAATTTACCTGTGGGGACATCTGTCCACGGGTCTAAGTGCAGGTAGAGGCTCAGCTGGTGTCAGACCACCCTTGTTATTCCTGGGCAGTCAACACTATTGGGATGGCCCCGGGCACTTTGGAGGTTTATCATCCCATTTCTAGGTTTGTGGCCAATGGAATGGGCACAATTCCCAGGCACAGTCCTCAGGTTTGGCTCCAAGAACCTGTGCCTGTAGGTTTTGTGGGCCAGGGCTGTGGGGACAGTTGTCTGAAAACACAAACTCGGCTTAGGTTTCGGGTCGTAGGTATTGCAGGACTGATCTACAGACCGTGAGGAGAACTCTTCAGGATATGAAGAAGGGGGCGAGTGTGAGACGCTTGCTCAAGATTTTGTCTCTGGATATTGTGTCACTGATGGCCGTGGAATGTCCGGGTGGCCTCCTGGGCCATGGACGAGTCTTCCTCTCTGGGCATTTGGCCCGATCCCAAGAGTTTGGGGTTATTCTTTGAGATGGGAGGAGTCGGTTTTGTTTTGTTTTTACCTCAGGTGTCCCACCAAAAGAGAGTTTCCAGAGCAGAGCCCTGGGGAGGGGGCGACTGGACAACCAGAAAGCTGGTTAAAACTTGGGGCCTAGGGGCATGGCAAGCCCATTATGACGTCTAATGGTCCAGCCACTGAGAGGACTTACTAGAGGACAGGACTCACGCTGAGGGTCACAATGCGTGTTTGTGCCCTCTTCGTACTCAAGCATGGGCGGGGCCTCATGGTGAACGCTGGTTTCTCCTACACTGAACGTGGGACAACATGCCAACCACAAGGTTTCTTGCCATAGGGAAGGAGGAGTTCTGATTTCTTCATCACATTCACCCCTTGGCGGGGTGTGGAGTTTAAGGTCTATGTTCTGAAGCCTGAGAAGCTAGGTTGGGAATAGATGACGAGCTAAGGCCATGGCGGGTCTGTTGTGCTCAGTGTGCGGTCAGCTGTCTCGGTGTTGGTCAGGAAGTCCGGGCTCAGGCTGTGTCAGACAGTGTATTAGTGCCCAGATTTGTCGATATAATTTGTGTACACAAGGGTGCCGTGTAGGTCTATCCTCATTTGGGGTGTCTGGGAAGCTCCATAGGGCAACAGGGTCAGGGTCAGTGTTAGGGTGACGGTTAGTTTTTAGGGTCAGGTTAAGGGTTATGGTCAGATTTAGGGTCAGGTTTCAAGTTTTGGTTTGGGGGGCAAGGTTCATGTCAGGGTCAGGTTTGGTTTGGGACCGTTTTAGTGTCAGGGTTAGGGTCTGGGTCAGGGTTAGGTTCATGGTTATGGTAAGGTCAGCTTTATGTTTAGGTTCTGTTTTTATGAGTAGGTTCAGGATCAGGGTTAACTTTAGGGTTACGATTCGATTTTTTCAGAATCACGGATTGGGTCAGAGTTAGGTTTACAGTCTGGGTTAGGGTCAGTGTTAAGGTCAAGGCCAGGGTCAGGTTTAAGGTTAAGTTCTGACATAGGCAAAGTTCAGAGTTAGGGTTATGATCAGGGTCAGGGAGAGGGTCAGGTTTATTGTTAAAGTGGGGTTAGGTTAGGTTTAGAGGTAGGTTGAGGGTTAGGGGGTAGACCGTGTTATGGTTCAGTGTCAGGGATAATGTTAGTGGGTTAGTTTTAGTGTTAGGTTCATCGTTAGGTTTCTGTCAGGGCCTGTGTTAGTGTCAGGGTCATGGTTATGTTTAGTGTTAGAGTTAGGGTCAGGCTCACAGTCAGGGTCAGGTTTAGTGTTCAGGTCAGGGTCGGGGTCACTTTTAGGGTCATGGTTAGGTTTATGGTCATGGTCTGGTTCAGGGTCAGGGTGAAGTCTAGGGCCAGTGTCAGGTTTACGGTCAGGATCAGGTATTGATTTAAAGTCCACATTCGGGTCAGCGACAGTGTTATGTAGTGGTCAGTGTTAGGGTCATGGTTAGGTTTAGGATCAAGGCCAGGTTCAGGTATAGGGTCAGGGTCTGGTATAGACGAAGTTCAGGGTTAGGGTTATGATCATACTCAGGTATAGGGTCAGGGTTATTGTTAAAGTTAGGGCTAGTGTTAGGGTTAGCATTTGGTTGACGGTTAGGGTTAGAGCTTGTTAGGATCAGGGTCCATGGTAGGGTTATTGGTTAGTGTTAGGGTTGGGTTCAGCGATAGGATCCGTGGGAGGTCCCCGTGTTAGTGTCAGGGTCAGGGTTACATTTAGGGTTAGTGTTAGGTCAGGCTCACAGTCAGGGTCAGGTTTGTTGTTCATTCAGGGTCAGGGTCACTGTTAGGGTCAGGGTTAGGTTTATCGTCATGGTCAGGGTCAAGGTCAGGGTGAAGTTTAGCACCAGTGTCAGGTTTAGGGTCAGGTTCAGGTATTGGTTTAAATTCCACATTCGGGTCAGGGACAGGTTTGTGTAAGGTTAGCATCAGGCTCACAGTCACGGTCAGGGGTAGGGTTAGGGTCAGGGTTAGGTCAGCGTCAGGGTTAGGATTAGGGTCAAGGTCAGCGTCATGGTTACCTATGAGTCTTAGTTACAGTATTATCAGCGTTAGGTTTAAGTGCAGCGTCCACATCAGGGTTAGTGTCAGGCTTAGGTTTAGGTTTAGAGTTCAGGTCAGGATCACAGTCAGTGTCAGGGTCAGGGTTAGTGGTTACTTTTGGGGTTAGACCGGCTCCTGGGTATGGACCCATCCCTTCAGGGTCTCAGGATAAACCCTGGGCAGAAGGGTGTAGACCCTCCACCCGACCCACTTAACCAGCCTTAAACTGGGGTATGAACATGACTTGCCCACCAGACATCTAACCCCTCATCAGCCTGATCATGCTTGGGGCATCTCCACCCATGATGGCATGGCCAGCTCTTCTTTACACACAGACTCACAAACACCCAGAGGCACACACGCGCGCACACACACACACACACACACACACACACACACACACACAGACGGGGAGGAGACCTAGGGCTATACCCGTGGATCAGAAGGTGTGGGACTCTGACTCTGAGCTCCCTGGTGTCACCTTTTGATTTTATTAGCTAAAGGGCATGAGACATTGGGGAAATCTGACATGACCTGCCAGGGAGGGGACGTGTCTTCTCCCTGCATTCTCTCGGTTTCAGTACAACAGCAGAAGAACATGTCACTTCCTTTAGGATGTGACTAGAAATGAGCTGCGCAGGGGGGTTTTCTCTGTAAAGGGGTGCCTGGATTCGTGGGTTCCAATTCCGTTGGGCTCTGTCATCAGGGAAGCCAAGTCACCACTTCCGGGGGCGCTCCTTACCGAACTTCCTGCTCCACCAGAGCTCCCTGAGTCCCCGATCCCCAAGCTGCTCAAGGCTCACACTCCACTCAAAGCAGTGCCCATACGTGACCCCCATACAGCCTCCCCCCAACCCCTGGGATGCCTGGGTGCAGCTGTTGTCCCTGCTGGTGGGAACAGAGCTGGGTTTACACCAGGTTAGTGTTAAGATTAGGCTTAGAAAGCCTTAGGGTCAGGGTTAGGGTTAGACCTCATTGGGGTCAGGTTAGACGTCTTTGGGGTCAGGGTTAGTGTAAGGCTTAGTGTAGGGGTCAGGGTTAGGGTTAGGTTCATGTTTAGGTTTAGGGTCAGGCTCACAGTAGGGTCAGGGTTAGCATTACGGTCACAGTAAGGGTCAGGCTCAGTGTTAGGGTGACGGTTAGGTTTAGGGGTCAGGCAGGGTCATGGTCAGATTTAGGGTCAGGTTCAAGTTTTGGTTGGGGGCAGGTTCATGTCAGGGTCAGTGATAGGTTTGGGGACAGTTTTAGTGTCAGGGTTAGGGTCAGGGTCAGGGTTAGGTTCATGGATATGGTAAGGTCAGCTTTATGTTTAGGTTCTGTTTTATGAGTAGGTACTGGATTAGGCTTAGTTTTAGGGTTACGATTCTGTTCAGGATCACGGATTGGGTCAGAGTTAGGGTTATGATCAGGGTCAGGTTAGGGTCAGGATTATTGTTAAAGTGGGGTTAGGGTTAGGGTTAGAGGTAAGTTGAGGGTTAGGGTTAGACCGGTTTAGGATCAGTGTCAGGGACAATGTTAGGTTTTTTAGTTTTAGGGTTAGGTTCAGTGTTAGGTTTCGGGTCAGGGCCCGCGTTAGTGTCAGGGTCAGGGTTATGTTTTAGGGTTAGAGTTAGGGTCAGGCTCACATTCAGTATCAGGGTAAGTGTTTAGGGTCAGGGTCAGGGTCACTGTTAGGGTCAGGGTTAGGTTTATGGTCTTTGCCAGGATCAGGGTCAAGGTGAAGTCTAGGGCCAGTGTCAGTTTCCGGTCAGGAGCAGATATGGTTTTAAAGTCCACATTCAGGTCAGCGACAGGGTTATGGGTCAGTGTTAGGGTCATGGTTAGGTTTTGGGCATCAGGGCCAGGTTTCAGGTATATGGTCAGGGTCTGGTATAGGCAAAGTTCAGGGTTAGGGTTATGATCATAGTCAGGTATAGGGTAGGGTTATTGTTAAAGTTTAAGTGTTTGTGTTAGGGTTAGCGTTTGGTTGACGGTTAGGGTTAGAACTTGTTAAGATCAGGCTCCGTGGTAGGTTTAGGGGTTAGTGTTAGAGTTAGGTTCAGCGATAGGATTCAGGGGAGGGCCCGTGTTAGTGTCAGGGTCAGGTCTACATTTAGGGTTAGAGTTAGGGTCAGGCTCACCGTCACGGTAGGGTTGGGTTCATGTCAGGGTCAGGGTCACTGTTAGGGTCCGGGTTAGCTTTATTAATCTAGGTCTGGGTCAGGTCAGGGTGAAGTTTAGCGCCAGTGTCAGATTTAGGGTCAGGTTCCGGTATTGGTTTAAAATCCACATTTGGGTCAGGGACAGGATTGTGTAGTGGTCAGTGTTAGTGTCATCATGGTTAGGATTAGGGTCAGTGTCAGGGTCAGGTTTAGGGTCAGGCTTTGGTTTAGGGTCAATGTTCGGTTCAGTGGCACAGTTAGGTTTTGGTGGTAGGGTTTGGGATTGGGGTTAGGGTTAGAGTTAGAAGTAGGGTTATGTTTAGGGTTAGACAGCATAAGGTCAGGGTTAGGGTTTGGTTTAGGGTAGGGGTTAGTGTTAGTGTTAGGGTCAGCGTTAGGTTTAGGTTCAGAGTCCATATTAGGGTCATGGTTAGAGTTACCTTTAGGTTTAGGGTTAGGGTCAGGCTCAAGGTACGGTCAGGGTTATGGTTACGGTCAGGGTTAGGTCAGCGTCAGGGTTAGGATTAGGGTCAGGGTCTGTGTCATGATTAGGTTTGAGTCATGGTTATGGTAATGTCAGATTTAAGTTTGAGTTCAGGGTCCACATCAGGGTGAGTGCCGGGCTTAGGTTTAGGTTTAGGGTTCAGGTCAGGACACAGGGTCAGGGTCAGGGTCAGGGCTTGGGTTAGGGTTTGGCGCAGGCTCACAGTCAGGGTCTGGGTCAGGGTTAGTGGTTACTGTTGGGGTTAGCCCCGCTCCTGGGTATGGAACCATCCCTTCAAGGTCTCAGGATAAACCCTGGGCAGAAGGGTGTAGACCCTACAGCCGATCTCACTTAACCAGCCTTAAACTGGGGTGTGAACATGACTTGCCCACCAGACCTCTAACCCCTCATCAGCCTGATCCTCCTTGGGGCATCTCCACCCACGATGGCACAGCCAGCTCCTCTTTACACTCAGACTCACAAACACCCAGAGGCACACACGCACACACACACGCACACACACACACACACACACAGAGGGGGAGGAGACCTAGGGCTACACCCATGGATCAGAAGGTGTGGGACTCTCTGACTCTGAGCCCCCTGGTGTCACCTTTTGATTTTATTAGCCAAAGGGCCTGAGGTGTTGAGAAATCCTGATATGACCTGCCAGGGAAGGGACCTGTCTGTCAGGCGAGCTCTCTTCTCCATGCATCCTCTCGGCTTCAGTACAGCAGAAGAACATGATGCTTCCTTTAGGATGTGCCTAGAAATGAGCTGGGCAGGGGGGGTTTCTCTTATGGGGTGCATGGATACGTGGGTTCCAATTCCGTTGGGCTCTGTCGTCAGGGAAGTGAGGTCACCACTGCCTGGGGGCTCCTTACCGAACTTCCTTCTCCAGCAGAGCTCCCTGAGCCACTGGTCCCCAAGCTGGTCAAGGCTCACACTCCACTCAATGCCGTGGCCATCCAGTGACCCCCATATAGCCTCCCCCAAACCCCTGGGAGGCCTGGGTGCAGCTGTTGTCCCCGCCAGAGGGAAAAGAGCTGGGTTTAGACCAGGTTAGTGTTAGGGTTAGGGTTAAGAAAGACTTAGGGTGACGGTTAGGGTTAGACGTCTTTGGGGTCAGGGTTAGCGTTAGGCTTAGGGTAGGGGTCAGGGTTAGAGTTAGGTTTATGGTTAGGTTTAGGGTCAGGCTCACAGTAGGGTCACGCTTAGCGTTACGGTCAGAGTCAGGGTCAGGGTCAGTGTTAGGGTCACAGTTAGGTTTAGGTTCAGGCAGGGTCATGGTCAGATTTAGGGTCAGGTTCAAGTTTTGGTTTGGGGGCAAGGTTCATGTCAGGGTCAGGGATAGGTTTGGGACAGTTTTAGTGTCATGTTAGGGTCATGGTCAGTGTTAGGTTCATGGTCAGCTTTATGTTTCGGTTCTGTTTTATGAGTAGGTTCTGGATCAGGCTTAGTTTTAGGGTTACGATTCTGTTCAGGATCACGGATTGGGTCAGAGTTAGGGTTATGATTAGGGTCAGGAATAGGGTCAGGATTATTGTTAAAGTGGGGTTAGGGTTAGGGTTAGAGGTAAGTTGAGGGTTAGGGTTAGATCGGGTTAGGATTAGTGTCAGGGACAATGTTAGGTTGTTAGTTTTAGGGTTAGGTTCACTGTTAGGTTTCGGGTCAGGGCCCGTGTTAGTGTCAGGGTCAGGGTTACGTTTAGGGTTAGAGTTAGGGTCAGGCTCACATTCAGTATCAGGTTTAGTGTTAGGGTCAGGGTCAGGGTCAGGGTCACGTTTATGGTCAGGGTTAGGTTTATGGTCTTTGCCAGGATCAGGGTCATGTTAAAATCTAGGGCCAGTGTCAGTTTACGGTCAGGAACAGATATTGGTTTAAAGTCCACATTCAGGTCAGCGACAGGGTTATGTAGTGGTCAGTGATAGGGTCATGGTTAGGTTTAGGCTCAGGGCCAGGGTCAGGTTTAGGGTCAGGGTCTGGTATAGGCAAAGTTCAGTGTTAGGGTTATGATCATAGTCAGGTATAGGGTCACGGTTATTGTTAAAATTTAGGGTTTGTGTTAGGGTTAGCGTTTGGTTGACAGTTAGGGTTAGATCTTGTTAAGATCAGGTTCCGTGGTAGGTTTAGGGGTTAGTGTTAGGGTTAGGTTCAGCGATAGGATTCAGGGGAGGGCCCTTGTTAGTGTCAGGGTCAGGTCTACATTTAGGGTTAGAGTTAGGGTCAGGCTCACAGTCAGGGTCAGGTTTGTTGTTCAGGTCAGGGTCAGGGTCACTGTTAGGTTCAGGTTTAGGTTTATCGTCATGGTCTGGGTCAGGGTCAGGGTGACGTTTACCGCCAGTGTCAGGTTTAGGGTCAGGTTCAGGTATTGGTTTAAAGTTCACCTTCGGGTCAGGGACAGGATTATGTAGTGGTCAATGTTAGTGTCATGGTTAGGATTAGGGTCAGGGTCAGGGTCAGGTGAAGGTCAGGGCCAGGGTCAGGTTTAGGGTCAGGCTTTGGTTTAGGGTCAATGTTCGGTTCAGTGTCACAGTTAGGTTTTGGCGGTAGGGTTTGGGATTGGGGTTACGTTTAGAGTTAGAAGTAGGGTTATGGTTAGGGTTAGACAGCGTAAGGTCAGGGTGAGGGTTTGGTTTAAGGTAGGGGTTAGTGTTAGTGTTAGGGTCAGCGTTAGGTTTGGGTTCCGGGTCCGTATTAGGGTCATGGTTAGAGTTACCTTTAGGTTTAGGGTTAGGGTCAGGCACACAGTCACGGTCAGGGTTAGGGTTAGGGTTAGGGTCAGGGTTAGGTCAGCGTCAGGGTTAGGATTAGGATCAAGGTCTGTTTCATGATTAGGTTTGAGTCATGGTTACGGTAATGTCAGATTTAAGTTTAAGTTCAGGGTCCACATCAGGGTGAGTGTCAGGCTTAGGTTTAGGTTTAGGGTTCAGGTCAGGACACAGGGTCAGGGTCAGGGTCAGGGTCTGGGCTTGGGTTAGGGTTTGGCGCAGGCTCACAGTCAGGGTCAGGTCAGGTCAGGGTTAGTGGTTACTGTTGGGGTTAGCCCCGCTCCTGGGTATGGAACCATCCCTTCAAGGTCTCAGGATAAACCCTGGGCAGAAGGGTGTAGACCCTACAGCCGATCTCACTTAACCAGCCTTAAACTGGGGTGTGAACATGACTTGCCCACCAGACCTCTAACCCCTCATCAGCCTGATCCTGCTTGGGGCATCTACACCCACAATGGCATGGCCAGCTCCTCTTTACACTTAGACTCACAAACACCCAGAGGCACACACGCAGACACACACTCATACACACACACACAAACAGAGAGACGGAGAGGAGACCTAGGGCTACACCCGTGGATCAGAAGGTGTGGGACTCTCTAACTCTGAGCCCCCTGGTGTCACCTTTTGATTTTATTAGCCAAAGGGCCTGAGGCGTTGGGAAACCTGATATGACCTGCCAGGGAAGGGACCTGTCTGGCAGGCAAGCTCTCTTCTCTCCATGCATCCTCTCGGCTTCATTACAGCAGAACAGTTCGCTTCCTTTAGGATGTGCCTAGAAATGAGCTGGGCAGGGGGGGTTTCTCTTATGGGGTGCCTGGATACGTGGGTTCCAATTCCGTTGGGCTCTGTAGTCAGGGAAGTGAGGTCACCACTGCCTGGGGGCTCCTTACCGAACTTCCTTCTCCAGCAGAGCTCCCTGAGCCACCGGTCCCCAAGTTGGTCAAGGCTCACACTCCACTCAATGCCGTGGCCATCCAGTGACCCCCATATAGCCTCCCCCAAACCCCTGGGAGGCCCTGGGTGCAGCTGTTGTCCCCGCCAGAGGGAAAAGAGCTGGGTTTAGACCAGGTTAGTGTTAGGGTTTAGGGTTAAGAAAGACTTAGGGTCAGGGTTAGGGTTAGACATCTTTGGGGTCAGGGTTAGCGTTAGGCTTAGGGGTAGGGGTCAGGTTTAGGGTTAGGTTCATGGTTAGGTTTAGGGTCAGGCTCACAGTAGGGTCACGGTTAGCGTTACGCTCAGAGTCAGGGTCAGGGTCAGTGTTAGGGTAACGGTTAGGTTTAGGGTCCGGCAGGGGTCATGGTCAGATTTAGGGTCAGGTTCAAGTTTTGGTTTGGGGGGCAAGGTTCATGTCAGGGTCAGGGTTAGGTTTGGCACAGGTTTAGTTTCAGGGTTAGGGTCAGGGTCTGGGTTAGGTTCATGTTTATGGTAAGGTCAGCTTTATGTTTAGGTTCTGTTTTATGCGTAGGTTCAGGATCAGGGTTAGCTTTTGGGTTACGATTCTGTTCAGGATCATGGATTGGGTCAGAGTTAGGTTTACAGTCAGGGTTAGGGTCAGTGTTAAGGTCAAGGCCAGGGTCAGGTTTAAGGGTAAGGTCTAACATAGGCAAAGTTCAGAGTTAGGGTTATGATCATGATCAGGGAGAGGGTCAGGATTATTGTTAAAGTGGGGTTAGTGTTAGGGTTAGAGGTAGGTGTATGGTTAGTGTTAGATCGGATTAGGGTCAGTGTTAGGGATAATGTTAGGGGTTAGTTTTAGGGTTAGGTTCACCGTTAGGTTTTCGGTCAGGGCCCTTGTTAGTGTCAGGGTCAGGGTTACGTTTTGGGTTAGAGTTAGGGTCAGGCTCACATTCAGTGTCAGGGTTATGGTTAGGGTCAGGGTTAGGTTTCTGGTCTTTGCCTGGGTCAGGGTCAGGGTGAAGTCTAGGGCCAGTGTCAGGTTTATGGTCAGGATCAGGTATTGGTTTAAAGTCCACATTCGGTTCAGCGACAGGGTTATGTAGTGGTCATTGTTAGGTTCATGGTTAGGTTTAGGGTCAGGGCCAGGGTCAGGTTTAGGGTCAGGGTCTGGTATAGGCAAAGTTGAGGGTTAGGGTTATGAGCATAATCAGGTATACGTTCAGGGTTATTGTTAAAGTTTAGGGTTAGTGTTAGGGTTAGAGTTAGGTTGAGGATTAGGTTTAGACCTGGTTAGGGTCAGGGTCCATGGTAGGTTTAGGGTATAGTGTTAGGGTTAGTTTCAGCGATAGGATTCAGCGGAGGGCCCATGTTAGTGTCAGGGTCAGGGTTACATTTAGGGTTAGAGTTTGGGTCAGGCTCACATTCAGTGTCAGGGTTAGTGTTAGGTTCTGGGTCAGGGTCACTCTTAGGGTCAGGGTTAGGTTTATGGTCATGGCCTGGGTCTGGGTCAGGGTGAAGTTTAGGGCCAGTGTCAGGTTTAGCATCAGGATCTGGTATTGGTCTAAAGTCCACATTCGGGTCAGGGACAAGGTTATGTAGTGGTCACAGTTAAGGTCATGGTTAGTATTAGGGTCAGGGTCAGGGTCAGGTTAAGTTCAGGGCCTGGGTCAGGTTTAGGTTCAGGCTTTGCTTTATGTTCGGTTCAGATTCACAGTTAGGTTTAGGGGAAAAGTTTGGGATGGGGTTAGGGTTAGAGTTAGAAGTAGTGTTATCGTGAGTGTTAGGGTTAGACAGCGTAAGGTCAAGGTGAGGGTTTGGTTTAGGGTAGGGGTTAGTGTTAGGTTCAGGGTCAGCGTTCGGTTTAAGTTCACTGTCTGTATTATGGTCAGGGTTAGGGTTACCTTTAAGGTTAGGATTAGGGTCAGGCACACAGTCACGGTCAGGGTTAGGGTTAGGGTCAGTGTTAGGTCAGCATCACGGTTAGGATTAGAGTCAGGGTCAGGGTCAATGTTAGGGATGAGTCATAGCTAGGTTATCTCAGAGTTAGGTTTAGGTCCAGGGTCCAGATCAGGGTCAGCGTAAGGCTTAGCTTTAGTTTTAGGGTTCAGGTCGGGATCACGGTCATAGTTAGGGTCAGGTACAGGGTCAGGGCTCGGGTTAGGGTTGGGGGCAGGCTCACAGTCAGTGTCAGGGTCAGGGTTAGTGGTTACTGTTAGGGTTAGCCCCGCTCCTGGGTCATGGACCCATCCCTTCAGGGTCTCAGTATAAACCCTGGGCAGAAGGGTGTAGACCCTATACCCCATCCCACTTAACCAGCCTTACTGGGGTGTGAACATAACTTGCCCACCAGACATCTAATTCCTCATCAGCCTGATCCTGCTTGGGGCATCTCCACCCACGATGGCATGGCCAGGTCCTCTTTACACACAGACACAGAAACGCAGAGGTGCACACACACACACACACACACACACACACACACACACACACAGACGGGGAGGAGACCTAGGGCTACACCGGTGGATCAGAAGGTGTGGGACTCTCTGACTCTGAGCCGCCTGGTGTCATCTTTTGATTTATTAGCCAAAGGGACTGAGGTGACCTGCCAGGGTGGGGACGTGTCTGGCGGGCGAGCTCTCTTCTCCCTGCATCCTCTCGGCTTCAGTACAGCAGAAGAACATGATGCTTCCTTTAGGATGTGCCTAGAAATGAGCTGGGCAGGGGGTTTTCTCTGTAATGGGGTGCCTGGATACGTGGGTTCCATTTCCGTTGGGCTCTGTAGTCAGGGAAGTGAGGTCACCACTGCCGGGGGACTCCTTACTGAACTTCCTGCTACACCAGAGCTCCCTGAGCCAGCGGTCCCCAAGCTGCTCAGGCTCACCCTCCACTGAATGCAGTGCCAATCCAATGACCTCCATACAGCCTCTCCCCAGCCCCTTGGAGACCTGGGTGCAGCTGTTGTCTCCGCTGGAGGGAACAGAGCTGGGTTTAGACCAGGTTAGTGTTAGGGTTAGGGTTAAGAAAGACTTAGGGTCAGGGTTAGGGTTAGACATCTTTGGGGTCAGGGTTAGCGTTAGGCTTAGGGTAGGGGTCAGGGTTAGGGTTAGGTTAATGGTTAGGTTTAGTGTCAGGCTCACAGTAGGGTCGGTTAGCGTTATGGTCAGAGTCAGTGTCAGGGTCAGTGTTAGGGTGAAGGTTAGGTTTAGGGTCAGGTTCAGGGTCATGGTCAGATTTAGGGTCAGGTTCAAGTTTTGGTTTGGGGGCAAGGTTCATGTCAGGGTCAGGGTTAGGTTGGGACAGTTTCAGTGTCAGGGTTAGGGTCAGGGTCAGCGTTAGGTTCATGGTTATGGTAAGGTCAGCTTTATGTTTAGGTTCTGTTTTATGAGTAGGTTCAGGATCAGGGTTAGCCTTAGGGTTATGATTCTGTTTAGGATCACGGATTGGGTCAGAGTTAGGTTTACATTCAGGTTTAGAGTCAGTGTTAAGGTCAAGGCCAGGGTCAGGTTTAAGATTAAGGTCTGACAGAGGCAAAGTTCAGTGTTAGGGTTATGATCAGGGTCAGGGAGAGGGTCAGGATTTTTGTTAAAGTGGGGTTAGGGTTAGGGTAGGAGGTATTTGAGGGTTAGGGTTAGACCGGGTTAGGGTCAGTGTCAGGGATAATGTTAGGGGTTAGTTTTAGTGTTAGGTTCAGCGTTAGGTTTCGGGTTGGGCCCGTGTTAGTGTCAGTGTCAGGGTTATGTTTAGGGTTAGAGTTAGGGTCAGGCTCACAGTCAGGGTCAGGGATAGTGTTAGGGTCGGGGTCGGGGTCACTCTTAGGGTCAGGGTTAGGTTTATGGTCTTTGCCTGGTTCAGGGTCAGGGTAAAGTGTAGCGCCAGTGTCAGGTTTAGGGTCAGGTTCAGGTATTGGTTTAAAGTCCACATTCGGGTCTGGGACAGGGTTATGTAGTGGTCAGTGTTAGTGTCATGGTTAGGATTAGGGTCAGGGTCAGGGTCAGGTGAAGTTCATGGTCAGGGTCAGGTTTAGCATCAGGCTTAGGTTTAGGTTTAGGGTTCAGGTCAGGATCACAGACAGGGTCAGGGTCAGGGTCAGGGTTTCGGTTAGGGTTTGGGGCAGGCTCACAGTCAGAGTCAGGGTCAGGGTTAGTGGTTACTGTTAGGGTTAGCCCCGCTCCTGGGTCATGGACCCATCCGTTCAGGGTCTCAGGATAAACCCTGGGCAGAAGGGTGTAGACACTCCATCCGATCAATCTTAACAAGCCTTAAACTGGGGTGTGAACATAACTTGCCCACCAGACATCTAAACCCTCATCAACCTGATCCTGCTTGGGGCATCTCCACCCACAATGGCATGGCCAGGTCCTCTTTACATACAGACACACAGACACCCAGAGGCACACACACACACACACACACACACACATACATGCGCACACACATAGAGAGACGGGGAGGAGACCTAGGGCTACACCGGTCGATCAGAAGGTGTGGGACTCTCTGACTCTGAGCCCCCTGGTGTCACCTTTTGATGTTATTAGCCAAAGGGCCAGAGGCATTGGGAAATCCTGATATGACCTGCCAGGGAGGAGACGTGTCTGGCAGGTGAGCTCTCTTTTCCCTACATCCTCTTGGCTTCAGTACAGCAGAAGAACATGACGCTTCCTTTATGATGTCCCTAGAAATGAGCTGGGCAGGGGGGTTTTCTCTGTAATGGGGTGCCCTGGGATATGTGGTTCCAATTCCGTTGGGCTCTGTCATCAGGGAACTGAGGTCACCACTGCCTGGGGGCTCCTTACCGAACTTCCTACTGTACCATAGCTCCAGAGCCGCCGGTCCCCAAGCTGCTCAGGCTCACACTCCACTCAGGCAGTGCCATCCAGTGACCTCCATACAGCCTCTCCCCAGCCCCTGGGAGGCCTGGGTGCAGCTGTTGTCCCCGCTGGAGGCAACAGAGCTGGGTTTAGACTAGGTTAGTGTTAGGGTTAGGGTTAAGAAAGACTTAGGGTCAGGGTTAGGTTTAGACGTCCTTGGGGTCAGTGTTAGTGTAAGGCTTAGTGTAGGGGTCAGGGTTAGGGTTAGGTTCATGGTTAGGTTTAGGGTCAGGCTCACAGTAGCATCAGGGTTAGTGTTACCGTCAGAGTCACGTCAGGGTCAGTGTTAGCGTGACGGTTAGGTTTAGGCTCAGGTTCAGGGTCATGATTAGATTTAGGGTTAGGTTCAAGTTTTGGTTTGGGGGCAGGGTCATGTCAGGGTCAGGGTTAGGTTTGCGACAGTCTAGTGTCAGGGTTAGGGTCAGGGTCAGCGTTAGGTTCATGGTTATGGTAATGTCAGCTTTATGTTTAGGTTCTGTTTATGAGTAGGTTCAGGATCAGGGTTAGCTTTAGGGTTACGATTCTGTTTAGGATCACGGATTGGGTCAGAGTTAGGTTTACAGTCAGGGTTAGGGTCAGTGTTAAGGTCAAGGCCAGGGTCAGGTTTAAGGTTAAGGTCTGACATAGGCAAAGTTTAGAGTTAGGGTTATGATCAGGGTCAGGATTATTGTTAAAGTGGGGTTAGGGTTAGGGTAGGAGGTAGGTTGAGGGTTAGGGTTAGACCGGGTTAGGGTCAGTGTCAGCGATTATGTTAGGGGTTAGTTTTAGGGTTAGGTACAGCGTTAGGTTCTGTCAGGGCCCGTTTTAGTGTCAGGGTCAGGGTTATGTTTAGGGTTAGAGTTAGGGTCAGGCTCACATTCAATGTCAGGTTTATTGTTAGGGTAAGGTCAGGGTCACTGTTAGGGTCAGGGTTAGGTTTCTGGTCTTTGTCTGGGTCAGGTTCAGGGTGAAATCTAGGGCCAGTGTCAGGTTTACTGTCAGAATCAGGTATTGGTTTTAAGTCAACATTCGGGTCAGCGACAGGGTTATGTCGTGGTCAGTGTTAGAGTCATGGTTTCGTTTAGGCTCAGGGCCAGGGTCAGGTATAGGGTCAGGGTCTGATATAGGCAAAGTTCAGGGTTAGGGTTATGATCATAGTCAGGTACAGGGTCAGGGTTATTGTTAAAGTTTAGGGTTAGTGTTAGGGTTAGTGTTTGGTTGACGGTTAGGGTTAGAACTCTTTAGGATCAGGGTCTGTGGTAGGTTTAGGGGTTACTCTTAATGTTAGGTTCACCGATAGGATTCGGGGGAGGGCCCTTGTTAGTATCAGGGTCAGGTCTACATTTAGGGTTAGAGTTAGAGTCAGGCTCACCGTAAGGGTCAAGTTTAGTGTTCAGTTCAGGGTCGGGGTCACTGTTAGGATCAGGGTTAGGTTTATGGTCATGGTCTGGGTCAGGGTCAGGGTGAAGTTTACCGCCAGTGTCAGGTTTAGTGTCAGGTTCAAGTATTGTTTAAAGTCGACATTCGAGTCAGGGACAGGATTGTGTAGTGGTCAGAGTTAGTGTCATGGTTAGGATTAGGGTCAGGGTCAGGGTCACGTGAAGGTCAGGGCCAGAGTCCGGTTTAGGGTCAGGCTTTGGTTTAGGGTCAATATTCGGTTAAGTGTCACAGTTAGGTTTTGGCGGTAGGGTTTGGGATTGGGGTTAGGGTTAGAGTGAGAAGTAGGGTTATGGTTAGGGTTAGGGTTAGACAGCGTAAGGTCAGGGTTAGGGTTTGGTTTAGGGTAGGGGTTAGTGTTAGGGTCAGGGTCAGCGTTAGGTTTAGGTTCAGGGTCCGTATTAGGGTCATGGTTAGAGTTACCTTTCGGTTTAGTGTTAGGGTCAGGCTCACAGTCACGGTCTGGGTTAGGATTAGGGTCAGGGTTAGGTCAGCATCAGGGATAGGATTAGGGTCAGGGTCAGGGTCATGGTTAGGAATGAGTCTTAATTACAGTAATATTAACGTTAGGTTTAGGTTCAGGGTCCACATCAGGGTCAGGGTCAGTCTTAGGTTTAGGTTTAGTGTTCAGGTCAGGATCACAGACACGGTCAGTGTCAGGGTCAGGGTTTCGGTCAGAGTCAGAGTCAGGGTCAGGGTTAGTGGTTACTGTTGGGGTTAGCCCCGCTCCTGGATATGGACCCATCCCTTCAAGGTCTCAGGATAAACCCTGGGCATAAGGGTGTAGACCCTCCACCTGATCCCACTTAACCAGCCTTAAACTTGGGTGTGAACATAATTTGCCCACCAGACATCTAATTCCTCATCATCCTGATCCTGCTTGGGGCATCTCCACCCACGATGGCATGGCCAGGTCCTCTTTACACATAGACTCACAAACACCCAGAGGCACACACACACACACACACACACACACACACACACAGAAAGAGATGGGGAGGAGACCTAGGGCTACACCCGTGGATCAGAAGGTGTGGGACCCTCTGACTCTGAGCCCCCTGGTGTCACCTTTTGATTTTAGTAGCCAAAGGGCCTGACGCATTGGGGATACCTGATATGACCTGCCAGGGAGGGGACGTGTCTGGCGGGAGAGCTCTCTTCTCCCTGCATCCTCTCATCTTCAGTATAGCTGAAGAACATATCGCTTCCTTTAGGATGTGCCTAGAAATGAGCTGGGCAGGGGGGTTTTCTCTATAATGGGGTGCCTGGATACATGGGTTCCAATTCTGTTGGGCTCTGTCATCAGGAAAGTGAGGTCACCACTGCCTGGGGGCTCCTTACCGAACTTCCTGCTCCACCAGAGCTCCCTGAGCCACCAGTCCCCAAGCTGCTCAAGGCTCACTCTCCACTCAATGCAGTGCCTATCCTATGACCCCCATACAGACTCCCCCAAGCTCCTGGGAGACCTGGGTGCAGCTGTTGTCCCCGCTGGAGGCAACAGAGCTGGGTTTAGACAAGGTTAGTGTTAGGGTTAGGTTTAACAAAGACTTAGGATCAGGGTTAGAGTTAGACGTCATTGGGGTCAAGGTTAGCGTAAGGCTTAGGGTAGGGGTCAGGGTTAGGGTTAGGTTCATGGTTAGATTTAGGGTCAGGCTCACATAGGGTCAGGGTTAGGGGTATGGTCAGAGTCAGGGTCAGGGTCAGTGTTAGGGTGACAGTTAGGTTTAGGGTCAGGTTCAGGGTCATGGTCAGATTTAGGGTCAGGTTCAAGTTTTGGTTTTGGGGCAAGGTTCATGTCAGGGTCAGGGTTAGGTTTGGGACAGTTCTAGTGTCAGGGTTAGGGTCAGGGTCAGCATTAGGTTCATGGTTATGGTAAGGTCAGCTTTATGTTTAGGTTCTGTTTTATGAGTAGGTTCAGGATCAGGGTTAGCTTTAGGGTTACGATTCTGTTTATGATCACGGATTGGTTTACAGTCAGGGTTAGGGTCAGTTTTAAGGTCAAGGCCAGGGTCAGGTTTAAGGTTAAGGTCTGACATAGGCAAAGTTCAGAGTTAGGGTTATGATGAGGGTCAGGGAGAGGGTCAGTATTATTGTTAAAGGGGGGTTAGGGTTAGGGTTAGAGGTAGGTTGATGGTTAGACCGGGTTAGGGTCAGTGACAGGGATAATGTTAGGGGTTAGTTTTAGGGTTAGGTTCAGCGTTAGGTTTCTGTCAGGGCCCGTGTTAGTGTCAGGGTCTGGGTTATGTTTAGGGTTAGAGTTAGGGTCGGGCTCACATTCAATGTCAGGGTTATTGTTAGGGTCATGGTCAGGGTCACTGTTAGGGTCAGGGTTAGGTTTATGGTCTTTGCCTGGGTCAGGGTCAGGGTGAAGTGTAACGCCAGTGTCAGGTTTTCGGTGAGGATCATGTATTGGTTTAATGTCCAAATTCGGGTCAGCGACAGTGTTATGTAGTGGTCAGTGTTAGGGTCATGGTTAGGTTTAGGCTCAGGGCTAGGGTCAGGGTCTGGTATAGGCAAAGATCAGGGTTAGGTTTATGATCATAGTCCGGTATAGGGTCAGGGTTATTGTTAAAGTTTAGGGTTAGTGTTTAGTTGACGGTTAGGGTTAGAACTTGTTAGGATCAGTGTCTGTGGTAGGATTAGGGGTTACTCTTAGGGTTAGGTCAGTGATAGGATTCGGGGGTGGGCCCATGTTAGTGTCAGGGTCAGGGTTACATTTAGGGTTAGTGTTAGTGTCAGGCTCACAATCAGGGTCAGGTTTAGTGTTCAGGTCAGGGTCGGGGTCACTGTTAGGGTCAGCCTTAGGTTTATGGTCATGGTCTGGGTCAGGGTCAGGGTGAAGTGTTTGGTTAGGGTTAGGGTCTAGGTTTAGGGTTCTGTTTAGGGTTACGTTTGAGACAGCGTAAGGGTTAGGTTAGGGGGTTCCTTAGGGTAGGGGTTAGATGTTAGGGTCAGGGTCAGCGTTAGGTTTAGGTTCAGGGTCCGTATTAGGGTCATGGTTAGAGTTACCTTTTAGGTTAGTGTTAGGGTTAGGCTCACAGTCGATGTTCAGGGTTAGGGTTAGGGTCAGGGTTAGGTCAGCGTCAGGGTTACGATTAGGGTCAGGGTCAGGGTCATGTGTAGGTATGAGTCATGTTACGGTAATAATGTATGAGTTAGGTTTAGGTTCAGGGTTCACATCAGGGTTCAGTGTCAGGCTTAGGTTTAGGCTTAGGTTCCAGGTCAGGATCACAGTCAGGTTCAGGGTCAGGGTCGGGGTCAGGGCTTGGAGTTAGCGTTTGGTGCAGGCTCACAGTCAGTGTCAGGGTCAGGGTTAGTGGTTTCTTTAGGTTAGCCCCGCTCCTGGGTCCATGTACCCATCCGTTCAGGTCTCAGGATAAACCTGGGCAGAAGAAGTGTGTAGACCCTCCACCCCGAGGCCCACTTAACCAGCCTTAAACTGTGGTTGTGAACATGGACGTGCCCACCAGGACGTCTAACCCCTCATCCGGCCTGATCTTGCTTGGGCCATCTTCCACCCACGATGGAATGGCTCGGATTGCCTCTTTACACACAGAAACAACAGCCACCAGCAGGAGGCACACACCACACATCACACAACCCCACTACACACAACACCGGGAATTACTATGCAGCCATAAAAAATGCAATCTGCCTTTTGCAATGAATGGAGGGAGCTAAAGTTTATTCTGCTCAGTGAAGTCAGACAATCCGGAGCACGGCAATATATATGCTCTGTTGTTGTCTGCTAATGACGAAATTTGAAAGGCAGGGTAGGGGGGTCATGGGAGGTAGAGAGGTGAGGAAAAAATGAAAACACGATGGGATGGGGAGAGAACAAGACAAAAACCAAACAGACTTAAATCTAACAAACACAAATGGAGTTCGCGGGGAGGATTCGCGGTGGGAGCGTAGGAGAGGCCGGGGTGGGGTTATTGAACATTGGGGAGGTAATGTGCTTACGGTGCTAGTTATCGAGAAATGTGTAACACAGATGAGTCCACAGCCCTGAACCCTTGGGGCACAAATACGTACTTGATATGTTAATTTAAAAAAAATTTACACCTCCGGGCCTGATGCAAGTCTGGAGGAGGAGGGGCACAACATATAAAACCAATATAGTGATTAGCTCCAACCTAAACAAAAAAGACGAACAATCAGAGTCTCCATGGGATTGATATGTAAATGACAGGAAGACGAGGTCCTCTCTTATAGGCGAGTATGATGGCAAGCTGGAGAGAATGGGATTCAGGGAGTGGGCAATGGCCATCTCTACTGGACACTTGAATGATGTCTGACCAGCGGAAGAAAAGCAGCCATTATGGAGACGAATAAACATGAGACAGGGGACAAAATAGAAAATGTGGTGCCGGGTTGACGAAAGTCCATGTTCTGATGTCTGAAAATTTTAGTTCTGAAGCTCTTCTTTGATTTTTCAAAAGATTTTTTTTTATTTATCTGACAGAGATCACAGTAGGCAGAGAGGCAAGCTGAGAGAGAGGAAGGAAGAGGCTACGGCAGAGCAGAGAGCCCGATGTGGGGCTCCGATCCCAGGACACTGGGATCATGACCTGAGCTGAAGGCAGAGGCTTAACCCACTGAGCCACCCAGGTGCCCCCCATCTTCTTTTGGATTTTTATGAAACTCTGTGGTATCCATCCCTACAGGAACCTGGACATTTCCTTTGTTTTTGTTTGTTTTGCTTGCTTTTCCCTTTTTGTTCCTCCAGTTTTCTTTGGATTGCTGCCACTTGCAAGCAAAGGGTCTTGTAAAAATACCACACCAAGGGAAATTTCACACGTCCTTAGGAGCTATTGAGTAAGTTCCTCTAGGGGAAGGACACAGTGAGATGCACATTTTAGAGTGATCATCTTAGAATCAGTTTAGAGGATGAATTGGTGTGAGGAGGGGAGGGAAAGGGGCATATTCCCTGACAGATGAGCGATGACAGGTTGGAAGGCCCGTTATGGTCATTTCTGTTATGCAAAGTATGGTGAGTGCCTGAAACAGAAGAGAAAAAAGGGGCCGAGGAGAAAGATTAAACTTACACAAGGTGAGAAGACTAATGAGGGACCGTTTGACATCTGAGTTTGTGAATCGGTATTGTAGGCTTTGAGCCACACTTACTTGGATCTCATCTAAAAATATTTAAATATCTTGGTGGTGGTGAACAACACCCATCGTCTTTCCAGTGATTAAGAACTCGGAAAATCTCTGATCGTGGCCTGGGTTGTTAGAATGTCAGCTGAGGACCTTGAGCACAACGAATAAGCCGTTACGTTTTGACGCGGTTTGTTACTACTGGTGGGTGGAGGGTGGATCGTGGTGATTCCTTTGCATTTTTAAAAATGTGTCCATTTTTGGGCTGCTGTGTAAAGAATGTCTAGAGTAAAAGGTCAAAAAAATAAGAAACGAATCATTCTCGCAATATTTTAAACAGGAAACATCTACTTATGTTTTGTTCAGGGGTACTGTTCTAAACCCCTAAAGACAGAATAGGTAACAGAGACAAAATAAATTTTTTTTTTTTTTAATTTGATGTCCTTGGAGTTTTCATTTTAGT